>NC_084671.1:9078743-9402743 GCF_028389875.1 Rhea pennata | reverse complement strand
TATTGAGAAAGAACACATTCATATCTAAATCTGTATTCTTCAGATCAGCTTTAGGGAATTTTGTGAGTATTTTATTTGCATTTACAAGTAGAGGCCCCTCCATCACTTTCCAACAATCTTATCCATATTTTTACTGAGCCAGGAAGTTAAATGATGCCAACAGCTAGTTAGGAGGGTTCTTTTATACTGGTTATGAACACAGATATGCTACATGTGACACACACACATGCACTTTGTATTTGGTGTCAAATTACAGTGAAATCCTGCTTTGTTTGCTTTAAAAAACAATTCTTACCCAAGTGAGAGACTCTCAGTTTATAATTAGTGTCATCCATGCTATGCTCTAATAATTATGATTATCAATTTAATGACAAAGTGGTGCTACTATCACCAAGCTAATTTAGCCACAGGTAAGACAGTGCAGCATTGTATTCTGGTACAGATATTTGGGACACAAAAAGATAACGGAATCTCAAAAAAGATAAATGAAAAGAAAGAGAAGAAAAAGGTGGGGAATATATAATTGGAAGACTGACATAGTCAAAGAAGATGGAATATAGGCAAAAAGGAAAGAAGTTTGCAGAAAAAAAAGGAATATAGCAACATTCCCTTCCTAAAATTTGTTTCACAATATACATCTTAAAATATAAATATGTAATATTTTGTAATAAATCTGTGAAAGATAAAATGTTTAAAGGTGCCTAAGAAATTCTCTATTTTGATGCTTCAAGCTGAAAATCTGCAAGCCTTTGAACAGCTTGCTAGTTCAGCCACTGAACCCATAGGAGTAAGTAAGTAAAGATTATAGTCTCAGAAAATAGAAACGTGCTAGGATTTGGTCCGCTGTGCATATGGCAACTACTACAATATATAACCATGATTTTCACTTAAATGTTTAACATAGCTATGTAAATGTTTATACAGATATGTAACAGCTACATTATAAAATTTCTGGAAGAACAACTATTTCAGCTTCTGTCTGAGTTTGTGGAAGATACTGCTAAGAGAAAGTGGTATTTCTGGGGCAACAGTCCGCTGTAATGGAAAGGTTTACGTATGCACTACATAGCACTTTTTTGGGCAGTCTAATAAGATAAAGCTTCCAAAAGAAAAGTAATCTTCTATTATGAGGTATTTTAACTACTGAGTGGAAGACCTAAAGATAAAGGTAGGATAAAACTCCTGACAGATGAAACTAGAAATGCTTCAGGATTTCTCCGGAAAATAAAAAGGGGGCAGTTTAGAAACACAGTAGACAAAATAAAAGGTTATGTACACTAGATGAGAGTGTTTTTCTTAAAAGCTCAATTACCTTGCCCTGCTTTTGATTCCAAACCCAGATATTCTGTAGAAGGAATAAAAAACAATCTCTTGCACATCTATTTCCTTTGAGCTGAGTCATTTCCCCCTGTGTATGATCTTCCATACAACACAAAGTTGACCAGTAGCTAGGAAATCTAAGGAATGAGGTGCTTTAAAATGAACTAATCAAACAAATAGAACAGAACATAGATTTCTGAAAAAATGGAAGCTCTGATGGCAAAAGAAGGTATTTCTAACTTTGTTTTGTGGAGGACACAAACAGTTTTGCTTCTGTGAGGTTTTCTATGTTTTTTGGTTTTGTTTGACTTTGATACTCCTCATGATGCCTGACTCCTGGTTCCTATAAATCAGCAATGCTAATAACTGTTAGGTCACCAGCATGGCCCTGGCCACCAAGGTGATGCTAAAGCTGCAGCTGCATGCTGTATAGCTGCAGCAGTTTGAAGGATCAAGGCTTAAAAAACATGAAGCTACTTCTTGTGTATAAAACAGTCTTAATATCTATGTACAGATCCTGCACAAAATCAAGTTACAGCATTTGGCAAGACTTAAAACACTGTTTGCCAATAGGGATATCTAAATAATTATTTTCTGGAGAACACAACCCATGTATTTTTAAAAATTCATAAATCTTACAGTTTCAGAAATAATATATTACAGCTCTTATCCTTCAAGCATTTGTGATTTAAACTACTCCAAAACGTAGTTACAGATTTTGTGCTTAAATGTGTACTGATATAGCACTCAAACATGCAGTCCATTTCTGCACTGTATGCATTCTGAGCAGCAGAGAAGCTATTCTGAAACATGACAGTCATCTTACTGAACTTCATCCTAAAGGATATATGCATTTATATAAATGCTACAGTTGGTATTATAAATGAATACGTATTCATAAACTCATTTAATAACATGATTCTTTACACTGAGACTATTCGAATTGCCAGCAGGAGATTCAATAGCAGCATGGATAGATATATGTGGAGCAGCTTTAATTTAGGTAGGTTTGGTGCTAATAAAAAGAAGCCTACAAAGGGTTGCTAGAGAAGGCTGAAGAGCCCCCCAGAAGCCTGCGCCTACAAAGTAAACACAATTTAGATTTCCATATCCAACATGTGTCGAGAACAGTCACCTCGCTCAGTCACCACCTCCCCATCCGCATCTTTTGCAGAACTTTTGTGAAGTCTAACTTGAGTCTGATAGTTTGATTTCACACTTCCTTGTTTAGTATGGCTGATACTAGAGTTGGGCTCCTCAGACTGAAAAGTGTGAGACCACGAAGGAGACAGCGGAGTCTGTACTGGCCCCAGCAGCTTAGGTGAAGGATCTGTATTCGGGCACACAGAATAGTCAGGAAAAGGCACATTAGTGCATGCACGTTTGAAGTTGTGCTTTAATGTTAAAGATCCCAAACTATTTAGAACCACACACTTTGCTGAAAAAGCTTCAAAAAGCAGAAAGAAAAATGATCTCATATAGTATTTAAAACGAAGGGGGTTTTTTAGAAGTCTATCTCCCAATAACACAATTAAGAATATTTCTTAAATGATGGAATTGAAAAGGTGTGTTGTTACAAAGTTGCATTATGTTTAGATAAGCTTTGAAATGGAGTACAGGACATAATTTCAGCTTGCTAGCTAGGCACACTGGAATCCATTGGTAAGCACATAATTAGAATCGCGTGTCCTCTTCAGTTTGCGAAGCCCTACATTTAACTTTTTACAGACGTAAATATTGCAAACCTATGAATGCTACATTGCAACATTTCAAAGAACAGTCTATATGCCAATAGACAGACCCCAAATTATTTGGATTTCTATTCAATTGAATATTTTCAATAATTTTTTTCTGCCTCCAGGCTGAGTTAACAGATTCATTCACTCCCCATGATCCAAAGTGTACCAACAAGGCAAATCCTTCCATCTCACCTGAGGCTGAAACTCAGCTTTGGCCTTTTCAGCCAAAGAAGGCAATAACTCTTTCTAAGCCCTTCCTCTAAAAGACAGGCATTTTCTTTCCCTTCAGTTAACACAAAACCTCTCTCCTAAGCAGAGACTGCCCAGGATCCCCCTTCCTGGCTTTTCTTCAAAGGGCTGCCACAGTAGAAGAGTAAGGTAACAGTGATGAGCCCTTCCCCAGCTCACATGGAAGTCTTACATTTTGTAAGAAGTCTGTCCTTTTTCTTTAAAAATGAGAAATTTGGACAGAAAAGCAATAAAGAGGAAATGATTTTAAAATCCACCCCTCTTCTTTTTCTTTTTTTTTTTTTTTTTTTAATGTTCTTTTTCACTTGCTAGTTCCCCTCTCCACATCTGGAAAATTCTTACAGGCTGGAAGGGGTTTTGTGCTCTACGGTGAATGGATTTGATTCCTTTATCAAATATAAGAGTTTCCTTTTACTTCCATCTCTTGAAACACTTAGGGATGCTCAGTACAAACATCCTAAGCAACCAAAACCATTCTTCTAGCCTCTTTAAAAGTAAGCAAATTATTTTCTTGTAATATTAGTTGGATGACAGAAGGAAAGGGAGGAGGTGGAAGAGACCATCTCCAAATACCATCTCAGAAGATACTAAATCTTGAAATTTGAGGGGAAATTTGAGGGGGGGGGAACAACTCAAACTCAAGCTTAGGACATAGGCAAAATGAACTCATACAGGGTACAGAGAAGAAAATTCTGTCTCCCACTGCAAGAGCCAGCATAAATACAAGCTTCTTAACCAACAGTCAACTCTCATGCTAAATTGCTTGTGATAAAGCTTGCAAGTCTGAAGCCTTAAGCATTAAAAACATAGCATAGTCTTCATATCCACCACGGGATCCTCTAGGTGCTCACAAAGACCGTGACATGGTCCACAAGAATTTAAGGTGGCACCAAAGCTATTAACTTCTGCAACTAGCTATCAGAGAGTAGTATTTAGAGGTATGAGTTATGACCAGTTTGAACTTAGAGCTAAAGGTTGGCATCTTCTTAGTTATTCAGCTCCCAAAACTGTGACTTTATAAGAGAACTACAGATGGACACTCAACTATTTTGTTGCATATGACGCTATGTTATTAATAGATGACACTATATTATTAATAATATTCAAATACAAGTACCAGACCTGTAATTCTCCCTTATTTTGTAGTAATCTTGAGCAATCAAATAACTGAGCTTGTCCATCTGGAACCAGTGCCCAATAATAAATTTACACACACTGCCCTAGTGGTTAGTCCCATTTACTGGCAGCACAGCAGGGAAGCCTCCATTAGAGTGTAAATTTTCAGAATTCGGTGATAATGCATCTGGAACAAAAAGGATGAGGCAAGAGCAGAGTCAGCAGTAAAATGGGATGGTCAGCTAGAGGGAGAAAGAGATTGAATTACTAGAAATAAAAGAAGGGAGCAGTAAGGATGAAGATTTTTTTTAAAAAAATACAAGTATAAGTTTAAAATAAAATGAAATGGAGTGTATGCTTTAACAAGGATGGAAGAAAAAATACTAAGTGTAGAAAGGAAAAAATACTAATTGTAGAAAGTTTATCTGATGTTTGAGAAGCCTCTAGATCAAGAATGAAATCACCTATTTACATAAAGAACATGCCATCTAAATAGACATTTTCATAATGCCATACCACCGTGTTTTTTCTTTGACAGAAATTACTGTGAGATCTCTTCTGGTTCTGAGCTCTGTAAAACTCCCAGTCAGTGCCAACTTTTGTGACAGATTTTGTTACATTGTTGTGTTTAATAGTTCAGTGCAGTACACAGATTTCAAAGAACTTCACTTGATTCGGAATTGGGTGCCAGCAAAAAGGCAGGTTTTCTGACACGTTAAAGCAGTGCCTACCCAGTTCGTTCTACGTTCAAGCAATCCACAAGCGCCTTCAAAATTCTCAAAAACACGGAAACACCGCAACGTTTCCGACTAGCGTTCACTACGACCTCGCAACGCTCCCGTCTCCGCAGCGGCGTCGCTCCACGGTTCCTCCGCTCGCGTGACGGTGCCAGCCCTGCACGACCTGCACGTGTCGCCGCGGCTGCCTACCGGGCGAAGGAGACGAGCTACCCGCGGCCAGCTGCTGCGCCGCCAAGGGAGGCTGGAGGCCTCCGGCGCCCTTCGCGGGCCGCGAGGCCGCGCTCGCTCTGCGCTCGCTCTGCGCTCGCTACCTGCGGTCGCCAGCGCCAGCGAGCGGCTGCCGCCAGCGAGCGGCCTGGGCACGGCCACGCTGGAGACGCTCCCACAGGCGCCGTAAAAACTGGTTACGATCAGGACTGAACAAAAATGTGCCCTTTGGGGGGGGGGGGGGGTTGGGTGCTTTCTTTCTTTCTTTTCTTTTTCTTTTCTTTTTCTTTTTTTTTTCTTTCTTTTTTTTTTTTTTTGAAGCTCTTCAAGCATTCACTCCGTCTCCTATATAGCTTATATAAGGCAAAAGCTTTAGGCTTTCATCCTGGAAGTCCTCGGCCCGCTCCTGAGAAGCGGTAACCGACCCCGCACCGCTAGCGAGCGTCTCAGAAACGCCTCCAGCTGCACCAGGCTGCAAAACACCAGCCTAACCCCGACGCGAGGCTCCCGCGGGCCGCTCGCGGCCAGCACGGGGGGCAGCGCCGCCGCCGCCGCCGCCGCCGCCGCCGCCGCCGCCGCCGCCGCCGCCGCCGCCGCCGCCGCCGCCGCCGCCGCCGCCGCCGCCGCCGCCGCCGCCGCCGCCGCCGCCGCCGCCGCCGCCGCCGCCGCCGCCGCGCCCCTCCCGCGCTCCGGCCGCCCCGGCCGCCCCGGCCCCTCACACCGCGAACCGCCCCCCACGGCCCGGCCCCGCCCCGCTTTACGACAGTCGGCGGCGGGCTTTGCGGCCGGCCCTGGTGCCGTACGGCGATCCGCTGAGGCGCGGAGCGGCGCGGCGGCCCGCGCGTCCGTCGGTGCGGGCGCCATGGTGAGCGCGGCCGGGGGGGGCCGCTCCGTCCCGTCCCGTCCCGCCCCGCTCCGCTCCGCTCCGCTCCGCTCCGCCGGGCCCCCCTCGCGGACGGGGCGCGGGGCGGCGGCGGGGCCTGGCTGCCCCGGGCCGCGCCGCCGCCGCCGCCCCCGTCGCCCCCGTCGCTCGGCTCGGCGCTTCCGCGGAGCGGCCTGGCAGCCCGCAGCGGGGCCGCTGCCGTGTCCTCGGGCTCTGCGCGGCCCCTGAGGCCGCGTGCGAGCGGCAGGACGGCTCTGGGCGTCCCCGGGCGGCTCGTTAGACCACTGGAGCTCCGGTAAACCGCAGCACAGCAGTTTCCCTGGCCGTGTTGTTGAAGTCAGTCGAGTCCTTGTGAATGGATTTATTCAACCCGATAATAGGGACAGGCTTCTTCTTTTTTTCCTTCTTTTTTTCCTTCTTTTTTTTCCCTTTTTTTCCTTTTTCTCCTCTGGTAAGCAGTTACTCTCATTTCTCTCCTTCACAGGCTAGTACGATGGTAGCAGTTGGCCTGACCATAGCAGCGGCTGGATTTGCAGGTTTGTAGAAGATGTGAGGACACTGAACGTACAGTTGTGCTTCGCGTTGCCTGTTTCAGGACTGATGCATTTTAAGGTAGTTAGTATAATTTTATTAGCTGATAGAGGACACTGTTTTGGGAGAGGCTCTACTGAGAAACCAGGCTATAATTAAACAAAAGATCAAAGTCTTTTTTTTCTTATGTTGCAAAATAGCTTTATTCCACATTCTATTCCAAAAATTACCAGACTGAATTTCTAAAGCTTATGCAACTTGATTTCTAAATACTTAGTCTTCTTAAACACTAATTTCTTTAAGGTCGTTATGTGTTAAAAGCTATGAAGCAAGTGGAGCCACAAGTAAAACAAGCACTTCAGAATCTACCAAAATCTGTAAGTTTTTGTTTTATCTATAGCATCTATTTGCAAAAGTTTACTCAGTTCAGACTGTTTTGTCTTTGTATAGCATTAATGGATTTTCTCCTAATACTAAGCATAATTTTGTCAATAATAATTAATCTCAGTGATTTTAACGGTAGTTGATTAATAGAGAAGATGTTTTTGGCAAGTCTTACTTAGTACTTGTTAAATAATGATATTCCAACTGAATTTCTTATTACTAGTTCAAAAGAACTTCATAAAACTCTAGGAGACTAAAAGCTTCAGTAGCTAGTAAGGCAAGAGTTGCCTTAGCTAAACAATCCGTTGATTGTCTAGCCCAATGTAATTTAACTTACGTAACTTTTTTTGTTGAATTAATGCATCTTCCTTTTTCAGGCCTTCAGTGGTTATTACAGAGGTGGATTTGAACCCAAAATGACTAAACGAGAAGCAGCTTTAATACTAGGAGTAAGGTAAAAGGAAATTTATTAGAAATGCAGGGTACAAACAAGGATATGGTGTTATCTACTTGCTGGCCTGGCTTGAACAGTACATAATTGCCAATGCTTAAGACTGTCCTGTGCCCAGCTTCCCCTGGGAATGTGCCTTCTCCCTCCTCCCCTCCCCCCCCACCAGTCAGGAATATTTGGGAAACATCCTGTGAAGTTTTGCTGCTTGTGATAGTCTGAAGGCTCACAATCTAGTTATGCTTAACGTTAGTAACTTAAATCATTCATAGCTGTTTCTAAATCATTAACTTCAGTGAGTCAGAATCATTTATTAGTGCTTGGCATTTTAGGATTTTCTATGCTTGCCTGAGATTCTCTGCTGTATGATAGCATGCTTAAAGCTAAATGTAACTGGACTGCTGTACATCTACAAATCCTGAGCATGTTCACAAGCTACATACAGGTCCTGGTAAATTTGCCATTTTCAAGAAGTCTTGGGTTTATTTTTGTATGGGGAGCATGGTTACGCTGCTTGTGGTTATGACAGCTGTTCCTGGTGAACTTCAGATCCAGCGTGAAGGAGGCTGCACGCCTTCTTGCACATGTAGTTTCACTTCCAGAAAACCTTGGAGACAAATATGGTAGTCTGCAGGATTTGTGTCAAAAATTAAAAGTCTGAGATGAAATACACAAGTTTACCTAAGGAGATAATTAGCTGTGTAGTAAGAACCATCTATCTTTTAAGGCAATTTCCAATTGGAAAGTTTGTATTCAAGATTTTTTTTTACATAAACTTGATCTAAAAAAAATCTTTTTTCTTTTCCCCTCAGGAGCCTTTGGAAAGGCTCTAATGAATAGAGCTCCAATAAAAACATTACAGCAAAGTTCTGTTTGTTTTCTCCTGAACATTGAAGTTCAGGATGAATTCGCACAGGCATTTGACAGGGCAAGCCATCTCTGGGGTAGACATTGCAGTGTTATGGTTACATTTACTATGGGATTTTGCCTTTGGTAGCTGCTTCTGCAAGATGCTGTAATTCTCTTAGTATCAGTGGGAGCTGAATAAAAGAACCACTCTGAGATACTGCAGTGCCAGGATAACTGTTACTGATCTTAAAAGGAGCTCAGTTGCTACCAAAATGGTTTTCAAATATTTTGCCCTTGGCCCTATTTATTTTTTTTCTGATCTCCAAGTGTGAGTGAATGTTCCCTGGCTTATTAGATCATCATAGAAAGTCTTCAGGCATAGGGTATTCTGGAAAAACCTTAGAAACCCTCTTCAGGACTTACATGCTATGTCAGTAATAGAAAGGAAAAACATAGGCTTAAGCCACACAGTGGATGGGTAAGAGGTTCCTTCCAATGTTTATAAGATTACTTCTAGTCATTTCTTTTTTCTTCTTTAAACTAGTCCTACAGCCAATAGAAATAAAATTAGAGAAGCTCATAGGCGGATCATGCTTCTGAATCATCCAGATAAAGGTAAGTAAAAATGAGTCACCTAGTACCTGATTTTGGCCCAGATTAAAGGACCCATACCATTATAGGGAATAAATATGGTTACCTTGCCTGCTTAAAAAAAGTGAAAACAAATCTTAGTGAATTCTTGTGGTTTTTGTAGTGTATTTTGTATTTGAATGCTTTAAAGCAAGCACACAACTTTTGGTGCGTCAGCTTGTTTCTTGCTCTGTATCTTCTGTGCATATCAGTTGAAAATACAATTTGCTTTTTACAATGAGACTTAAAATCACATTAATTCTAGATGATAGACCAGCATATGTTTGTGCATTTTTCTCTATCAATCACACAATTTTCTATTTGGATTCATTGATCAATCTCTGTAAATAACAAGTAAAGGAGTGGGTTTTCTGCCATTGTTGAAGATGCTAAACATCCTGTGAAGTTTTGTTGCCTGTCATAGTCTGAAGGCTCACAATCTAGTTATGCTTAAAGTTAGTAACTTAAGTCAGCCATACCTGTTCCTAAGTTAAGTGAGTCAGAATCATGCATTAGTGCTTGGCATTTAACTTACTGATCCTCACTTGGAAGGCAGAATCGCTTCCTTTAAAGTGACTAATGAACTTAATTATTTTGCTTCTTTTATGCCTTTAAATCCAAAAATCATCCTTGAGCTATGCATAGATAGCATCTAGCTGAAATTACTTTGACATTAACTTTATTGAAACATAAATAGACTCTTAATGAGCATATTACATGTTTTACCTGACCTAAGTTAAACTAAAGCTTTGAAGTAAATTAAGGGAGAAATTTTAGTACACACTACAAATCTGCGCATCTCATGATCAAGTATGATTTTGGTGCACCTGCACTGTGGAATCTATTTCAGTATCATCATAAGTCATTTGTATATCAAATACAGAATGAGTTCATCTGTACAGCAGTGGTCCCATATTCTGGCCTTGATTTGAGAGGTTTATCTGCACGCCTGCCAGTTTAACTGTATTCTAATGAAATTTGCTAACTGTCTGCAATAAATTGCTAATTTAACTATCTGTATTCACAAATTTTCTTTTTTTCATGCTAAGTGTTAGTGACCAATTAATTCATGATTGATTAAAAAAATGGAGAAGCAGCAATCCATTAAAATGAAACAAAACTCCAACCTAACAGGAAGGAACAGTAGCAGTAGGAAGGAGCATGATTGATTAAAAAATGGAGAAGCAACAATCCATTAAAATGAAACAAAACTCCAGCCTAACAGGAAGGCGCAGTAGGCAGGATTAAGTACTGCAGTCATTCCACGTGTAATTGTTCATGGCTTCAGTCATAATGCAGTTTGTTCTTTTAACTTGAATACCTTTCAAACAGTAGTCACACCTTTTTTGCTGGTGTGCATAGTGTACCACTAGTAATGACACACAAATAAAGGGTGTTCTTTTTCTTATAATGTGATACGAGTTTATTTTTCTTCTAGGTGGCTCTCCATATGTGGCAGCCAAAATCAATGAAGCTAAAGATTTACTGGAAGACCAAGCTAAAAAATGAATGTAGGAGGCAGTAATTCAGTTTGTTCATGTAAATGAGTATTTTTGATAAATGACTTAAGGAAAGTTGCAATGTTAGTCTTTTGACTTGGTATAAATTAAACTTGGAGGTGGGGGAGAAATCCAGAGAGGTATTTCCCTTCCTCATCCACTTAGTCACTTTTGAGAAGGTACCTGAGGGAGTAAGGCTTGGAAGTTTTTTTAAAGCTACTCTTTGGTTGAAGTAAAAAAATCTACCACTCTGCAGTATTTTCACAGTGTCATATAGCAGTAATCTGGTTTGGACAATTATTTTTGCATGTTACCGGATACGGATAGACTGACGTGCTGTTGGCCTTTTATTAAACTAGCTATATTTCAAGTTCACCCTGTTGTTCTTCAGTACGCTTAAGTTAGCCTATGCTGAGGATACTGATGAAGAAGGTCTTCCAGAAACAGAGTTTATGGGAAAGGAGGGAGGGAATGAATCAACAGGTGTTTTTTTTTTTGCACAGAAAGAACTAGCATAGTTACCTGGTCAGTTCTAATTCAAGAAATAAAGCATAAAATACTGAATGTACTTAGCTGATGTGCCTTGTGGGGAAAAAAAAGGCTGGTTCAGCTACTTTGTGTTACTGATCTGGAATGGGCCAAGTTTTCCAGTTACTACCAAAATTTGATTTTTATAGCATTTAATAAAGCTAAATTTTTAATACAAATATTGTAGTTTCATACATTATCTTACGCTACAAAGTCAGAATTCGCATACTGGAGGTTTGCATTTATATTAATTAGGAAACAGGAAGTCTTTATGTAAATCAATTAAGATACTTGAGCTTTTATCAGGCTACAAAGAGCCAAGCATACACCAGCGTAACCCTGTGTATCTGAATTAGTGCTGAAGAGTTCAGTCATTCTGCAAAAGTCTTGTCAATCTTTTTGCAACTGAGGTAAAACTGCTGTATAGCTATGTTGTAGTTGACACCATCCACAGATACACACATTGAATTTCAGAACTTGCCTTTTTCCAGATTTAATATGCCTGGGTATTTCAACAAGAATAGTGCAACTAGTTGTACATCCTCTGTATCAACTTTGCCTTTGATGTAGCTGTATTACTGCAGACTAGTTATATTCAGGGGAAAGTTAACCATCAAGGAGACGTTACATGTATTAAGAGAGGATCAAATCAGTTAACGCTACGTACAGAGTAGAAAATGTTTAGAAACCACAGAGAAGAGGGATAACTTGTGCTTTACTGTGGAACTTGAAGCAGAAAATAAATGTGGGGGGAAAAAAAACAACGCTATGCAGCAGATCCAGAAAATGAATCTTTCTATGGTCTATACAGAAAGAGCAGGCTACTCAAGTAAGTTCTTTCCAACACAATAGTATTGACCATTTTCAAATGCACCTTTAAAAACAGGGTGGAAGAGGGGTGTTTTCTCCACACCTGTGGTACCTATTATCATTCAACAGGCTCATGCTTGCTTTAGAGCAGTAACATTTAACTGCATTTTTTTCTCCACAAGGAAACACTGTCAATGGGTCTCAACACTTTTACATCATACCAAGAACTCCCCCATCTCCTTAAATGAAACACATACGCAAAACTAGTTGAATTGAGTATAGCAGCTAAAACATGCTTCCAGGCATTTAATTTTGATCATTATTGTGATAAAATTATCTGTTCTCTTTTGTTTGTGGGCAACGCTAATGAGCAGCAGGAAGCAGATTTCTAAGTTTTTAAGTTTTATCAACTCACTTCTGACCAAATCCGGTAAGATTTTTTTTCTTTCAAGTTTGCAGTCAGCTCTACCCGCAGTTTTTCTAGCTTCTTACAACATCCCTTGCTTCCCAGCTTTTTTCCCCTCTGTCACATCTGTGCTTACTACCTTGTTCTTGCTCACGTACCTGAAAAGATCCATTAGTATGTCATGCTTCTAGTTTCTCAATTAAAAAACTATCTGTTAATTCCTACGTATGTTAGTCAGGTTACCCAGTTCTCCAGATTAAAAAAAAAAAGTTAAGTTTTTTAGATATATTATCTGATGTTTTACAGCATCACCTTGAAGAATGCAAGGTGAGTATGTAAGGAAAAAAACCCTCCAAAAGTGTTAGAAGTTCAAGCTGCCTGGCAAACAAGTTTCAATAGTGTTAACAGCTTGACAGTCTTAAGTAAATGGTAATTTAAATTTTTAATAGAAACAGTCAACAGATGGAAGATCAAAGTTTATTTTCTTTTACTACCAGCATACAAAAAAAAAACATATTGCACATCAAACAACCAAAACAAAAATAAAAATACTCTACTAAAGACTAACATATGTAGTTTATACAGAATAAACTTTCTGGAAATTGATCTTTTCAGTAGTTCAGGTTATGTCTTAATGGACAAGACTAATTCAGCTTAGTGTTAACTAAAGCTATGTTTGATTTTTAAATACTGTACAGTTTAATAAATAAACCAAACAAAGCCTCAATGTAGAACAGTCACTGCCAATGTCACCCAGTATCCCTGCAGATTATGAGAATTTAACAAATGTATTCCAGTGGTCTGCAGATTTTTCTTCTACATACAGCATTTAAAAAACATGTATTAAAACAGACCAGTTTCCAGACTAAACTAATGGAGAAATTACATTTCAGTGCAAAATATTTTAGACTGCATTTCTTTCTAGTATTCCTCAGGTGAAGAAGTGGTTGCATATTATTAAAAATGTAACAAAAGCAGCTAATGCTTTCATAAAGAGTATTATGTTAGGGATCCCCCTCACATCTTTGCCATATTTTGAAAACAAAATAACATTTCCTATAGCCAGCAATTTTGTTTATTTAAATGTTACATATACTATCTCAAGGCACATCTGATGATATATTTATAACACAGTAGGTGTCAAAGTATGTTTAACATATGATTTCTTCAGGATCCCTCCCCGTTCTGTATTCCAAAATGGAGGAACTGAAAGTGCGGTGTCAAGACTGGCGATCCATATTCTATCTTTGGCAAGCTTATACAAGCACTATTTTAAATGTAATGTAAAAGAACTGTAAACTAGGAACTTCAGTTTATGAAACGCCATTCAGCACTGCTTCTTCCTGATTATTTCCCTCCTCTTGTACTGTAACTTTCTTTTCATCAGGACTGTGCTGTAGTTTAGAAGGCTCATCTCCAGGAGTTGTAGCAGGACCATTCACTGCCTTTTCAGAAGGGCTGTTTTCATCAATCACATCTTTTGCCTAACAAAAGAAAACAATGTTAAAATTCCACCAAAAAAGATGTAGAATGTAACTGAATTTCACAGCAGCTCCCCCAGCATCTTTGCAGTAGGGGACACCTGTTGTCTACCTGTGCCCATATCCCATCATTAGCTGATAATTTATAGGATACTTCAGGATCAACTCCTTTAGATAAAAGCAAACAAAGGTAACTTCGAGACAGCATACCCTTGACAATGTTTTACTTCACAATTTCCATTTCTTTATGGGAGTGAAGGCGTTAACTTAGGAGATAAGTTTTATACTGTAAACAGACTTTTAATGGGAGTAAGATTAGATTTTTGTTAATCAAATACAAAAAGATGCATCTCTTATTTTGCTAAACTCCAGAGTAACTTGTGGCAAGAATTCTGATTTATTCAATTTTAAAAATTATTTTTCATGACAGGAAATGCCACTTGTAAGGATAACAGATTTCAAATATAAAATCTTTGTAATATTAAGTTTTTGCAAAACAGTTTCTGTAAGTCACTAAACTGCTCTCCAATTTCCTCTATTTATAGAATGCTTTGAAACTTAACTCTGAAGACTCAGTGAGACTGATGTTAGTTTTCACATTTTATGCTCTAATGTTACATCAGTCAGTACATTATTCTAGAATAAAGACCTCTCATTTTAGTAACCAGCATAATGCTAAAAATCTGCACCGATACTTTACAAGTCAATGCTCAATTTTGTTTTTTTCCTTGCCATTTTTGCTTTTAATGATTTATTTTTGAACAGCACCACTGGTACTTGAGCCAAACACGTCTTTACTGTTTTGCACTGCTGCATGGGAAGAGAGAAACAAAGGAAATATCCATAAAGATAACTTCTTTCTCTTACCGCTTCTTTCTTGGTTTTGGCTAGCGTCTCCTTTGGAGGGTTTCTTTGTCTACTTTGAGATTCAGCTCGTGATATATAATCAGCTACTGTTACTGTTCAAGGAAAAATGTACAGATGACACTAATGTTAGAAGTCTAATTTAGCATTCAGCATCATACGGCTTTTCTGTACAAGTTATAGCATAACTGGGAAACATGTTACAAAAGGCCTTCTTCACACTTTCAGTATCAGCTACATAGCGAGAATCATTTTGATTCTGTTAACAGATTTTCACCAAAATCAGTGCTAACAGGTAATAACCTGAAGGCAGAGTCTTAAATAAAAGGAACTAAGTCTGGTCTGATAGTGTTATCTTATGGGAAAAAGGGGGGCTTTCTATACTGGATTTGGAAAGCACTTAAAGACATCAGACTGCATGCCCTTTAAACTCTAGACTGCATTCGTTACTGGAATTTTACTACCCTGAATAATGAAAAATTTCACACTAGTAAAATAAAGGTAGGTTAAAATACAGAAAGAATTAGGGGAGGGGAGGTTCAACATTATAGCGTCACTTACGATAAAGTAGCATTCAAATCTTTGTTACTTCATGAAGCAATCAGCGAGAGAACTCACCCTCCTGTTATTCAAAAGGCAATCCACATAGTCAGCTCCGGCTTATGGGTGGGTGGATTAAAAGTGATACGTGAACAGACACTGAAACTGGCTCTGTATGAGCTAGCTTGTATTCAAAAGCAGGAGAGCCACGTGTGCACTGCTATGGCCACACTTACTGGACTCTGGCCAGGGGGTTTCTGATCTCTTCTTACCACCTCAGCGAATGTTCTTGTAGCCAGGGTTTGTCTTATCCCGCCCTCTCATAACCACAACAATTAAGAGTCTATTTTTAGAATACAAAGTACTATGAATTTAAATACACATTTGTATTTTTGATGAGCTGAAGCATATTAAGAGTCAGCAAGCATTATCTACTGAACAGTACAATCAATTATATTTAGTATATCATGCATTCAGGTGAACTATTTCTCTGGATTTGGCAATGATTTTCTAAGAGATTTGTACTAGCATTTAAAGAAAAAACATGATTTTTCTGTTACACTAATTAGACACTACAATTGGATTCCTGCATAATTGTTGAGACCACAAGCTTCTGCATTCAGAGACACAGTTCCCTAAAATGGTGTTCTGTACTCAACTCCTATAATATAAAGGCAAGATACGTTTTACACACATGGTGTAACCGACCGAATCTTTAACATTCAGACTTGTAAGGAGGAACCTAAACGTACAGCAACAGAAGTCAATACAGTTAAATGACTGAAGTACATTGATAGGTTTAAATACTTGCTTATATAAGAAGCTTTCCACTAAGTCAAAATAACTGAATCTTAACAGAATTTAGGGAGAAGAGTTTAGTTACTATTCTGTTCTAATTGTGCTCACTTTCAACTTAATAGAAGTTTATGAACAGATTATATCAGTAGAGCGTTTTTCCACAAAGTGTACAGCCTTACCTACCAGGGCTCTTACTGTTTTATTTAAAAACATTTGAGAACTCTAAAACTGTCAGAAAAAATGGTAACTCCACTTTTGGGAGTTTTGCTTTGTTCCTAGACAAACAGTTTTAAGAGAAATACCATAGCTTTTGTAGAGATGACTAGCATCTCTTTACGTTTCTGGCTAAAATTAGTTTCTCAAAAGCAAAAATGAAACCTGTTTTTACTTTTCCCTCCCCCCCCTTTATAAACTCCTATCTGTTTCTGACAAAACTGTGGAGCGCTCAAAAGCGATGAGCTACTTGCCTTTTTCTTAGTTTTAATTGTTGTAAAGCAACAACTTTTTTTCTATCAAGTCAAATGCAATATGAGAGCCACAGATGAAAGGAAAACAAGTATGGGTCAAGTTTTGAGCCTGTCAGCCTAAGACCTTCTGTCACTACTACAGGAAATGTATTTAAAAGCATTTTCTAAACCAGGCATTATATTGAAAATTAGCTAGTTCACCTTTAACATTTCAAGTGTTAGTGCACACAAAGGAAATGCAGCAAGCCACAACAATGAAAAATGGAAAACATGCAATTTCATTTAAATTGCCCCTCCTTCCCACCCTCAATTTGTGGATGTTCACAAAAGCCAGAGACTGACAGCAGCATTCTGATACAGGCACAGGACGGGCAGATACCATGTAAGTTCCCTCACACTGCTCTGCCAGGGCACATACATCCTGCCACTCCAACTCTGCTTCTCAGCCAGTGCTGAAAAGATTGTGTCACATTCAACACAAGTGCACAGATGCAAGTGAGTGCAGAGCATGAACCTTCATTTAAGTCTTGATCCTGGACCACTGAAGTCAACGCAAGTTTGACTATTGACTTCAATGAGAACTGGATAAGAAGCATAAATTATATTTCCAAGCAAGAAGTTAGTTAAAAATTAGTATTAATTTTTTGTAAGTTCTCCTAGTATAAGAAATGTCTTTCATCTTTATCTAGTAGTCTTATTAGTTATTAATCTTTTTATATTATGCAGCTGTATATATTACATGTAGAACAGCAGACAACATTCTTTCATGCTTTTGACCTGAATTACCCACAGCTTCACTCGAATTACCTGGCTGTCTATCTTCTGCCTGACCCCTGAAGCGACGCCTGCGGCTACGATTGCGTCGCTGGGGTTTTTTGTCACTATCATCTGCAATTGCAAAGTTTACCATGAACTATTTCTGATGATTTAAGGGGGGAGGAAAAAAAAAAAAAAAAAAAAAAAAAAAAAAAGTCTTCAGCAGTTTCAGGATGGGGCATTTAAAATTGTTTCTGTTAAAGAGACAGCTAAATAAGACAGACTGAAAGTAAAATGTAATTTTATACTGCAAGCATACAAAATAATCTAAATTTTTACTTTTTTGCTCCTGGCTCATTAAAACATTTAAGTCATTTAAGTATATGCTTAATGACCTCAGATTTCCTTGATTAAATCAGCAACTACATGTCAAATCCTAGCCACATAACTCTTAAAAGAGAAGCTTCTACACTATTAAGCAACTGATCATGCTCTTGTCCCAGTGCATATCAAGAGGCTTTACTACGGGAAAGTACTTAAGCAAAAGCTGGATAGAGACAAAATAACAGGTACTTAAGAAGCTTTCTTGAACTGAGACAGAGGCTAGCAAGGACAAGATAGCATGTTGATCCAACAGTACTGTGTTTCTGAAAACAGCAGTACTAACTGAGCACAAAAAATGCTGGTATATCCTTCAGACAGTTATTATAAGAGACATGTAAGAACAGTAGCGCAGCTCAGTAAACAACAGAACTCATAGCAGAGCCATGGAGGTAGGAGTCTTCCTTCAATCAACAAATTGCAAACTTCAGCAAAACTTATTTTTACTAGTGCAGTACCGTGTTTCTGCTAAGGAAAAGTTTCACAAATGGCCTACATACCTAAACCATTCTCATTAACAGAAGCTGTATCAGACTCTGTCATTCCATCCATTAGAACAGCATCTTCATCAGTCCTTCGTCTGCGTGACCGCCTACGACGGTTACTACTGTGGTGAGATTCACTAGCATCAGTATCCACAGTCTGGTCTGATTCTGTGTTATCAAGTAAGCTGTAAGGATTGCTGTCCGGATCTTTAAGCACTAAATGCAAAAGGAAAAGTTTCCATCTAAGATACTGTAGTTACATGAAATTAACTTCCACGTTGATTTAACTCTACATTTCCAAATATAAAAGCATTTTACAAAAAGGTGTAATATACAGAACCTCTGTATTTATGGTTTCATGCTGCCTTCTATCTGACTACTTCTATAATCCAGCAGTATATATTCTGAGACACTAGTGTGGCAAAGCATTACTTCATCACTATGATTTCTAAAGGAAATAGGTAAGGGATTTTTACTTAAAACTGATTAATTTGTAAATATGTAACTTTTCATTTTGTTATCAGGGTGGTACTTTAGTCTACTATTAAATTGCTATGAATTGGCACAGTCAAATTCTGATAAAACATTAACTGCCATACTACCACTTCTTCGTTATTTTTTATCTAAACTCAAGCTTAAATGGAAAGGTGACCATAAATGAAATACTCAAGATTTATAACCTTTAATAAATGTCATTATCTGTGTGTAGCAGAGGAAGGAAATGGAGAAGATCATCATAAGCAGAACACAAATGAATAGCAATCTAATCACATAGTGCATGACAACAAACTATCACACAACTCTACTGAAATCCAATATATTAAGATTATAATGTAAAAATCAACATTTTAAAGTAGCGGGAGACTACAGAGGAAGTTGCTGGGAACAAAAACTAATCTGAAAATGCATTTGAAACACACTACCAGAGCTAATGGATGATTTGCCGCCACGAGGTCCGCCACGTCCCCGACCTCCAGATACACTGCGTCCTCGTCCTCCAGGACGCCTTCTGTTGTCACGCTGATGTCTGCTCTCTCTGTCATCTTCTCCTGCCAAGGACCAGTCACTAAGTTCATCTTTTCTCTCAGATTCTGTTTCAGAGGGATTAGAGAGCTCAGAGTTTGTACCTTGTACAAAAAAGAAAAGAAAACTCAAGATGAATATGAAAGTTTGGGATCATATTCTGGTTTCACATTCTCAAAGAAGTTTCTTCAACCGACATGACTGGTTATATCAGATATATATATGTACATACAAAGGATAAGCAACTTAAGTTTCCAAGATTCCTAATCTAAGTTTGTTTTTAGTAACATGACAAATAAAGGCTTAAATGTAAATAAAACTGTGTAATTCATGTACACAGAGAAACCAAGGACAAAAAAAATACTATTTCCTGTGTGTATGCTGGAGACATTTGACACAGTTTCTGGACAATTCTGTTAAATTCCCAAGGACAACTTTGCCACCTTATAGCTAACGGATGTTGCTAGGCAACCTCTTGTAGCTATTTTAAGGCTGCTTGAACAATTTAACCGTATATGTTAGATAACATACATAATACCCCATCCTTCCTGAGCAACAAACCGCACACAGCTTTTTGCTACTTAATTAACACCTGCCATTTACTTCGAGCATTAAGAAACTCTCCCAACTAAGTATTCTGGAATAGAGATATTTACACCTGTATGGTTCTGGCAGGCAACTCTCTCCATTTGGGAAACAAAAAATCCAAATGAAATTACACACACTGGGTGTATATAAATAATCTGAAGAACATCCATTACAGTTTGGTCCAACAATTCATCAGGAATAAAATAAAATACAAAGCAATACACTTAGAATTATCATCAGAATTCACCCAACAACCATGGCACAATCCTTTAAGCTACTATCAGCAACAGAGTAAGCAACTCAAAAGTAGCACTCATCAGATTTTGTAAGGAAGATTTTGTAAGCTATATATGCACAGGAGTAATTTATTCTAGTCAGTAAACAGGTTTTGGTTTTCTACTTTTCTCTATTTACCAGAGCAACTATTTATCTTATTTTGTGAAACATTTCTACAGTTGAGTGCAAACTGTCTTTACTTGGGGTGCTGCTGCCGAATGAAAAGTTGACATTCACCCCTTTACAGAACTAAGCAGCAGTTGCTAGTCAATTTAAAAGGTCATCAGAATATATCACTAAATCTTAAACCAACAGTTAGTTCCTGACCAAAACACAAACAAAATTCCAAGAAAACTGTGTAACTGCCTCCATTTTAAATGATTTTAATTAGTATGTCTGTGTGTGTATATATACACACACACACATGTATACATACCCACACACACACACACACACACATCCCTCAACCAAAATAGATAAATGCAAAGTCAGATTTTTTTTTGGCTTATGCCTCCTGGACAGTATCTGTAGCTCTCAACTTTGCATGATATAACTATTATTGAAGACCATCTTACTAGAGTTCAGTTGCTTTCCCTTTTTTCAATTTAAAATTTATTTTATCAAGAAGGTAAACCTAATGAAAATAAAATTACCGTTTTAAGTTTTCAACCTTACCTTCGCTCAGCTATGTTGAGCATCAAAAAGTCTAAAAACAGTTATGAATTCAAGAGTATATTGAGTACTTAATAGATGTTCTACAATTCAAGAAAACTCACCGTAACCAGATGTGTAACTGGGGCCTCTGCGACCTCTCCCTCTTCCGCTGTATGATCTGGAACCTTGTACTGAGGACAGGGTACTCTCATCAGTTGTATAGCCCTTTTCTTTTTCAGGAACTCTAGCAGAGGAAGGTCTGAAACCCATACCAATCTGACGCAACTGTTCATCTATCTGAAGCCTCTCTAGTCTTAGTTGTTCTACCTCCTACATAAAGAGAAATAGAAACATTGTACTGCTGATGAAGAAATGCCATTCCTCCCCTCTCAGTGTAGCGTTATCGACACAGTCATCATAAAAAACAGCAATCCTTTAGGAGAGTCAACACCACCTTGAAATTGACTGGAAACAGAACCGAATTATTCTGCAGCATCTATGTTTTTAAAGAAGTCTCTAAAAATTTTCTCATAAATCACCATGCTGAAAGACTGTTTTTGAGATTACTATCATCTCTCTTAACCACATCCTGCCTCACATTTTCAAGTCAACTAAGAAAGGCAAACTGACAAAGAAGCACTGCTCAAATTCATTACTTCTGTCAAACTGACACTACGACTCCACACAAAGCCAACTGATTTTAATGGATAATTGTTTTAATAAAATGCTACATACCTTTTTACTCAAAGAACAAATTTTCTCATGACTCATTACTAAACTGTTCTATTTGGTAGCTGTGAGTGTATCAAAGTTGTACGGATACATGCATACGTACAGTCGGTTTGTGTGTAACTATTAAATATTCCATTCTACACTAACAAAGCATTGGTCACAACAACCTAACACTAATGTGAACCAAAAAATGGATAACATTTCTAAAATGTCAAATAGAACAGTGCTTATAGTCCAATTATTTCAACACTAACAGTACTAAGTAACCATAATCATGTAATTAAAGGCTCATGTAACACCTATACACAAGGGAGGGTTCAGGAGGGTTCAAGTCACTGAGCTTCAGTGCCCAATTTACAGATGAACAGTTTAACAATTACCAATTCCACTGAAGTTAAGGATCTCATTACTTCAAGAAAAGTTTCCTTTACAGCTTCTTTTTCCCAGAATACAGAATTAAACACTTACCTTTAGATAGGCAATGTGGTATTCCAAAAGAACTTGGACATTTCCAATGCTTTCTTTAGTACCAACGAATACAAATGGTACCATTCCCTATAGAAACAAAATGTCAAATCTTATTTTCAGAAAGAGTATTATCACAGAAAACTACATAAATGTTCTGCTCAAATTACACAAATGAGTGTAATAATCAAAGATGCTGACTGAATCTTGGGCTGCATCACAGATGCACTAAAAACAGCTCAAATATTATATGGACGGCAGGGCATATAATATATGTTAAGGACTGAAGACTGTCTAGAAGCCCCAGCAACCTGTTCCGGCAGTCAAGATAACCTGATGCATACTGTCTACAAATCACAATACGGTCACTGCACAGGTTTCCATCATGGCAGGCACTGAAAGACTCCCCAGAAAATAAACGTCCAGTGGTCAATTAAACCTTACAATATGATTTTTGTCTAATGTCTTCATAGGCTTAAAATATGCAAATATTAAAATTATTGCTCCTGTATTATGCAGTTACAGTACACAAAGGAGAAATTTTATTTTTGCTACTAAATGCAAGATTCTCTTTAAAAAAATTTCTTGAATTGTTTCATATAAAATTTACTGGGAGATATCAGCCTGAAGAGACTTTTAAAATTTATGTCTCTCTATACCCATAGAAAAGTTATAAAGCTGGCTTTGTTAAACAATCCACAAGTGTGGCTCCATCCCAATATGCAAATCACAGACACCTGAAAAACCTCAGCTAATTTGCTGTCTGTCCTAAACATCTTTAGGCAGGGGGCCCAATGAACAGCAATTTTATTCTTTTTGTAACATGCACAGCATCATTAGACGTTAGCCGTCAAAAAAGACAAATGCTGTGCAGACCAAGATGCCTGTTTATGAATGGCGTAATGATACAAAAATGAAACACTGATCCCATTCCAATGTCCTAAGTTAACATTTTATCTTATTTCAGTCATGCCGCACGAATTTTTAACTTCTACGTATACTACACTATGTTTTCTTTTTGTGAAAAAAATGCAACATTACTGGTTTCAAAAAATAATCCAATATAGCTACAGGAAACAAGAAGAAAGTACTTACATCTTCTCGAGGCAGTTTATTTTCATTATCTCCTTCAATTCTCACCCTCACGACTCCAGACTTGTCTACAATCTCCTGAATCACTTTTCCATTTTTTCCAATAACTTTTCCTTCAGAGGGCAAAAATGATTAATTTTGAACCAACATGCAAAATAACATACTGGGTTTCTTGACATTTTCAGTTAAGTATAGCGTAACTGCAACAGCAGCCTGACCCCCCCACTGTGCTGTAAGAAAACCAGGCCAAAACTGCCAGTATGATATCCAAACTATATACATGCATGCATATACAAGGCAAGTTTTGGTCAAGACCAATACTATATTCAAGTTTCAAATAGAACTAGACTAAGACTAAAATGACATGGAAGTTTTACAGATGCCTATTGGAAATTTAAACTTATTTCAGTTCAGAATTAAATTATTAATGCACGTGTTAAGTCAGGAGTTAAAAAAAAAAATCAAGCCTTCTTGTAATTTTAAACTGCCAACTCAATGTACACTTGAAGGCCTCTTAAAAATAATATAGTCAGAAACTACTCAATTTGTTTCTAAAATTTAATTTGGCCTGTACAAACATAAGCATTATACATATTCTCCATATTATCTTTCAAATATCTACTTTCAAATCATGTGTGATCTAAAATAAAAGGTTCTTCAGAACCCATATATTTACATCTCAAGAGTGACTGACTCATTTGTATCCTTCTTCAAAAGCTTCAGTTTTTCCTAAATCTAAAGTTATATGGAAACACGTCTTCATCCCTGCTACATTTATCTAGCACTTAAAAATATTTAAATATAATTTATGAGTAAAGGAAGGTAGAACATTCAAAAAATAGGATATATCAGAAGTTTGACAATAATTCCATAGAAGAATTCTTTATAGTAGATGTTATGATAGAGTGCAGAAGTGTTAAGAATTCTGTCAAGAATTAAGAATCTACCCTCAACAGCTCAAATAGCTTAGCACCTTGTTTTTTAAAGATCTTTATTACGAAAAAAAAAAAAAAAAAGTCCTTACAGTTTTAAGTCTACAATCTTATTTTATACAGCGGTTCTGTTACAGCTCAAGAAATAAACCACACTGCTTACATGCTTAGCCATTCTTCCATGGCTAATGGTTAGCCAATAACTTGGGAAAAGGTCCTCAGCCCTGAGAGGCTGCGGTCGCTCAAACTGGTGGCTCAGTAGATGGCACTCTTCTCTCTTGGTACAGAGAGAAACGTAGCGGGCATAATGCGATAGCTTCAACTTGAGTCATGAACGCTCCCCACGCTTCTAAGTTTAACTTGGCTGTCGTCAGAAAATGTAGCTAAATATTATTCTGTTTAAGTAAATGACCTATGGGATTTAGCCAAGATGGTCGCTTTCATTGTAAATTTAAAATATATGATTGTTTCACAGAAGCATACAGCTACTCCAGGCCACTTCTCAGTTGGGTATGTTTCTATGACTAGTGTTGCGATTTCTATACAGGCATGTTCACATTAATCAGAATGCCATACAAAACCCATAAAAAAATTCTAGTTGTAAAACAGATTAGATTTAGCTGCAGAGGTTCTTGGTTCAGCTATGCTTGCTGAGTGAGATTACAGAAAAAAATTTGTTCTGCATACACTTACAATTACTCTGCTGAGAATTAAGTAGCCCTATAGGTTGAAACAATGTTAAAAATTGGTCAAAGAGAATCAGGAAGTTGAATCAGATATGTAATTTTTACAGGTCCTATTAAAAAAAAACTATACCTTAACTTGGTCACCTTGAAAGTCTAAATTTAATGGCTTGCAAATAAATTATTTAAATTACATAATCCTTAATAAGCAATCCCTAAGCCCAAAACTATAGAAAATAAAAGCTGTGTTTTTAATTTCTGCTTTGGATAGTCCAAACTGTTGTTGAGTAACGTGCAACATCTGCATTCCTAACACTCCCTTCATCCCTGCATTGCCTGTGGACAGGTAACGTAGAGAAGGAAGCGGCCAGATTAAAAGCACAACAAGCAGCTAAGTAAAAGCAGAACGAGGTAACGAAATGGAAAAGGACTGAAGACTGAACTGGGAAAGATGCATTCTTCTCTGAAAGGGGAAACAGAGGTAAAACCCATCTTCAAGCAGTTTATAACTACCTACCCTAACATGTATTTACAAGTCTTGCAAAATTCAACTTTCATAAAACTAACTGCAATGGAAAAATGCCCATTTCTAGACTGAGGATGAACTCTCACAGTAGCGCTCACTTACAGAACAGCTCAATACCATCTGAACACCACATCTAACCAGTCTGAACCTAGAAGGGGGCAATGATACTAGAACTGTTTTGTGTCCTTCTTGCTATTCCAAGGTAGTACTTTCATATTAAATCGTACAAGTTAGTTTTAGCATTTCTGAGTAGTTAATTTTGCAAAAGAATTTCTCTGCTCTGCTAGCATCTGAAATTCTAATCTTAACACTAAAATCAGATTGTACTAGTCTGAAACTGTTAAAATTAAACCACTCTGTGGGGTAAAAATTGACAGTAAGTTATCAATAATATGTATGTAGTGCCTCCTAATAAACCATGCTGCATATTTTAAAAGATTAATCACTTTCTGCTTAAAAGGAGAAATCAAATATCGCACTAATATCTAAGTCTTCTATGCACAGTCATGCTGATTAGGTTCTCTTTCCCCAATTTTTGAAGTTTTAGCAATATTACATACCAACAAGATTTCTGGGAACCTGAATAAAATCCTCCACAAATTCCAAGTAACTTCTAGCCTTTTTTACTGCATCAGCAGTCTGGAAATGAATAAAAAATTGAGTTTATTTGTGAATTCAGTATGTTAGAAATAAAACTCTGTTCCAACAGCTGCAAGTCTTCCAAACAGCTACAAAAAAAGAAAGAAAAAAGGAAAAAAAAAAAGGAGGAATATAGATGAGATTCATCTAGCTTAGAACTAAACGAATAGAGAAATAACTGAGTAAATTCAGTAGCAAAGCAAAGCACAAGTAATGAATAAAATAACTTTTTCATGCTATTTTAAGACATTTGAAAATATCCTCTGCAACTTATCACAAGAAAGCCCAGTCTTAAAAATACCCTGCAGATCCATCTTGAAGTAGTCTCTGGTAGACATCAATTGGGGGAAAAAATGCCTAATTATATTATTTTCTCCAAAACCTAGAGACACAATTTCCAAATCTAGAGTCCATTTGTTTATCACAAAGGCTCTTTACTGAAAATAACCTTTTAAAAAGTCCTGTCAGCATTCATAGAAATTTCAGCATACAAGAATATTAATTTAAAGGAAACTCTAGATCAAGCAACTTTTATTTCATCCCACTTTGTATGAGTAACTAAACAGATGGGCAAACCACAAACCTACAGTTTTACCCCTGCATTTCTGCTAGTAAAACTGGCTTTGGAAGCATCCAGTTCTTCCTAGTACATGCCAATTAAGCTGATTAGCATGCTGATGCATGCTATCATTGAAGTTATTTTGTCAGCAACATTAATTTGATTTATTACTTTTTGTGCCGATCAAGTGCACTGCAACATTTTTCCGGGGATCACAAGTGGAAAAAATGAGGAGAGAATGAGCACGCCACTTCTCTCTATTGCCAGCATAAGATATACATCTAGGGAAAAAGAAAATGCAGCACAAGACTGACCTGGCAACCCTCATACCTGGTAATGTAGGCTTCCATTTGAATCTTTCATGGAAAAAATCCAATACTGTTACAGACATGATGGTCTCCCATGGTGCAAGAGTTCCATACTGAACTTTTGAATACAGGATTACACTAAGATTTCAGAAGTATGCACGTAGGTAAGATCTTTCTCCTTCAATCTCCTTCACTGAAGACCGACCAGTGGGATCTCAGACCAGTGGGATCTCAAACGCACTCCGTTGAGAAGACAGTAACCTGACCCTTACAGGATTTTAACCCATGATGGGTAACATCTGAGGTAACATCGAGACTCCCTTCATCTCTCCTTCCCTTGCATGTCCTCCCTGCTTTCCAGTCCATATGCACAGTTACTCATTTCTTCAGGATTTTGTTGGAAAGAAGGACAACTGCCAGCTGAGGGGATGACAAGCGATGAAAGGCCTGCCTCTATTCCCCCTCTCCCACCCCCTTTCTACTGGAGCCAACGTGTAGCACCACTCCTATTCTGATGGGAAGCAAAAGCAGAATGCAGTGCGATGCCAGCTGGGTTACACAGTGTAGCATAAAGCAGGGTACATGACTAGTATTGCAGATGCCGTGGTAGCATCAGCAGTACAATTCAGCATTGCTTGGTATTGCTAGCAATGAGTTATATACCATCTCTTCAGTAATCTGACTTGTAGTAACAGCTAGGATAAATATCTCTGTATTATTTCCATTTGCTAGAGGGAAGAAAAACTAATAGCCCATAGCAAGAACAAGACCAGGGACTCCAAATTTTGTTTTGGGGAAGGGTGAAGGAGGGAAAGAGCAAACAAAATCACACCTTTATGAAGTTTCAGCAAACACTCCTCAGCTACAATTAGTGATCACTGCCCTATATTGTAATATTATATTCTAATATTAACATTTACACTCTTTATATAGCTAAATATGCATACACTTAAGTACATCTATTAAGGAGGAGGATAGAAGCAAATATGTCATTATAAAGAATACTATGCAACATGGTTATTTTAACTACAAAAAATAGTGTACTGCACTAGGGAATCTGTCCTCATCATGCATCATCTCCATTTCATAATGCATATGACAACCCTGACACAGAATATTGGTTTCTGGCCACAATTCATTTCCAGCATATTTTTCAAGACAGGGCACCATTATTGGTTGGTGGGGAGAACTTACAAATGCGCTTTTGTATTTTATATTTATCTTTACTATTAAATGACAAAAAATTCTGTTAATTGCACTTAACAGATACTGAAACAAGAAATCAACAGCCTCAAATTAAAAGGAGCAAACTGTAGATTTTAGAAAATGACTATCAACATCTAGTCAGTAACAACAGATCTGTTTGAGCACTTTTTACACTAACATTTCAGCCCTTTCACCTATCACCTTTTAAGGAAAAAAAGAAACAAAACTCCCCAGAACCTCCCCTTACCCCCCACCCATCTTCAGAAGTCTCTATTTCTGGCAGAGGCCAAAATGCTAGTAAGGGGAAAGATAGGCAATTTAGATTCTAAAATGATGAAAAAAGCAATAAAGCATAGGAAAAAAAAAGAAGAACAGAAAGTGGTTGTAGGAAGCAGAGGCTATGCTGCACACAAAAAAAGTAACACCTAAAACGATACAAAAACACATCAACACAACAGAAATTTTCACCTTCAATGAACTCTACTAACAGGACACAATTAATTATCCAATTCACAACATCCTGCCCCATAGGTATGTTTATTACTTGGTCTTTCACAAGGAAAGAAAGATGAAAAAGCAACTGCTTTCACACAAGCAGTTAGTTAATAGAAAGTATAAAACAAATAACTGCCAGTAACTGGTATTCTCCAATACACCATATGCATATCTAAACTTTGCCTCAAGCACTCAAAACGTTTGTGCAATTACAACCTATGTGACATATTCTCATCCCAACAAAATACAGTACCTAAAGGTGGTTTGGGCAAAGTATTCTCAACTTCCTCTCAAACAGTAATTCAGAAAAGAAAAGTGATTGTAAATAGGGTGTCAGTGTGCATATGAGTAAACCATCTGCAAGGATTTCAGTTAACAGTAATCACCTTTTTACCTTTGAGTGACAGTCTATATGTCCATTCAGGGGGCTTTGGTAACTCCAAGTAGTACCTCACACAATCCAGACATCTCCAGGTTAATTGTGCTATCTTTAATATGAAGATTAAATGCAGGGTTTTTTCTACATCCAACATTATTTCCGCTGTCTTTGCAGCAGCACAGCTCTACATGAGAGTCTGAAACAAGAACTGCCTGGCAGCAGATTGTAGGGAAAGCGTTCCTTAACACAAACACACCACTGCAGATCTGGTGGACTGCATTCCTGTTACAAACTGCAGATCCATCTCAGGAGTCTTGTAATAGTTTCTGAGAAAAGGTTTTCAAAGTCTTGGCATAGCCATGGTAAAACCTTAGACCTCCTTGAATGTGGACTTTCTCTGTGAATCACCTGAAAAGCCTAGTCCCATGAAGATAATGACAGAGCCAGAGTTCTAAGTTATGTCAGGCAACAGTGCTTTTTCCATTACAATGCAAGGTTTAAAACAATCTCCCAGTTTAAACAGAACTTAATTCATGAAAATGCCTGGAATGGTCCTAGAGAAATACTACTTCTCTGAAGAAAAAAAAAAGCAATGCGGAATAATCTCCTGAAAAAGGCAGCATCTTGCTATCCTTCTGTTCAAAGGAACAGTTATCAAAACAGGTAAGTATCTTACAGAATTGTGTAATAGGAAAGAAGCTCAAGCACTACTAGCTGCACAAGAATGCAGTGCATTTTGCCAGCAAGCAAGTCTAACAGGAACCTTACTGTAGTTTCCAGTGAAGCTCTCCTTCACAGGGAAAGCACAAGATTTAATGTAAGAGTACAGAGAGCCACTCAGTGTTCAAGTTCTGAAATTCAGGGTGCTGTGGTCTCCATAACAAGCATCACAAGCAAGCAGTTCTAAAACAAGTATCAAAACTGGAAGGTTTGGAACCAAAGCAGTCTTGGCCAAGCATGGAAAAACACCTCCTCCCCCCACCCCCCCAAAAAAAAAAAAAAAAAAAAAAAAAAACAGAACACCCCACATTCCCACAATGTCTCACAACTTAACTTCTTCCTAATCTTACAGCTTTCCAGCATTCTTCAGAATTTGCTTCCTTGTCTTTGTCCAAAAATCCCTAATCAACATGAATACATTGCTGCTGGATCATACTGGATCACTGCTCTCCCCCAGTCTCTGGGCATGAAATTGTCTGCCAGTGCTTTTAGCCATTAGGGCCCAGTTGCTTGCCAGCTTCAGCTGAAAAGTGGCAAAAGAGTAGGCAAATATACCTAGATGCTTTATGATCTTGTCACGTGGAGTATTTTTAGACTGCCTGGCTTTTTTAGAAGCAGCAATCGTTTCCAGGAATGACAAAGCTGGACGTGTGTAAAGTTTTGTGTTTTTTTTTTTTTTTTTTTTTTTTTCTTTTTTTTTTTCCCAGATGGCATCTGGTATTCGTAATTGCTCCTGCAGATGTAAGCAGCTAGCATATCAGAGGCTGTCACAACCCTTCCATACCATTCATAAAGAGCTCAAGATTGGAATAGGCTGGATATCCTACTGTGCTTAAACTTGCCAGATTCTTCTTTGGAAATTGTGGGAGATGACTTAACTGATAATACTAAGTCAAGAACAACCTGCAGTTCATCACTCTGATGGCCTAGAAGTGTTGAAGGTTCCCAAGACAGAGACATAGCACCTCATGGATATACTGAGGAATACAGAAGTAAGTATACCAGTGAACCCTGAGTAACTCATTATGAGAGTATTAAAGGGTCATGGTAAGAGCTCAACTGAACCCTCCTGCTAATCCTCCCTTCTTCAGGGAAAAAAACCACTATTCTGCCACCAAGAGCATGTACAGACTCATCAGCTGGGACTCCACTGTGTTTGCTGTGAGAACAGTGGAACAAGCTTCTTTCCAGCAAAAGGATAAGAATTTCAGCTCTCAGATCACCTGAAACAAAATGAGTTCCTACCTCCTAATCGAAGAATTCTGGGTAAAACACTATCGAATGGCAGTCTGCCCTCCTCTCAACTATATCAACTTCAACTAACCCAGAGATCACAGCCATAACCCTCCACCTTGATGCTAGAAAGTTATAAACCTGACAGGGATGGAGAGTAATTTGAAACCAAGGAATCTTGAAACAGTAGATGACCAAGGACTTCTAGAAGTGCTAACACTAGAGATTCAAGAGGCTCCTGTAGAGCTGCTACCATGGGATAAAAACCCTCAAGGAATGCTGACAGGGTCCCAGTGAAAGTGCCATCTTGCATAACTACTCTTTTAGCCCCTGCACAGACCATACTTTTGGTCCAAAGACAAGGTCACATTTTAAGGCTCTAGTGAATCTTAAAGCACATCAGAAAAAGTAAGTGCTGTCATAACAGTCACACAAACACAAACCAATCTGCAGCAAGCCAGCATTATTTTGCTAAATCTAGCATTAATTTTCCAAAATAAAAAGGTGTGGAGATGCGTATCTTAACTTATTTGGCTAGTTCAGAGGAGGACCAAATATCACACAGCAAAAAAACAAGTGAACTAAAAAAAAAAAAAAAAAAGATCAAAGTACAGCAGAGGAACTCTGAAAAAAACTGTAATCAAGACCACAACAAATGAACTCTCCCTCAGAAGGGACAAGATGTGCAGTTAACCTTGAATTCATGGATCAGCACATGGACAGCTTAGGACAGAACATATTATGGACACCACTGCAGTAAAGTCTCTTATATCAAGTTCACGCAGAACAATCTCCCCTACTGTGAATATGCATAAGGACATTCAAAGGAGAACTTTGCTATTTCCAGTTCTTAGCTCTATGCAGTTCTCCCCCCTACAGGAAAAATAGTGAATTGCTTATTAGGGTCATAAAAAATTTCTCTCTTACCTCTCCATAGATTCTGAAAGTACCAGTATCTTCCTCAAGTTCAATTGCAGTAACTCCTGGGACCTTTCTAGCTTGTTGTATGTTACTGCCATGTGTTCCTATAGCAAGTCCCATTAAATCTTCTCTGACTACAAATTCCTCATGAAAGGCTGCAGCAAGCTGTTTTGTGCACTAGAGGGAAAACAAAGTAAGGCTCATCCACATGCACTCCATGTAAAGTTCAGTTATGTGTTCACTCTCAAGCAACAGTTTCTAAATTATGGCTTACTTCTAAGTGTTTTGTAGCTTCTTCATTTCTTGACATGAGCATAAGTTTGGTACGAATGCTGCGCAAATGCATGTCACTCAATATATTCACCCTCTTCACTGTTGCTTCACTGGCAGACTACACAAGACAAAAAGGACATGAAGTTTCATTTTTAAGACAATACACACTGAAGACATACAATGAGGAATCTACTTCTGTATATAATTTAGTTTAGATTATCTAAATTTCAGGAACTCACATGGACATTATTCTTCCTCCAAACACAGCATGAAAAATTCAGTACTAACTTGCAAATTAGCCGTTTTCTCATTCACAACATATTTTACACACACTTTGCTGCTGCTACTGGATCTACACATTAACTCTTTCCCCATGATGTTTCCAGGACAAACAAATGAAATATCGTTTTACCATATGCATATATGTCACTCATTGCATCGGTGGAGAGCTAAGGAAACAAGCAGGGAAAATCCAAGTCTGCAGAGTCAGTCGAGTGGATAATTTAATATTAAGTAAAAAAGCTGTGAAGCAAAACTAATGCTGGGAAAAGTCTATGCAATAAGACAGAACAGCCACAGAAGAATCTAAGCGAACAATTGCCTAACTGGCTCTGCATTCCTTTGCTTGGTAAAATCATTTTACCTTTGAAAAGGACAAACAAGCGATTTTTGCAAAAAGCTACCTCAGTCCCTCTAATACCCAGCTAATTCATTCCGCCTTTCGATTCAGGCTCTCAGCTCTCTGGTCATCCACACTATCTACCTGCCAGTTCATGCCTAGGTTTTAACATAAATGAACTGATGTAGATCGCCCTGATGCTGCAGGTTGAGGAGCAGAGTGTAATACAACACAGTTACAATCTGCTGCTTCAGAGAACTCCAGCTTTGAGCAATCTGCACCAATCAGATCTGGAACTGCGCTTGGTTGTGAAAGGCAAATATTTTTATACAGAGACTAGTAGCCGGGCCTAAATTTAAGCTGTATGTGCATTCACAGCTCCTTCAGAAATTCTAACCCCAAAGACATATTTTAGACAAAGCTCACACAATTTACATACCTTGGCAAGTTAAATGATTTTCCATGCAAATATAAAGTATAGCGAAAATTCATGCAAAATTTGCATAGTAGTAGATTACTTACCAGTATTATTAGTTGACCAGTTTCAGCATAATAAAAAATTCGACATGCTCCTACAGCTTTCTTGAAATCTTTATGTGCATTCTCATTAGCACACCTAAGAAAGTAAATGGTTAAGTGTTGTTTCAGCAAGCTACATCAACACAAACCACACAGCACCATGATCAGAGCCAAGAACATTTCAGTATTTTATGGCAAAGAATGTTCAGAAATTGCAGAATTCCCCAACCCCTTACATGGTCGTAACTTATTTCTTTGTGGTCTATATGTTAGCACTTACTAAGCACCAGAGACCCACTACGAGTGCACCAGCTACACATCTATTGCTCCTATTTCAGCACCTGCTTTTTGTGCCTTACTCCAATGGTTCTGCAGAAACTCCAGTTAGCAGTGCTAAACCAGCTACAGATGCTACAGGCATCCTCAAGATCTTAATGGTGCTGTTAATTGGCTTCTAAAACATAAGCTGGCTTTTTTTTAAAAAAAACATATATATTTATATATATATATATTTCCATAAATACCTTATCTTACATAAACAGACTGAATGTGTATTTGCAAACTATATGGATATCAGGCCATCAAGAAAAGTAGACGAAAATCTACTGCTTCAATATTTCGAAGTACTGATTTACAATTATAAGGTATTTGAAAGAATATTCTTGAGAAAATATGAGGCAGGACACATGCCATAAATGTAGGTAATGAACTGAGGAATAGCTATGTTGAAGTTTGCACAGCTACTCACGCATCTCTTAGATCTTCAGGAACATCCACTGTGCACTTAAAAAAGGTGTTCTTTTTGACAGTTTTATTTTGATTCACAGGTCGGAGTCGTTCGTAAGTGACAATTTCATTGTAAGTGGCATCACAAGCAGCATATTCAATGACATAGAACTATAGGAGAAATTATTTTTTAAATTAAATTGATAATTTCAGTTAAAAATGACAAAGACATTACCACTACCACAAAAAGTCAGGAACGTGAACATACAGGTTAAGGCATAAATCTAAGCTGACATAACACTACAGTTCTACATGAAAGAGCCTGCACATAGCTCAGCACCTATCCAATACCTCAGTGAAGTCCCAGCACTGTATCAGCACAATTTCAATCCCCCTGAAAGTATGTTCAATTGATTTTTCCCTTTCCCACCCCTCTCTATTACCTACTTTAGCAACCCAACTGACATTCCAGAATTCAAAATGTTGACTGGAGCTCATAATTTTTCTAAAGAAATACTTGATAGAGAAGCAAATATACCTTCACAGAAATACCTGCTCTGTAACAGTAACACAAAAATGGGAAATCCACTGACTCAATGGGAAAACTGCTAGGAGTCACGCACAGTGAGAAGGAAGGTAAAAAATCCATCTTTCTGATACACACTATCCTAATTTAAGAGGAGAGACGACTAGGAAGGTACAAGAGCTATCAATAATCTCTTTCTACTCTTCCTTCCATATGTAAGTATCCAGAAGCCTACATGTACAGTATCCTTGAGGTTTAGCTAGGGACACAACTCCCTTATACAGCTGCCTTCCAGCTTCCCTTCTACCTGTGCGTAATCCAGGAGTGCGGGAGTACTTTTTTCTCTTCCTCTGCCAAAACCAATATCCACTTTTGTCAACATAAACAAAATTTACTCAAGTATCAGGAACAAATAAATCAGTAAAGTTGTGGCATACTTTTCCACATACTATTTCCCAATTATAAGTTTTAAATTTAGTTTATGCATCTTCCTAATCACATAAGGCTGCTTTGATGCATACTGAAAGACAAGTTAAGTAGTCATAATGAAAAAATAAAATGATAAACAGACACAACTAAATTTAAAGGAATCATCACCTTACACTTTTTAAAAGTAGTATCTATAGTTAAGAACTCTGGTTATCAGAACAAAGATAATTATGAGAAATATGATTCATGAATTTCCCATTTATTTGAAAAAAAACAAAACAAAGCAAAAAAATTCAATATGAAACCATGTTAAAGGTTGACAAATCAAAATTGAACTTCAAGTATTACGTAATATAACAAAACTATAACCATCTGTAAGGTACCCGGCATCAGAGGATGAAAACTCATTCTCTGTCAAAAAATACTGGAGAACAAAGAATTATTTAAATCAGGATTTATTAAAAGGATTAAAAATATTTTTTACTATTTTCTTTACTTTTAAAAGAAGAAAAATTATACAAATTAGGAATATCATTTTGGGCAACTTAAAAAACAGAGTTTCTAACCAAATATAATAGCAAAGTAACCAGCAGTAAAATTCTAAACTTCTGTGGCAACAGTTCAGCACCAACTAAAGAATTCAATCATTTATATCAGTATGTGTAGCTATGTTCTTAACATTCTGTTCTCCCACAAGGGCCAAAACACAGAATCCTCTTTTGACAACCATTTATTTTAAATTATATTATACTTAGACCATCACGTTGCCCTTACGGAGCTAAACAGCAGTTACTTTTTGTTGACAGTTGCTGAAAACAGTATCAGAAATTAGACAAAATTTTATTTTCAACCCTGTTCCCTTAGGTTTTAGGAACCTAACACTGTTGAAGTTAACAAAATATGGTACCCTTCCTACTGAAAAGCTAAATTCTCCTGCTGTCAATCCATAAAGCCTTAGAGAAGATGTCAGACACACAGCCACAGCTCTGTACACTTAAATGTTTGAAACTAAGTTATTTTGCATATGTAACTGCAACAGCCAACTGTAAAATACAAACTTGACATATATAAAACCGTATCAACCAAAGAAGTCTTTTTCCACTATACTCAGTGGAAATAAAGTAAGTAAAATAACTTTAAAAAGTTACCCACGCACATAGTATGCTTAAGTATCAGAATTAAATTTGAAGTTTTGAGCAGTGGCTTTAACCACAGTTAAAGTGTACTGCTTTACGAAGTTATTAGCACTAAGTTCAATTCACAAAGTAGGTTTCTTAGAAATCACAGTATTATGCATGCATGCAGCTCCCCAGTCAATTAAACTGCTAATAATGGAAGTGACTTGCTCCGTTATAAAAACACAACCTTCAGCTGTGTAACGCAACAAAGGTTATTCCAAAACAATTTCAACTTATACTTCAGTTCCATCAAGTTTTTGTACTAGCTACACTTTACTCAGAACTCTTCCATCACTAAACCTTCCATGTTCACTGCATTTCACATAATGGCATAAAAGCAGCAAGTTTTAAAATAATTTACCTCTCCTTTCATCATTCGAACTTTTGCCAGCCACCAGCCACAAGGTTCTTGGTCATTTGCTCTAGAATAAACCTAAAAGGAAAAGCAGTAAAATACATTTAAAATACATACATGCATAATTCAGTTGTCTGGATAGGTAGTAAGGGAATAATACTCCAATTTCTTTTTAGATTTTCAAAAACTGGAATAGTATGCTACAAGGACAAACTACTTTTGTATAAAATGATAGCTATCCACTCTCTGTTGTGCTTCTTGTATGGATTTTCATCATTTTGCACAATAAAGATTATGAAATTTCCATTGCCTCCTTTATTGACGATATACTAGAAGTATTTAGAGCACCATGTAACTTTAACTAAATATTTATTCAGTGCCAACTCCTCTGTAAGTCAGACATTGTCTTAACACTCTAAAGTTCATACATGGAAACTGAAGTTTCCACCTCATCTTTGGCTTACTCAATATACCTAGGACTAGTGAAACGAACCAAGTTGTCATATCACTCTGCATCTTCCCTGTTTAACAAACTCCCCAAAATTAATGCAAGGTCAGATATAGAACAAATTATTTGTGAAGCTTTCAGTTCTTCCTTAGCTTCCGTAAGTGTCAATCACTCTTACAGATTCCTGCAGAAAAGACATGCCAAAGTAATTTGCATACAGGCTATCACACTGTCTCTTAGATTGCTGGCTTAAAATTGTAATAGCATCTTAAAGAAACTTATCATGCATATTAAGGACAAGTCAAACAAAGGAAGTTAAAGCCTGGGAATTACTAAAGATATAAACCCACCACTAGACACATTTTCTGTTTTAAATCTTCGCTTTGTTAATATGCCTACAATCATCGACACTGCCCTGAATGAATTCGGTTCTGTAATGGGTCAGTTCACCAGGAAAGGAAACATCTGAATAAACTCACCTCCACTTCATCTCCTTCACCTATTTCTTTCTTGATATCAGGTGGTGGTGGTAATCTGACTTCATTAAAGGGTACCTGGCGCTCTGGCTGCCAACTGAAAGTCAAACAGACATTATACATTATTTCATGAGTTAATCTAGGTCTCAACTAAGCTTATGATGAAAAGAACTGGGAGGGTAGGATGTATCAATAATTTTTCCTGTTTTCCTATAGAATCTTATTTTTAGAACTTTGAGTTTAGTTAAAGCTCACTCTTTCCTTATAATCAAGATTATGAATAACCTTTGTTGAAGTTGGAAGCTATTCTGGTCATAAAGCGGTATTTAAATCTTTTTCTACTTTTGAAAAATGCTGGAAACAGGGCTAGGAAAAAAATCACTTGCAATTCATTTGCCTTTGTTGCAACTATAATGGTCATTGAACTCAGTGTTATCACTTTCACAATACAATGACAAATAGCAAGACTTCATGACAAAATGAAGTCTTTCTATGACAGAACATATAAAATTTGAGTTCTGAATCAGGATGAGTGTAATAATCATAACTGAACAGGATGCAAACAAACTACTGCAAGCTTAACTGAGCTAACTGAAGTTCTCATGAGAATTTCAACTGTGACTTGTTAAAGAATTTAACAAATGGGAGCTTACACAGAACTTCTAAACCATAAACTGTCCATAATGAGATGCTATGATTTGAAGAGACCTTTTATCTTCGCAAAATCTACGTGAAACTGCTGTAAGCCTGTTTTACTTCTGTATCTAATCACTTGAACAACTAGTGTCCATTCACTAGAAGTAGAGGGGCCAACAGACTTAATGCTGTCATCTACCAGATGATATTTTGATATTGGTATTTTCTGTTAAATCAATGGAAAAGTAGAGGGGGTTCCATCTTGAGAGTAGGAAGTGTCTAAATTTTGATGGCAAGGAGTCCAGAACTGGAGTATTTCAATGACAAATTCTCAAAGAAAGATAACTTGTGACTGACTATAAATTACATACTGAGAGGATGCCTAATAGGTAGAAGGATTATCCCAAATGTCAGCACAAATGACAGGAGTTGAGAAACCACATGCAAGCAAAAAAAAGTCTTTCTTCCAATTTGGCTACCTGAAATTCCAAAAGGCCTATGTGAAGCTGCATCTCAACATCTCACTTTCAGTAATACACAGCAATAAAAGCTTCCAGCTCCTGAACCTTCTGTATTCATTCTCCAAGTACTTAATTCCAAAAACGTCACTCAGAAAAAAATCAAGGCTATCCATGCACAAACTAGTTACTGTCAGGACCACAAAACCATATCATCATCAATCGGCACTAGCACACCCATTTGGGGAACTTCACAACAGCTGTAGGTGAAGACTGGTTAACAATAGCAGAAAGGCAAACTGACAATTTAGACGGCCACGAGCACAGCAGACTTGTTTACTTTGCTAGAGCCGATCACCATCACAGCAGAATGATATACTTGGGACACTACACTATCGCCAATTTTGTTTCTAAAGCCCTTACGAATTTAACTCACTGCAAAAGATGAATTTATCAGATTTAAATCACAGAAATTGACTAGAACAGTATATACTTCCTGAAAAGAAAATGCCTTTGGTGAAGAAATACCTAGGTAGTAACTCACTCTGTTTAGAATATGGCTGCTGCCACTAGACTTTTTACGTATTTTTTTTAATATATGTAAAAATAAAATGACATGGATAGTAAGTTGTAAAAACGTTTGCAAACTATTAGACCCCTGCTGTGAACCACGGTAACCTCCTTTAGCTTACTAGGACTGTGATGTAAAAGTATATAGGCAAAAAGCCTCTAGTCTGAAGAATAAGAACATCGATACTGAATGTGAAACTTAAGATTTGTCACATCTCCTCTGACGAGGGATAGGATGAAGGACACCATCTGGTTTTCTGGTTGTTTGGGGGGGTCCGGGGGGGGGGTAGTGGTGGTGGTATAAGTTTCTGTTTGAGAATATGAAAACGTGAGGGGCAGAAACAGCCTCCACAGCCACCTCAGTGTTTCAATAAATTATGACTGCCACTTAATTTTCTAACCATTTTTCATAAAAGAATCACTGGAAGACACTTCTTAGAAACAAGACTGGACCTTACTGGGCAATCCCTAGGATTATTTCTTTATCCTCTTAAGGATTTTTTTTTAAACACACAAATATACACATGTACATACATATAAGCAGACATGTATACTTACATATACACCCTAAGATATATAATGTTTATACACATAGACACAAAATCACTAGGATTACCTTTACTACCCATCAATTTTTCTTGAAGAAAGGCTCAGACTAATCTAAAGGTTGCTGTTGACAGACTCTAGTAACTATTTCCACATCAAAAGCTGACAGAATTTTAGGATATCCATCTAGCAACTGAGGGAACCAGGAAAAAGAGAATGTGGATCTCAGAGTCTCTTAAGTTTCCCCTAGAATCTCTCAGGCAATCCATGGTGTTACCAGTCTGAATGCTGAACAATACTTTCAAAAGTAAAATATTCATTTGTATTTTACCCTCCCTTGGATTATCTTCGGTTGGTTATCACAGATCTTTATTAGCACTGCTGTGTTTATGTACTGAATTTAGAATGCTACATGGACAATAGTTTCTCTAGCCATTACAAATCTCTACCCTTTTTCGCTCAAAAATTAAGCTTTTAGGAAATAAATAATAAAATCTATAATATTTTAAAATAGTGGGGGGGAAAAAATCAATACAATAGTAAGCCCATATTTCTAATGCTAGACCCTTCTAATGAAAACCACTTCCACTTAAAGTCAAAACAAAAAAGATACCCTAAAATGATTAATTTTTCTGTAACATACTTACTTGTTTTCAAATACAACTGTGAGTGAATCCTCATGAACATCTTTGATAAATGCCTAAAACAAAAACATTATTGTTAGAAGACTGCATGCAAAAATTGAAATATGGCAGCAATTGCAATTTAGCCTGAAACTAAACTGAAATGCAGAACACTACCAAGATTGTGATTCCAACCTAGGATATTTCCAAGACAATCCCCCTGCTTGCATAAGGCTGCTAATATTCTCAGTTGGTCATTCTAAGAAATATATTGCATTCTAATTGCTTCGAACGACTAGACAAATCAGATTTCACCATATTTACAACTGAAAACTCACTTTTGCAATTCACTGTTTTATCCACAGATATACACAACCGTTTCACAGGAACAAAATGAGAGAAATCCAGGCCTAGGACAACTAGTTCAACTCGTAACATGATGTTAAGTAGCAGTGAATAGTACTTACAGATCTTACGGATTTTTTTCCCCTCAAAACAAAACTGAACCCCAAACAACCTTCCTTCAGAATATTCCAACAGCAAACCTGGACAGAAGTTGGCAATACGAACTGCAAGATCACTACGCTATATAGGTAGTTATGATATCACCTTTCATTTACTGGACTGTGGACAATATGAGGCCAAATGACATGCAGAACCTCATGGAAAGATAAATAAATAACAGAATACTTTAATTTATTCTGCTGTCAGATTATTATTTTCCCAGGGACAACGGAGGAAAAAAAATCCCACTTCCCCTTCTTTCTTTGTAAGGATAAAGGACTTTTTAAGGGCAGTAATTACATCAAAAACCTAAGAATAACCACCTGAGAGATGCATCTGTATTTAAGCATCGATGCAGAAATGAAATTTTTGCACTTCTTGTTTCAGAAGGCAGGCCTAAAGCAAAAAAAAAAAAAAAAAAAAGGGACAGTAAAAATTGTACTAACTACTTCTGCTTTCTCTGTAGCATGGTATTTGCTCAAGCACAGGAGATCAAGAAGGAACCTTTAGTTTTAAAGCAGTTCTACAGTTATGCTAACTGAAGTTCCAGGAAATACACAGAATGGATTATAGCCCTTGAATGAACTGGCAACTGAGCACCGAGAGCATATCAGCTGTGCAAGCAGCAGCCAGCCGACAGAGGTTTTATGTGTCGGCTCAAGGGAAAAGCAAGTTTTGACTTTCAGTTCCTCAATATTACGTGGACAGTAAAGGAGCCAATACTGACAGCTGGCTGAAAAGCGCCTACATAAACAAAGCTCCTTTTACTTGAACTGGTACTTAGGCAACGTTAGGGAAGAGTAGCAGTCACTTAACATCTCTTCTGCTCCCTCACCTTCCTTCAAAACCACCTGCCAGCAATACAGGAGACTGGTTCCAGCAGAAAACATACTGGCTAGCCTGAAGAAAGCAGGTCAATCAGAAGTTGATGATACTGCCTTGCTGATCCACCTAGCATGTTCCTAATAAAATAAATCCTTTCAAAGACCACTGCAGGGAAGGAGGATAGCTCTGACAGCTAAGCAACTGAAAGAGTTGTCAATAAGCAAACATGCAGTCAGGGACTTTCCATTTCAAAAACCTTTCCAGAGAGGTAAACTGGACAGGAATATTGAAATTATATCTGTTTTGAGAGCCAAAAAGTATGAGGCATAGGAAATTTTATTATTTGAAGTACTTGTTAGCTAACAACACAGATAAAGCAAAACTTTTACTATATCCTGCTAATGTCCCTTCACACACGCCCCCAACATAGCGTTTAATACAACATTAAATGCAAGACAAAAAAAGAAGTCTTCCACTATTCCAATTCATTTATAAACACCACCCAACAAAACACAAACAAGTCACAAGAGTATGAACCACAGCAAAGCAGTACAGCATTCTAAATGACAATTTATCTGCAGGAAGTAGTATTTAGAGATGGGAATTTAACCTCTCACAGTTTATCTGTATTCCAAGAGGCTGTGACTCAGTATTATGTTCTGCTTCATGATTCTGCTTTATTTCACAGTTGAATCTTAATTTATTTTATTCATGGTAAGAGCGATATTTATGATAATATTTTGTTATTACCTGTTTTCACAGCTGCATTGATTTTATGGCTCAGACCCTTCAAAATGCACATTATTTTATGCACAGTAATTCTTATCAACTTAGAGGGACTAGTTACACATAAGTTTACTGCATACGTGCCAAAGATATCATTGATGGATCAGAAAAACAACATAATGACTGCATGAGTGACACTATGTACCCAAGAAAAATACTGAGAATTTCATAAAATTAAGTACTTTAAACTTGTTTTACATCTTCCTTTTGTTTTAAAACTCTGAAATAGCTTTTTTTTATCAACATGTTTCAAACTATACTTTTTATTTCCATTAATATTTAATAGCATTAGTGCAGCACTCAATCACTCTAGAAATATTCTTGAAGAAGCTGCCTGAATGCAAAAATATTGCAAAAAGATTTCCCTTCCCCCATTAAAGTATTTCTATTTCACTTATAACGAACCCAAAACATTTCTAAGTCAGTCTAAAATAGCTAAACATTTATTTTGCAGGTCTGACCTCAGTTATCTTTCTATTTAAGAATAAAACTTCAGAATCAGGAGAAATTCAAAATCAGAACAATTGAAAAGAAATATTCAGAACATAGTTCTCTGCAAAATTTAGAAAATCATGAATTGACTAGCTGTAGGTTTCATTAACGACATATCATTAGTGAAAAACATGAAATTCAACTTCACTGAAATTCCAGCATTTCACACAATAAGCCCATTTCTAGGTGCAGTCTGGCTTTTTGTGCAATAGCACAAATATTTAATATTCATAACCAATTTTCAAGCTATCATCCTGCCAAAGAATGGGAAGGCTGAAGTGGAACAATAACAGAGATATGACTAGCAGCAGACTAACAGCTGACACTGCACAAGTGTTAGCTTCACAAACAGAAGCACTTAGTACTTAACAAAAAAAATTACAGATTCTGACAGCGTCTACAAATTTTACAACATTATATGGGTTCCAGGAAGTCTTTCAGATCGAAGCGTGCTCTTCCCATACAAGATTATAATGCAGACTCAAGTCCAGCAGACATATTCAGTAATTTGCTACAAATGACTGAATAACATTCGTAGTTAGCATTTTGAAGCTCTTACTCCACAGTACATGTATACAGAGAAACACTCAAAACCAAATATTCTAACTTTTAATGCTTTATTTGTACTTTTTTGACCCAAAGGTCATACATGTTAAATAAAAATCACATAATTATTTAAATAATTACATTGCTGTGAAGCCCATAAGGGGCCTGATCAAAGTCTAACTGTAGAAATACAAAATTAATCATCAAAAATACTAAGTTTAATTCTTCCTCCTAGAGAATTTCCTCTGCAGCCCTGAGGAAGAAAGAACACTTACAAAAAATGAGGTACAGCAGTTTTAAGAATATATAGCATATACAGTTCATTTGTATTACAACTTGAAATAATCATTATCTCCACGAAATGTGTGAAAAATATTGCCAAAATGTGTAACTGTCAAAAGTAAAAAGAGCAGCTTACTTCTTTACTACTTATAGCCCTGACCTTTACCATCAACATTATCAGCCATCACTTAAAACTCCAACATAAAAACAGCCTAACAGATTTCAAACAAATTTGGCTAACATTTACAAGAAACAATAACACTGCTGTTTTTTAAAAATGTATTTTTTTATAGTTTATTCCTAAGTATTTATCTCACTTTTTGTGCCACAAAACAGATTCTACACATGAATAACTCCAAGTGGTTCTCATGTCACATTCTATTACATTTAGACCAACATTTTAAAGTTTTGGTGGCTAACATCAGGCTTCTGAAGTGACTTGACTTTTGTAGGTAGTTAACACAACCCCAAACAAAATAAAAGATCTCAGAACCTCACAAAAAACAGAATATTTGCAGTTGTTTTTGGAAACAACTACAAATTCAAATATCTCTAGCAATTATTGGAGCATCAAAAGCTTATTACACCACACATCCTACAGTTTCCAATATATTGCTAGAGTTCAAGAAAAAACAGACAAGATGTATTATGTTTTAAAGTTACATACCTTACATATTTTGAAAGATATTGAGCACGCTCATTCAAACTGTAACTAGCTGAAGGTATGTATGAATCTTGAAATAGCTTTTATATTACTCAATCATATCACTGATATACCTAGTCAACAGGACTGAAATAGAGAAGAAGGGAATGATTACAGCAAGAGCTCCATTTGTAGGGTTAAATACAGTCTTCACTGCACAGATTTGCACTTGTATCCTCAAAATGCTAGTTTTCAAGACTGTGCATCTTCTCTTGCATTTGACAGGCTGCAGCTTTTTCTTCCGAGTATCATATGTACAGCCACTATCACCCAAAGCTGTGCCTTATGATTCTGCATAATTTACACAGATCTACAGTATAAGATAACCTGGAAACTGTAGCTCATTCAATCGCCAATTTAAATGGCATCTCTTAGGATTATGTTAAGAGAAAGTTTATTCTAGGAAAAATACGAAATTAATTTGGACTTAAAGCATTTGTGGACACTTCCTTACTGCTGATTCCCTTACGTGATTCTGCAGCAGCTATAATCACAAGTGACCTTACATTTCTAAGGCCTTCAATTCAAAGGAGAAGTTTTAGGACAATGTCTCAGGCTGCAGATCAACAAATTCTAACGAATGCTGCCACTGAAATAAGCATTCCCTCCCACCTTTCCATGTCTAATCACTTATTCCTACTCTTATTAAGTCTGTAAAACAAATTAGACAGGAAACTCATTCAGGTTAATATTAACTTTTAGGAGGAGTAGGGGAGACTGGGTTATTTTAACCTGGGATGTTTCGGCAGCAAAGCTTGCTTGAAGCATACATAAAGCTTGTGGAAGAAGAGCCTAGGAGAAGAAGCTTCAGTTCTTCTACTCACCTTTACTGTTTATCTAATACTTCAAAGTCAGTTAAAGACTAGGGTGTAACTATACTATGTAATATTCACAAAATGAAATAAAAAGATAATTCTGCCCTCTAAGAATCACTTGATCTGAAAAATACTAGATAAGCTTTTCTTGCTCCCTGTATGAAAATTTTTCTTCATGCATGTCAGGAAAAGATTTAGTACAATTTTAAAGTATTCTGACAACTGGAAACAATTAAAAAAATATGTTTACAGTTTTGCCCTAAACCTGCAGCTTTTAAGATATTTTGCAAAATAGATTTATTTATACGTTAAAAATATTACTACAAGTATACAAGGCTTCGTTGAAAAACAACTTGAGCAACATATAAACCACAAAGGATTGAGACTCATGTTTTCAACTCTGCATTTCAAAGGAGTTCTTTATCAGTGAGGTAACCTATATAAATATATTTGTACTCTAAGTCTGTACTAGTCGTATCTGATACTATGACAAAAACATTTTCCATGAAATCAATAATGCACCTTAACTTTTGCTCAAATGAACAAGGTATTCCATTTCTGAAATTTAGTTTCACAGCAATAACTAAAGATAGACAATGCCAATATCCAAAAGTTCTTTCTGTTTCTCACATATTTCAGAGGTGACAGGATAGAACAAGCTAACAAGTCACCAACGCTTCATCCATGAATATACTGGAATCAAAAACACAGTGATTAACCTGTAATATCAGCAAGCAAGCTCACATGTAACAAATCTAGACGTGTTTTACACCCTATATGAACTGTGGAGGACAGAAAGGGAAGAAAAATTAATGTGTGACTTCACTGTGCCAGACCTCTGATTAAGACTGTCCAGATCCTAGTGTCAGTCATTCAGATTATGCCGCAAGCTGGATCTCTTCAAAGTCCATGTATGCCCTGCTTGCTGCAGCCCAGCTCATGATACATACAGGAGACTATACTGTACTACGAGCTATTAATGTCATGCTGGCTCTCCAGGCACTTTGATACCAACTTGGCAGAAACCAGGCTCCCACGACTAATACTTGTAAGACAAGAGATAATACAGCTAGAACTCTTGCCTAGGTTTGGGATCAGAGATCCGGGAAGCTCAATACAAGCCCATGCTGTGACAAGTACGAACAAAAAGGAAGGAAATTACAGACGGATCACCTGCACCAAAATCACTACAGCTGAGACTTCGTCATCTCATAACAAAGAAAAGGTCTAATATAATTTCACCACACAGGCATCTCTCTCTTGCATACACTTTCCTTTTCACTTGGGTTTTGCTCATGGATTTAGGATTAGGGTCTGCTGGGAATACAAATGAATGAATCAAGACTGACAGAAGCACCCTTACAGAGAACTTTTTTTTTTTTTATGCCAAAGTCCTAAAATCTGTGTAGCAGATGGAAGCAGTCCTAAGTTTCTCTTCATCCTGCTGTCTTAAGTGCATCTCAACCACAAGTTGGACAGCCCAAATTAAAAATGAGATGCTGTTAGTTTAGCTGCAAGTATTCCCTCCAAAGATAGCAACTGTGCTGACTTTTGAGTCACATACACCTTGCTCACTGCTGAGCAAATTTCAGATCCTAAATGCTTTGGCATCTAATACCAAGGACTGTTTCTGAATCAGTGATGTAAAGGTCAAGAAGCCTATATCCTATTACCAATCCTTTAAGAACCAAGAACCGTTAGTACCTAGCGGTACACAACTAACATACACAACCATTTCATGTAACAAAGGTCCTACTTAATTATTACAAGGGGACACATCCCATACTGCTCCCCATCACCACCACCCCCACTTACCTCCCCCGTCTGAAAAACTTTAATCACAAGAAAACTGCAAATAATCAAATTACAGTACAAAAAAGGCTAAACTTCAACAAATGAGTATTTTTCCTACAAATGATTAGTTACACCTGCTTATGCAGTAAGTCAATAAAAGAAAGCAGATAAGCTCACTACAAAACATAAACATTACAAGCAGGAATCAGGTAAGAAATAATTCAAAATTTGTTATTTCTATTTTAACAACCTCAGTTTAATTTATGATAGATAATAATTATGATTGCAAATGGAATAAGGAAAAAATCCAAAGGTCTTTAATGACAGTTACGCAAAAACTTCAGCTTTGAATCTCCTGGCTTAGGCTTATTTATAAAGCTCTAAAATGATTCATTTTATTTATAGTGCTTTCTTCACATGCAGGACATTCAAGGGCAAAACTTCTGAAAGATAGATACTCTCTACAGACTGACTCTAGAAGTGTCAAGCAAATGGTTCTTCAACAGCAATAATGGCTACATAAGCTTCACACACGAGTCTACCTAAGAGATCAGTAACAACTCTGTCTGAAAACTCGCAGCCCCTAGGTCTAGGTTAATATATAAGTGCTGACCATGGTAAGACATCTCAAAAGTCATTCCATTCACCATACTGTTTCATAGTATAAACTGCAATCTTAATAACACAGTTTTAAGTATCCCATTTTACTGTCAAGCTAACAAACATTCTGATGGACTCAAAGCCACCGATTAAAATTAGTGATAAAAATACAAAGGCACTGTACTTTTATTGATATATAACAATTCTCCTCACATAGGATTGGTCATCATGCTTTCATATTCTACACGTGGAAAAATGCTGCGTACTTGTCTTTCGTCACTTTTTTCTTTTAGTAATACATTGGCTCTACTTTATCTTGAGGCATATGCCAACTCCTGTTAACAAAACTACTATTTGTCCTGTTTAAAAACAAAAAACCCTCTCAAAGAAAGAAGGGATCAAGAAGCAAGCACTTCAGAACCTGTAAACTGAAGGTGAAGAATTCAATCCTAATTCACACACACACACAGATATATATATATAAAATCATGTAGTTCATGCTTTTGCATAATCTTCTGAATTCTCTACACAGCCACCACTCTAGCATGGAAAGAGTACAAGGGCATGCAGTGCACAGAAGAGTTAGCTTTTAATCACATGTAAATCCTTATAACGAAGAACTACAATGGAATCTTTAAGAGCTATTCAGATGTCATGGAAGGATTCCACGTAGAGCAAGTTATCTGCTATTCAATTCATATACCATGGTCTCACTTTACCGTAAACCCCAAATCTACAAGCTAACCCAGATGAACTACTGAGCAACATGCAGTATTAGGACTCAAATTTGCATGCATGTGAGCATACACACATGCAAGGTGAGGGAGATACTGGACAACAAACTTTCCAACTTGTTCTTGTTAAGAGCTGAATAAGCTCTCATCACAATCATTATTTCATGACCTACATACCCACATGCCAGCAAGAAAAAGTTTCACACTCCTTCACACAAGGAACCTCACCCTGAAAACATTGCAGTCAGGTCAGGATGAGGCTAGGGGTATTCAGGTTTCACTCTCTCAGCCACTTAAAGCCCAAAGTAATTCAAACGGGTTTGGCCATTTTTAACCAAAAAAAGTCGTTCACCACCATTAAGGCCTCCTCATCACCTACGCAGCTAGTTCTTGGCATGGGTAACTGGACTCACCCAGGAAGTCTGCCCCAACATCCCAAAGACAAAAACTAACCCTCAAGGTAGCACTTGCCTAGAAAGCATCAACCATTCTCATCTCAGGAAGCGTCTTAACACAGCTCTCATGCAAGTAATGGCTAACTAGTAGGGCTCCTCAACCCTATCCATTCTCCTCCCTATTCTACAATACAAATCTTATCTTCTTCACAAGACTGTAACAACTTTGCACCCCAGTGTCACTTCATTTCTTAAGACAACAGATGCTCAGTATCATGATATATACAAAGATTTGTGAGCTGCAGGGATTGGCCATATACAGCCTGTTGTCTACTGTTTAACAGCCCTGGATAAAGTTAAAAAAAAAAAAAAACACAAAAAACCCCACAGTTTTGTTCTGCAGATTGTACTGTTCATTTTAAAAGAAGCATAACACTAGTTTGGAGATTCATAAGTGAAGGTTAAATTTAGCTCATGTCATTTTAGGCACAGGACAAACCGTCAGGAAATCCAGGTAGTCATAATCACTTTTATTGTTCGTGGATTTATGCAATGAGAAAAATATTTTCATTTTTCATGTGTTTTAATGACCATCATTTTACTCATTAATTTATAATAAATATAATGCATATACATGAAAGATTCCATATTAAAACTGAATTTTCTGGAAATGAAGAACAATCAATAAAAAGAACAGAAGAACCTACAAACAATATTATTTGCCATCATTTAGGAGTTCCCTCTAGTATCTTCTGAAAAAACACTAAAACTCTCCAATAGGTTTAACCACTAAATTCATTCTATAATTAAGTTGAAGATCATATTATTAACTCATTAAAGAGCTCTGCCATGTAATTGTTTACATAATTATTTTGTTTTTTTATCTCTGTGCGCAGAGTGGGAACATTCTCACCTCCTTTAATATGAGGTATGCTGTGTTAATGAACCTCAGTTCAGATCATTTTTAGCAAAAACCTCGGATTTCTTACTGTCTTATAAATTCCATTTTTCTTCAGAAAAATCATTTTGCCACCTTGCATATAACAACATGAGAAAAGGCTAACTGTGTCTAACTTTCACACCTACAAATGCTAATATTGCTATCAATGTCCTAAACAGGACACTTACTATATGAGACCTCCTCCTCTGCTCTCAAAGTTTAGCAAAAAATTACTGGTAGTTATTACTCAGATCCAAAACATGCCCACAACCTCTGTATAACTCAAGAGTAAGACTCACAAAATGGAGCCACCCATAGATATTTCACTGCATTTAACTAGCAAAAAGAATCTTTTGAAATGATGCTTCAGTTTGGTTTATACAGCTTTTTGTGTGTGGGTGGGGGGGTTCACTTTAACAGTGAATTACACTGAGATGGGGCTTTGATCACTCTGGGCCCAAATACTCTAACCTGACCAGATTCGTGTGAAGATGGTGTTCCTGGACCCAATGCCCACCTCATTGATTTGAAAGCCATTAAAGCCATTTTTATTTAAAAGTCCCACTTCTGTTAACCACCATTTTCTACTAAACACATGATGGTGCTAATCCAAGCCCGAAATAATTCAGAAGGAAACATCATCATTATTTTAAAACAGGCTTATTATAATAAATTCCATGTACACAGATCCTTTCAATCCAAGAATTCAGTATACCTCCTAATACTCCCATTAGTCACGCGTTCCTCTTAAGCAGAATAAGCAACTAATCCAGTTTACAAAGTTGTCCAGCATCGAAAGGTGGAAAAGCTAGAATAAGCATTTCTAAATTCTGGGCTTCCTAATGGGCACAAATATTTTAAAAAAACAACAATAAAAAAGAGAACAACAAAAAAAGAATGCCCCATCCTTTTAGGAGTATCCTGTTCGAAATGCAAATCATTTTGACGTGTGTTTCTGTGGGATAATCAAAGTTTCACTGAAAATATATTTGATTTACAAAATTTATTATCTACCAATTTTGGTAAAAATTTAATATACATACATAGTAAGGGGATATAGTTTAACCCCAATGCTGTGTTTCTCCTATTTCACTCTTTTAATCATTAGCAGACAAAAAAAAAAGAAAAAAGAACACCCTAACTCCTCTAGTCAGCTGGTTACAATCCTTTAAGCAATTACCACGTGACTTCCAAGTCAAAGCCACAGCTGTAAGAAAAAAAAGAAAATTTTGGGGGGGAAGGGGGAGAGAGGAGTGCCACCGTTCCCCTCCCCCTCGCGTGTGCAGTATCATAGTGTGTCCGCGGTTAGGCATAATGGCTTAAGAGAATCCTGAGATTAAATACTCTCGGAACACAGCTACCCCGAGCGCTCACAATACCGGCTGGAATCGGCCCTCCTGGAAAGGAGGGCAGAAGGCCCTTGCCATAAAAAGAGCTGGGATTCTTAAACATCTGAAGCCTGGCTTAGGGGAAATGACTGACAGGCAACAGCTGAGAGTATTTTGCATTGATCCTGTAATATCCTGACATTCCAGGGAGGGTGATGGTGCAGGAAACTGATGACACAAATAAACTCGAAGTCTTTAAAGAATGATTTAAAATTATTATTTTCAGCCAAATCCACCGCAGCCTACCCAAGCCCCTGCTTCTTAAAAAATTATTCCCCCCAACCCTTCTAAAACCAGGAATAATTAAAGAAATACCCACGCTAGACATCCGCCCCCCACCAGCCCCACCAACGGCTCCCTCTCCCCCGCGCTAACCTCCCCCGAGAAGAGACCTTACCAGCCCGCCCCGTCACCACCTTCCCCCGCCGCCGCCACCGCGCCGGACCCCGCCGCCCCGGCGCCGCCCCGGCCCGGCCGCAGCCCCCGCCGCCGCCACACCCAGACACCTTCCCCCGCGCCCTTCCCCCCGCACCTTCCCCTCCGCCCCGCCGCCGCCGCCGGGGCTCCCCCAACGGCCGGCCGAGCCGCCCGCCGCCAGCGCGGCGCCGAGGCCGTGTGGCGGCGGCGGCCCCGCCGCGCGACCACCCCGCCCCCCCCGGCCGCCCCCGCGCCGCTACCTTGTAGAAGGCCCCGTTGGAGCCGCGCACTTCCACCGTCAGCTCCTCCATGTTGAGCGCGCAAAGGACGCCGGGACGTGCTTCTAGAAACTGTCACCACGGGGGGGAGCGCTGCCCGGGCTCCCCCTCCCCCTCCCGCCGCGGGCGGGCGGGGGGCAGCGCCCGCCCCGCCCGCCCCGCGGCGCCCCGCCCCGCGGCGGGTGAGCCCACGCCGCGGGCGGGGCGGGGAGGGAGTTCCTCGCACCCTGCGGCGCGGGGCGTTCCCCGCGGGGAGCACCACTGGTCGCGCCCCCCCTACCCCCCCCCCCCCCCTCCCCGCGGGAGTGGGACCGGCCGGGGGAGCGCGGCGGCGGCGGCGGCGGCCCGGAGCCTCCCGCAGGCCGTGGCGCTGCCGGGCTGCGCCCTGCCGGCGCCGGCGTCCCCGCTGCGGCCTGCGCCGCGGCTGCCGCCCGGCGCTCGTACTGCTTCCTCCGTACGCCTGGGCTGGAGGAGGGAGGGGTGACGGCTAAAGCTACCGCCTGGGCCGTCCGCTGCCGCCCCTCGCAGCGCAGAGGGGACGCGGGTTTTGCAGGGAGCTCGGCGCCCTACGCGAGCTTAGTCATGCGAAGTCATGCCTTGAGGAAAGGCCTGGATCCTCGCCAAACGCGTCTGATTTTTTTTATGGTAGTTCCAAGCACCAAAAATTCTTAGTGCTTTCAGACGTCCTTTTTGCTGATTGCGACGTAACTGCATTTTGCCTGTGGAAAGCTTTCGCTGTGTCCACGTTAATCTCCCCGTTACCTTTTTGCAGGTTTGAACTGTGTCTGTTGGAGCGGTGGGTTATTCAGATATTACGTGTCTAAAAGTTTGGAGGAAGCTGACTGCTGGGTTAAGTGAATTAAATGTGCCACCACTAAAGAAAAGCCATCATCTGCTCGGCTTGTGCTGCTAGCAAACCCCCACACGTGCCGGATGGCTGAGTGACGCGAAAAACCTTCACCAGCTGTAGTCGATGGTTGTGTTGATGGTGACTCACCTTTTCTTCAGTGGGTAGAATTTGAGGGTGTGAAGATAAACTGGGAGAGTTTTGCTGGGGAGAACCGAAGCTAGTATGTGGAGCTGAAGTCATAGACTCCATGGAGGTAGAAAACCTTTGAGTCATTGTGGTGAAGGATGAAAGGAAATGAGACTTTTTTTTTTTTTTTTTTTTTTTAAGGCTGTGCTCCTTCCAGAGAACACCATGTTTTTTTCCACACAGTAACTCCTATCTTTTTAGGGTATGGGGTAGTGCTAGAAAAAAAAAACAATTACATGCTTTCCCATTATCCCCATGCTGTGTGCAAGAACATCCCCATTTTCACATCACATCTCACAGGAATGTTGGATGAAACCTATTATTCTGAAGATTGTTGTCTAAATCTTTAGAAATGACTCAGAATTTATTCTGTAAATGGTGCCTAGGCTATGTACCAGGAAGAGCCCTGCTTCCAAAACGGTAAGTGCCCCTTTTCCTATTGGCAGAGGCACTCAGGACCTTCCAGGATAAATGATGAAAGCTGATTATATGAAAAAAAAACAGGCTACCAAAATCCTATGCCAAAAGTTTTCATTGCTTCAACATTGAATAAAGAGCCTGAGATGAGTTTATTTGGCTCCCAAGACAGTTTCTCAATGTTAACAAAGAGTGCTCAGGGTTTTTAAAAAAAAAAAAAGTATGTATGAGGTTTTTTCTTCAGGAATAAAACCAGGACACGTATCAGGAAAAAAAAATACTTCAGAATTGCGTGAGGTGCTACGATGTCCATATTTGGACTACAGCAGACAGTTCTGGTCAATAATGATAACAAGAACTGGCTTGAGCAAATGTAATCTGCATCTGAATTTGCCTGATTAAATTTGTTTTTCTGAAAGTATACACATGATAGCTCTTATAGTGACAGGGTTGTTTACAGATTAATATTGAGGCAGATTGCTACAACTGGGTGAAAATGGGAGTATGAAAGGGTTATTACTACATTTTGTGGGACGTAATAGTTTGAACACGTTAATCAGCCTGGAGAAGATGAAGCAGTTCTAAATGCAGTTTTCACTTGAGAGAAATAGCTACTAAATTGAATTACCTTAAGGCTGTACTGAAGTAAGAAGAAGAGGGAGGATCTTCTGTCTGCTCAGGTTCAGGAACCCAGAGTCTTCCTCCGATAATAGCCATTTTTTCAAAAGACTACATAACGTGTTTTTTTTTTTTTTTTTTTTTTTCATTTTGCAACACCCACAATAATACTGTCAGCTCTATTATATGTGATAGTTCTGATCAGGGAGCAAAAGGCAAAGGTTTTAGATCACCTCCCATTTAAGTGCCCTACCCATCATGCTATGAGTAAGTCTAGTTGAACTGCTCTCTGAGCTCTTGTTGAAATTGTTCTGCAGTGCAGGAGGGAAAGCAAGCAAGCCTCATCATGCCAAAAGGACAGTATACAAGAAGCAGCAGGACTGTGTAGCCTCAGGGCACTTGGTTAGAGCAGAAAACGTGTTGGTTTGTTTAAGCTAACAAAATAAAGGCTGAAGGACTAAAAGCTGAAGGATTATGACTGTTGTCTTCAAATACATCAAGGTACACAGAGGATAACTACCAAAGAAAGACTGAGTTATGTAAGATGCAAAGACGACTCACAAAAAGACTCCAAGTGGATATACACAGACCATAAGTTAATTTAGGCTGGAAATTGGATAGAGGTTAAAATGGAAGATTGAAGGAGGTTCTGAAACAGTCTTTCAAAACAACAACAATGAAAGAAAGTTAGTAACGCCTGCCCACTTTTAGGATGGAACAAGCAGTTATATATCATGGGCAATATAGACCTTTTTTTCAAGACAGAAGACTTTGGAAGTATCAGTTCTAACAACACCCCCCTGCAATTCTACTGTCTAAAATTCAGGAAGAATGTTAACAAACTGCAGAGGGTTCAGGAAAGAGCCACAAGAACTCACAGTGAAACAATCTAGTAGCAGTTTAATATTTTTGAAAGGTTGATTTTTGCCCACAATATGCAAATACTCATTAGGAGAAAAAATAATAAAGGGCTCTTTAGATTCCTATCACTAGCAATTTTAAAATTAAGATTGGATATGCTCTAGTTCAGACAAAAATTAATTCAGGGAAATCTTATCATCTGTGATATACTGAAGGTCAGAATAGAATAGTCATGCTGCTACCTTTTAACATTATAATCTGTTACCGTGTCCTATAACTCATTTGATCCAAAAGCAGGAAAGCTTCAGCCATCTTCATGGAAAACTGATTCAGGGAACTCAAGGTGAAGTGAGACAACTACGAAATCAACAACATAACTCCTCAGAACAGTGATCTTTTTACCTAAAAATATATTTAGCATAGAAAGATGCACAAATTGACGGCCCTCATGAATTTTTAGTCAGCTAAGGGATAGTTTGATTTTATTATTTTTTAAATACATTTTCCCCCAAATGTACAGACAAAAATGAAGGTTGCAAATAAGTTCAGACCTGTGCTTTCACTTAAAAACCCAAAGTGTAATTACCTGGGTTTTTCATTTCATACTATGAAGGCAAATGCTGACATTTAGCAACATGTGCCATAAAATACTGATAAAAAATTCATCTAGCTTCTCCTTTAAGTGGGTAAAACCTCTTTGGCTTACTAGCTCATTGAGAAATTTTGGCAGAGGGCTGATACCTAGATATCAGAAGGTCCATCCAGAGACTTCCAACTTTAGCAGAAGTTGACGCAACTGGCAGCACTTAGACCCGTTTCTGTAAATTGTTATGCTCCCTAATCCTCAGCAGAGAAAGGCAACACATGAATGTTTGAAGGACATTACTAGATAAGATGATACTGGCCTCTTATGTCTTACTAAATGACAACACTATATTACATATAAGTAGACAGACTGTATACTACGTAGTTCAAGACAGAGGGAATCTCAGAGAGGTTCTTTTAAAATGATATTTTTCCAAGTTTTACTGTTTTATTCATTCACTTGTATGTTTTCTTTATCCCATGTATTATCCCACGTATTGTACCCAGGTAGCAGTAAATTTAGAAGACAGGTCAAACTAGCTCCAATAGACTTGTGCTATTAGATCTAAGGGTGATTACTGTGGAGCAAAGCTAGCCTTAAAGCATATTGTCTTGATACAGACTGTCCTGTTGGGCTGTCCTGATTATCTGCATAAGGGCCCCTGGTTTCTTCTAACAGTTAAAAGAAAACTCCTAAAGGAAAGCTTGTGTTATTTTTTCTTTTCTTTTTCACCACGATTTTTTCAGTATTTGAATACTGAACTAAAGAGGAAATCTCTATTTTCAGTAGCCTTTTACAAATGCATTCCTGACCTTTACAAATGAATGAATATTTGTCTGTAGTATGCCATACCGAGATACATCTGCAAGTACTGTAAGCAGACACCGCTTCTGAAAATAGGATCCACAAAAGGTGTTGCTAAGTGAGTGTATGTAAAAACATTTTTGTGCTGTGCAGTTGAAAACCTTTCTGTCTGGTATGGAAATCAGAGCAAGGAGAAACAGTAAGTGTATTTTTATTGCAAATAAATGTTCAAAATCATTTACACCTATCCTGAAAGGGAGAATCTTTGGTGCTAGTTTATTTTGGCTATATTACAACTCATAGCACACATTTATCTTTCTGTGTCTAGACACAGTGAATGTAAAAGCTTTCGCAGTTACAGGGTTAAAAATCCCCTCTGTTTAGTAGGACAAAAATTAATGATTCACAAAATGCAGCAGTGTTTACTACTATATTCTATTTCCTATTACTGGACTTTAAAAAAAGAAAGTCACTGAGTACTATTGTATTCTGCTTCCTGTTACTGGACTCCGAAAATGGAAAAGCCACTGAGTTAATCAAATTCTATAGGGAAGAACCAGTGTTAGAAGAAAATCATTTTTGGCTACACTCTGCTTTTATGCTGAAGTAATCATGAGTAATGTGGACTGAAGTTTCATTTGTTCAAAATCCACAAGATAATATGCATGCTCAGCAAAATAAAACTATACATCCAGGCAACAGACTTCCACATGAAAAGTAATTTTACACTGAATGGCAACATATGAGCCTCTTTTTTTCAAACTGGATGAGCTTCTGATTTACCATTCTTTGCTTGGTCTTCCTATTTTTGTCAGTAGTAGTATAGGAAAGCAAGCAAAATAGACAAAAACTTCGATGTCATTCTAAAAGCAGAGAGGAGCATCAGACAACACCTGTAATAAGCCATGGCGATCATTCGGGCACAAAGCCCCCATGCTGGGATAGTTATCCTAATTTTGAACACCCATTCTATGCATGTACTGATGAAAACGTCTAGACACTACCATTACTGGGGAAAATTTACCTTAATGCAAAGAAGCTGCAAAATCACTTTACTGAAATTTTAATGAACTTAAAGGACAGCACTGCTATTTAATGGACTTTATGCACTAGTCTGAAGCTCATCCATTCACAAAGCAGCTTTTCACTGAGTTGGCTTGGTTTGGTAATTTTCATCACTGTAATTCTGCTTCTTTTGAATGCTAGTATGGATTCAACCATAACAGGTTGTGCTTGACTTTGTTCCAAGCCACAGAGTAGCTCTAGGACCAGAGAGGGACCACTGGGGTAGTGTGAAATCATGGTGAAATTCCCTCTACTTCCATGCTTTCCCTTAATTACATAGTCTCCCCCCAACATAGGTTGGTAAACCTAATCACATTTAGGATTTTATTAATTATCTAATTCCCATGGATTGAACTGGAGAAATGTATTGGTGTGCTTTTTTGTATATGGAGAACAAAGCATACGTGGATTGCACTTCGACCTGTAATAATGTAACACAACTTTGCATTAGAATGTAAGGATCCAACTCTACAATTCTTCATCATTCAGCTGGCCCTACTGACATCCACTCGCTTATGTTCCTTTGAAATGCCAATGAGATTTATGAATGCTTACCATCACAAGAAAGACAAGAATTTATTGAATTAGTAAATATTAATAAAATATACAAGAATTTCCATATATTGCAATTAAGATGTGAACAACATTGTTACTGCACAATCACCTTGCTTTTTACGTAGTCATTTAAATACAGTATCTGATTTATATTTAAAGCTACATTAGATACATTTCTATCTAAGCTAGGTTTGCATGCCACATAACTAACCATATCAACATTTTAAAATACATTCTAGTTAATGTATTTCATTTTAAATGTGTTTCCAGTACTTATCTCTCCACAAATATTCCCATACTGTTCAGATTAGTTAAACTAGATTAGCTAGAATCATATTTAGCATAGTTTAAGCAGAGTTCTGTACAACATTCCACAGTTGTAGGAGTCCCATTTTTGTAATGAGCTAGGCTTTTCACATAACAGCTAACAGTAAAAATAAAGCTGTGTATCTATGATACAGAACTGTATCAGCACACATAAGAATCAGCACCTCATGGGTTACAGCCCATGCAGTTATCACTGCCTTGTGCTGCCAGGCAAATTTCTTTGACTACCTTTCTAACATAAACATATGACAGCATGCAAATTGAAAAAAAATACTTTTCTGCATTGCTTGTCCCATCAAAATCTTAAACCCTACAGAGGGTTTTAAGCACAAGCAAAGGACAACCTCCCTGTGACAAAGGATTAAGCAACACAGTACAAATGTGTAGTCATGTTGCTGAATATTCCACAGGAAGGCTCTCCAATAGTGTTTTAAAAAATCCATACAGCAGAGTTACAAACTGACTGCAACTAAACAGAGCTTTCCTTTCTCCTCAGCTTGTCCTTTACTCATAATAGGGCTTCACTGTAATTGTGAGAGGTTAATTTGATCTTTTGCTTTTTTAAAAAAAGATAGCATAATTTAATAGCTTTTTTATTATGAATAAATAAAATTTGTTCTCGTTGTGTTTCCAACTGTTTTTTTTCCCACTTTTCCCTAGAAAAGAAAGGCAATGTAATTTAGAACCTAATATCACAGGCTTACTGATGCTAACTCCCACTGTTACATTAATCCTTAGGCTGGCTTTCTTGTAGTAAATTCTAACACCTATGATAAACTTCATAATATATACTACATGTTAACTTCTGCAATACTACACTGATACTCTTATTCTCATCTTAGTCCTTTTGAAGAAAGTAAGTATGTGTATCACTGAATATAAATACCTCTGATTCCATTTCCAAAATGACATGATTTTAATAACAAAGTGAAATAATTAAGACAATTAAAAAGATGATGATTACTGTCCAAAGCGAGCAGGCTTTGAAACCTCATTAGACTAGTCTCGTCAGTGATATTATGTAGTCATTGTGGTCAAGTGAGATTACTTTTCTTTCCTTATTGTCCTTTTTTTGCCACAACTTTAGGTTGAAAACTTATTAAGGACCCTCTGCTCGCTGGCACTCTTAAGAAATTTTCTGAAATTTTCTGTAAGCCTGCGATGCCAAATTGTCAGCTTCATCCCACCTGTTACTAAGCACTTAACTGAGGTTTTTACATTACTGATCAGAGTTATCCTCATCTCAAGTCAATGGATAGAGTATGAAATATATGGGAGGAAAACGTCCTGAGAAGTACCTGTTTCTCTCCACTGACTATGGAAGGACTTCATAGAGCACAAGTTTCTAATTGATGCAATTCAGTTACGTGCCTGAAGGTAAGTGAGACAGGGCTAAGTGAAAAAAAAAATTACTGTACCTTTCTGAAATATACATCCTCATTGCTTTGTTTTGCTAACTTACAGTGCTCTTCTAGCTAACCATCACACCGCACATGGCTGTTCACGGTTTAACCATGCATCACTCTGGATGGAGGCCCACAGTTGCGTGTTCTGCTGCTTTGGGATTTTCCACCTTGGCGTACAGTGGGAGATGTACCAGAACCTACAGGAAACAGGAGACCTTCCAGTCAAATTAACATACATTATGATTCCTTTGCTGCCATGCCATAGTCAAGCCTTATTTTGTCATTTTTCAAAAAGCTGCCAGGCAGCATGGATGACACCCTGCTAAGAACTGTGATCATGATGGTCTATAATATGAATAGGATGTTACATGTGAATTGGCAGTTGAGCAGCAGATTAATCTGGCTCAGCAGTTTTGGATGCCAGTATGATACAGTTATTGCTAGAGGAAATGCTGAAAAATTAAATCCTGCTGTTATTTCTACAGGACATGAGTTAAAAGCAGTTTGTCTGTGGAGCTTTAATTCTAAGCTCAGGGAACTAGATTTGACTGATCACCCAGGATAAGGATGCAAAACAAGAATGATCAGGTGAGGAGAATGTCAGGACACAGAGTATGTTTTCAGTAACTGCATAGAGCTCAGTCTGGATCTGCAGCTGCAAAACACCACAGTAAGAGTTCCCTGTGGTGTACGAAAATGAAGCTTTCTACAGCCACTTTCTACTCACTAGTGACTGACCACTGGTAGATGAACTGCTGTTGTCATGGAAGCTTAAGTGCTATTAAATAACCGCTTTTCAGGACAGGCAGGCAGAATGTAAAAGTAATTAATGGCTTGACATTGATGGTGTTCCCGAAATACATAGCATATATTAATAAGACCCACATACTTACTCTTCGCCCCACATGCCAAACATGGCTTTTTAAAAGGGCTGTTGTAAATTTACCAATAATCTGCAAAGGTGTGGAAAGGGCTGTCATGGTACAAGCTTTAGAAGTACAAGCCTAGAAGTTCTGATCTCCAGGTATTAAGAGATACATACTTCCACCTGTGTAGCTACCTACATGAACCCGGATGAATCATTCCTAGCTTTTGAATACTTTATATGGAAACTTGGAAAGGAAAATACTATTTTTATTCTACTACTGATCCTATTTTGGTCCTTTATCCTCAGCAAGTCTGCTAGACTGCCTCTGTTTTGTCTGGACATTAGGACTATCCTTAAGTTTAGTGTCCATAGCTTATAGATATCTCCATTCCAGTGCTGGGCTGGACACAGTGCTTTAAAAAGAAGGCAAACAAGTCCTGCCTGAAGGTTTGCCAGAGACATGGGAGGGTGAGCATGTTGCTATCATAACTACATGATTTGAAATACAGGAATTCAGTGGCACAGGACATCAAAAAAGGAAACACTAGCATTTAAATAAAGATGCATCTGGAGTAACACAGGGTGTACAGATCAAACCAGGTGAAAAAGTGCAGTGTGGAAGAGCAAGAAGGATACTAACAGGTAAAAAGTAGTTAGCAATGCATCCATGCAGAACTTTCAGGAAACAAACTGAAAAACTGAGTTATTCTGGTTCCTGTAGGGTTACATGGTGTAATCTAAAGCACAAAGTAATTCATTTTAAGAAGAGATATATTTATATTAAAGGTGTTGCAATTTAACTTTCTGATCCAGGTAGTTCTAAGCAAACAATGTGTTCCCTGCTCTCTAGAGTTCAAAAAGCAGGTTTCTTGTCATGCTTTACTTTTTCAAGGCTCCAATACATCTAGCAAAGTACTTAAGCAGGTACTTTTTTTTTTTTGGAATGGAAGAGACATAAGAATGACTTTAAATAATTGGCTTAATCTGTGCTCTTACAGGAAGAAGAAAGAAATGAGAAGAAAATTCTCTGCTAAGTTGTTGGCAGAATACTGATGTAAAACATTCTATATACGATAAATGTATTTTCAAGTTCCTCTGAAAAATTCCTCCTGTAGAGTGACATATATAAAACAATAGCTGCATATAAATCCTGAGTCTCAGTGCCCTGGTAGCAAAGAAAGACAAGCATTTCACAGAATCAGTACTAACGATATCAGTATGTCAATGTCAGGATCTCAAAATCAGCTCTTCTCCCAAAATGGACTGTCTTAACTCCATCTAAAAATCAAGAGAACTCTTTACATTAATAGACACTGATTTTAAGAAATTTAATATTAATACTCAGAATAAGAGGGTAAACATGCATATTTTTGATGTCTGAAAGACATAAATAGTAATTAATTTCACATAAATCTTCATTACCTGAAACCCTGCTCTATTAGATACAAAGAGGTAGTATGGGACAGATAGTATTTCAGTAAATAGTTATCAAGAAGTTAAAATACATTTTCTGTAGCTTTACTGATTGCTCTCTCAACAGAGAAAAACTTATTCTGGAACATGTGCTCCAGTTGTATCACACCTGCTATTGACAATGATGAGATGAAATCTGGACTCTTGCCTTTTATTTTTTCCAGCCTTCTAAAAATACTGTGACATTAATAGCATAGTGTTTCCCAACAGCCTCTCCGATGAGATGAAAAGGGGAACTCATGAAGCTACTTTGGTGATAAAATAGACAGTTCTGATGAATATTGCAAAACTGACCATTCTTTTTTGTCTGGTCAATAATATCACAGCAGAAGTGCTCAGAACATCATCTCTTTAGCATACTTTTTTTTTTCACTTGTTTCATGCCCTGCTACCAATGCTTGAGGTTATCTGTCTGGCATATTAGAAACTGCATTTCCTGATTTCATCAACGATTTGTTGCAACAAGACTCATCATCTGAGCTTTAAAAATGGAGGGTGTTTTCACCTGCTCTTTCCACTGTGCTCCACTGGTTCTCAGTGGAATAATACCTCTAGCACTGGACTGTTTCCTGCTGTGCTGAATTGGTACTTCTAAAGGGAGCTCCTCTGCTCAGCATTTAAAATGCTACTTTAGACAGTGGGAAAGAAATGGCTAATTGTCAGAAACAGAATACATTAAAGTGCCATCAAAAGGAACGTGGAGAAGGATTAACGGAAAGAGATGAAATATGGAAGAAAAGAAATAGAAACAAGGATGAGACCTGATAAAAAGAGGAAAGACAAGAATAATAGGAAAAGAAATGAGAAACAGTAGAAGAAAAGAATTGTAAGAGGGAGAAAGAAAGGTTCAAAATTTGATGAAGGGGGTTTTGATGAAGAGAGAAAGAAAAGTATGATGAGTGAAAAACATGAGGAAAGAGGAAAAAACAAGATAAAACACAGCTAATAAGCTAATAGATGAGGAAAGGCAAGAGGTAAAGAGCAGTTCTGAGGAATATAGGAAAATATGTGATTGTAGCTATACCCCTCCTTCTGACATTCACATGCTTTTTCTCACCACAAAAAGGAAAAAAAAAAAAAGAGGGAAGAAGAAATGGTAGAAAATAACAACAGTGTAAACCCACAGGCTAATTCATATCTAAGAAGATGTTTACTAGTATGTGTGAAAAAACAAGTTCAAATTATTTCTTGGAGCAGAAATTTGAATATAATTCTTTTACTGTCCAGGCTGCATGAGCATGTCTATACCACCCAATGTGGCATGTTGTTAAGATACTGAACTTAGCTCTGAATGAAGTAGCATTTGCACCAGAAGCAACATAGCCATACAACACAGTGCTCCAGCCAAGCTAAGGGACCTTGCCTTTCTGCAGGGCTGCTTAGGCTCAGCGAAATACCAAACAAGCATGGGAGAAGTGCTTCCAATGCCCAAGCTAGCTTGCTCTGACATCCGTATATGTTATCACATTGTGAAGTGTAGATGTAATTCCATTCTTTTCTGGTGAAGTTGTTTCACTTCACATAAGATACTTCAGCTTACAGAGCTGAAGAGAGCGTGTGAATGACACTAGATTTTAAGGAAGTGAATCCTTGCATACCAGTAACAATGCCGCTAATACAATGGGTTTCCAATATAATAAGAAGCAGCTTACCCAGATCAGATTGCAGGACTGGGGACTTTGAAAAAATTCACAAGCACCACTTCATGAAACAATTTTGATCAACTTTTAATTCGTATGACAAATATTTTAAGAATTGCACACTTTCATCATTAAATGCCGTTTTATTTTAAATCAAAATAAAAGCTATGTTTTCTAGCTATACAACAATAAAGTATGGGGTCTTAGCCACCCACACATGTTCCTCTGAGAAAAGAAAGCCTCAAAGCACCTAAATTCCACACTCTGGAGCAATTTAGATCTCCTTAGATACGACAGTTTGAACTACAAATGCAGTAAGAGCTGCATCCTGCTGTACCTGAAATCTTTCCTAAGTCTACTTCTGCTTTTCAATCTCTCTAATTTTCCATTAGATCAAGAGTTACACATTTTTGTTGGCAGTAAAGAAATTCCAATTTGAGCTGCCTTCTGTCTTCAATAGGAATTTTCCTAAAGTACAGAAATAAAAATGTAAAACTTTGCTGTGTTTCATTACTTTCATTCTTTTGAACATTGCTTCTCTGAAAGCTCTGTGTGAAATTATTAGAAGACAGGTTTTGAAATGCTTGTGAAAGTAGATGCATATATGGGACTCAAAGGGCCTTATTTAAAAAAGAAATTTGCCAGTTACCCAGATCGCTGGTTGGTTATGCCCATTCAAGGATACAGAATCCATCATTCGTATGATTATTTTTACATCTGAACTTTTTTTTATACTAGATAGACTTGAAACTTTCAGGGTCATTTGCCCAGCATGTAGTTGAATGTCCTGTGCTATAGATTCCAATTAGCAAGACCATGTTCAATGGTCCTACACCACCAATGCTGTCTAACTGCTTTCCACTTGGCTTTATATGTTTCTTCTTTGTTGCAGCTGCAACCAGGTCTATCCACCCTTTGATAGAAAAATTTCTGTTACCCCAGGGAGAAGCTTTTAGCTTTATTAAGCATTGAAGTCTACACATTTGTTCTTCTGTTGAAGAGCAGTTCAAAAGGAGAGTTTCTGAGAAAGTAATCTGATAAATTAGGATAAATCTTGTGGCGTTTCACTGCTAATGTTTTTTCCTGTAATCTGAGCCTAAGAATCTGCCATCTCAATACAGAGTTAAACATTTCTTTAACACTTTTAGCCCTGACAGATGTTTCTTGTATTTTACAAGTAAATGGTTCTTCAGCAGTTTTTGAGACTGCTGTGCTCTCAGCATAAAATTGATGTCAGAGAAGCCTGGATAGACAGTGACAGAAAACTGTCCCCATCTGGTAGCTTTGTATTGGCCTTCTGAGTAACTAATAGTTTCCTTTCTTTGATGATGGGTGTCAACTCATCGTCTCCTTGTTGCTAAGAGTAACCTGAGTTATCTCAGAAGAAAAAGCAAAGATTGCATACACTAGATCTTTAATCTGCCCTCACCTTGTTGCACCTGGCCTCTTAGGAGACTGAGGTGGCAAAGTGACATGGAAGAAAGCTAGTAATAACACTGTTGTAAGTTATATCTCCTTTACAGATTAAAAAAGAACTTCTCTTCCTAATGCTGTCAATCTTGTATCTTACTCCATTGGTGGGTTCATTTCCACAAATAAATAAGGCTGTCATTTATGCTTTTGAATGTCTGAAAAATCCACACAAGTTTCATGTCAGTAATTTGAAATGGAATCTTTCATTATTGTCTCTATCTTGAAAATTAATTTATTACTGTATTTGAAGTCCTAAATGCCTCTTGAGAGAGCTGAACATATACTCTAACAATTTACTTGTAAAGAGCACACATGAGAGTTACACATTTAAAGAAGATAATCTTTCAGTTGTATGGAAATCCTGTCACTCTTGCTTTTCTGTTTAAGCTCCACATAACACAGCATTTTTTCTGTTTTAAAAGAAGTTTCAATTCTTCCTTTCTCATTCCTGTTATGCGTGGCAAAGGCAAAGAGCATATTGAACTGACTCGTGGAAACAGCACACAACTAAGTAATATTGGTATCACCAATATGTTAGTTAGAACAACACTAGTGTTCTTGGATGGAATACATTTTTCTAGGAATCCTCAGTGGGGAGGAAACAAATAAGCATGGATAGAGTTCTCTAAACCCCAAAGCCCACGTGTGTGTGAAGCTATGCTTGCTTTTTTTGAGTACGAGCAAATGACAGCCACTATCAGTTTCAAACACAGGTAGTAGAATTTACATAAGCAAATCTCATCTGGCTAAATACTGCCCTATTAATATACATATGATAATCTGTTATTAACATACAAGATTATATTGTCATAATACATCAAAATATTACAAGTAAGGATGTTGGATGAATTTTCTGTACATCCATTGTAAGGCCAATATGCCACTTACACCTTTCTTAAGAGATACATACATCTTCCACTGTCTACACAGAAGGATGTTTTGCTTTTTCTTAGTAACTTAACTAACAATACTCCCACTAAAACAAGGAAAATAGAAAAAAGAAAGAAAAGAAAATCCTCAAGCTGTTTGATCTCTCTTAGGAAAACATCGTGTAATAAAAAATTAAGTCAGAAGAAAAATAATTAAGATTACAGAAATTAATTCTATATTGAAGTCCACTGAAGGACTTCTGTTGACATCAAAGCTTTGGTTTCTTTTTGATAAGATATGATTACACATCTTTCTTGAACTTCTACAAACATATTCTTCTCTGCAAAGTGGATGTATGACCACTGTCTGTCAATGATTTCTACACAAAATTCATCTAGTTTAGAAGCAAATGATATACTTTTCTAATCACTGGTTCTGGAAAATCTGCAACCCAAGGCTTGAAACCATAATCTTGGAGTTGAAACTGTAGTTAAGGCCTGTCTTTCCGACAATACTCTCTCACTTGAAAAATTAGCTGGACTAAAATGTAGTTAAAGCCAGTAGATAAGACTAAACATGAAGAAAGAGCTAACTTGTTTATGAAAAGAAACCCCATTACCTCTGCCTGTTCCCTTTTCAAAATAGAAATAGTATCATAAGGCAAATACTAAATCTTACTGTGATACTCTTCATTTTTAAATACTGTCTGGTATAATAGCTTTTTCCTGTTTGAGCTCCTTCCTCACGATGCACCAAATACATATGTATATTTATATAAATAATTCATAGTCCAAATATAAGCTATTTTATCTTTTGACTCTATACAAATGTTAAATATCATGACTAACATTTTGACATGCAAACTTTTAAGAAAAGACTTGGTAAGCTGTAAGGGAATATAGGTCATATTGTCAGTTGTATTAGGCTCGGGTGCAAAGTCACTATCCCAAAGTCTGGGGTGCAGAATGCTGAATCACTCATCACTAATACTGATGCTTATAGAATTAAGATAAAGTCCTGGAGGAACTTTCTGGTCTGGAGTACTGAAGGTCTTGCAGGTGCCGAAGAGAGAGAGGTCTATATTAAGATTAATGCTGAACTAATAATTTTTAGTTATCAGCAAAATCAAACTAAGAATCTGTGTGCTCAGCTGAGAATATGTTATGGGTATAGTATATTCATGCTTCAAAGATAAAAATCTCTTTCAATATGAAATGCTGAGATTTTTTTTCTCCTAGGTTTGAACAGAAGACCTCAAACCATTTTGTTCAAATTTGGTTCCTGAATAAGAAATGAAATTTTCAGTGTTACACCACTGCAACATCCATTGAATGTGATGGGATTTGGGGTAATGCATCTATTTGTTGATGTGTGCATCCATAAGGGAACTTAAAACAGCATTTAAAATCCAGCAAAGCAGAAACCATGACATTCATTAACGCTTAACCCAGGTTGTGTAATGGGATATGAAGTTTAGGAAATCATGGACTGAAGAAGATCATCATCTCAGTCATGGCACAGCTGATCTCTGCAGCTGGGGAAGACTAACTTGACCTTCCTTTATGAGAAAACACAAATCAGAAATTGTGGTCTATCAGATAGCCCTTAAGCCCATGAGATATTTCCATCCTAGCTCCAGTTTCTCCTCTTCTCTGCAAAGCCCTTTTCTCCCCTACTTCTTTCTCCTTCTCCCCTGTGCAGCAGCCTTCGAAGAAAAGTAGGTGGAGCAGCAGATACTTTCAGGAAAATTGAGAGCTGACTGATAGGCAAAGAGGAGAAGATCGCTGCTTACAGAATGGAGGTGCCAGTAAATTGTTTAATAATTGAGCAAAGTGCTGCTGCCTGTGCAGGCATCTAGAAGTTGAAGGCTGCTTGGGTACGTTAGACAAGGCAGGAGAGCTGCTGCCTGATGAGGCAGTGAAGGTGGACTTGACTGCTGTACAAAAGATAAGGAAGACAGCTGCTTGCTGGGAGAGGGGAAATAGATGGCTGCTGTAGAAGGGAGGAGGAGGTATAGGTTACAGGACTTCCTAAAATATGGATCCAACTCCCACAACTACCAAGGCTGTCCGTCTCTGATTTGTATTATCATAACAACAGCAAAAATCAGTGAGGAAGAATTCAAATAAGCTGAAAGGCTTTGCTACATAAAAAAGTTCACGCTGATCAATATTACAGAAGATTTGTTTTAGCACAAACACGTCATGCTTTCACCCAGATAGTCCTATCTCTTCTTGATACCATGATTTATTATTTTATTTGGATAACTTTTACTTCATGGACTTCTAATTAAAGATTCTATTATAATCATCTACACCAGGGAACAGTTTAGATTACCTGTATAAAAGTTCTCCTAACTACAGAACCTTCACAAGCTACTTAGCAAAGATCTCTTTATTAATAAAATACTGGTTAGAGTGTTTCTCTGCTCCTACAGATGTTTTCAGAGCACCAGCTTTAGAGAATGTCCAGCAGAGGCAGATCAAGTTGCTGATGAACCACTTCCTTTATGATTTATGACTACTCAGCACAGCCTACAAGGTAAGACGGTGAATGGGAATGCTTGTGTATTAGAAACAACAGGAATGATCTACAAATCATTAAGAAAAAGAAAGTTGTTCAACAAGGTTGGAGAAAAATTCAAAGAAGCACGGCTCTGCTGTAAGGATTCTGCAACAATCTCAGTCAGTGCTTTTCAACATCATTAGTCATTGTCTCATTTCAGGAAATTAAGGCACCTCTATGCTTGATCATTATAATAGTTTACAAAGCAAGGAGGAACTTAGTCTCTAACTAACAATAGTACCTCATAGGCTTAGAGGACCACTTCAATGAAGTGGCATTGTGTTAGAGAGCTGGGCACTCAGGCATATGCAGAAAATGTTTGTGTGCTAATGCACTTCTTGCTCCCCAAATAACATATACCTTCTATAGCCTTTTTGTATCATTTCTTTTCCTGCATTACTCCACTTCAAGATACTCCTTCTAGAATATGCCTTCAGTCCTTTCTTCATACAACTAAACAGTAGGTCAGACTGTAAATAAGTATATAGATAAGTATATTATAGTTTCAGGGACTCCACATCTAAAGAAATACTCAAAATCCTTGCAACAAAACAGGAAATAACCAACGAACCCTGCTGGTTAGGCTCTTGTGGTATATAGCCGCTATTCAGCCAACAAATTAAATGGTGATCAGAATATACTACTGCTACTATATTGCCATGGCGAAAGCAGCAGCAGCCCTTGCTGTCATCCTATCAGCAACATTAGCTGGTACCAGTTGGGATCTCTAGTATTAAGACTTGCCAAACCTAAAAAGAATCTACTCAAAGTAGAGAAGGAACAGAGAGATGATACCCAGATGAAGGATGCAACATCCTTACTTTTATTGTGCTCTTTCATCCTACCAGCAGAAGAGCACCTTTGTCACTGAACCTGCCTACAGCATGAAGGGAGGAAAAGAGAGAATGCGTATTTCCACATCCTGTAAAATTAATCCCACAGCATGAAGTTCAACAGGAATATCATGTGAATAGGAAAAAATACTATTTTCATGGAAGCACTATCTCCCTCTCCCCATACAAGTACTTATTCCTATAGGACAAGTGACTAAGCCATAGTTAATCCTCAGAAGACTGAGTTCATGAGATGTCACTGGCTTGCAACCACAAAGTTATATAGGACCTCAAAAGACAGCAAGCTTGACACATGCTTCACAATTCAAGTGGCATCTGCTATTCACCAGACAACTAGAAACCTCAGGACACCTAATTGCAGCTCTTCAGAGAAGTCTATCAGTCCATGGACTTCTTCCTCCGCTGTGAAGAAAAACTGTTAGTGAGAAACAGAGTACTAGCACCCCACCTGGTTCTTGGATTACTCTTATTTCAAAAGTCTATGAAAACAGAGGACAGAAGAGTTGAAAACTTTTTACAGTCTTCAGTATCTATTTTTCCTCCATCTGTTTTTATCCTTGTTTTTCCTTGGGGACAGATATCAAAAATAGTTTTAATTTTAGGATTTGAAAACGCAGTTAGGCAGGTTCAATATAACCAACAGCAATTTATTTTGGAAAAGTGCCAGCAAACTTTATAGTTTTAAGTAGTCTCAAACAATAGTCTGCTAAACTTACTTTTGAGAAAAAGAAAGTATTAGCCACCATAGAAATGAAAGGAGACCTTCATATTAGCTACCACAAAAATGAAAGGAGACCTTCATAACTTTCTCAAAGGTTTTGTTTAGGTGCTAACAATGTTTTCTGTTCCTCTATCAAAATATTAACCACTTCTCTGGTACAGATTAAGCAAACTAAATAGTTTGGGGTTTATAATCATGAGGATTATAACTAATTATTTAAAGTTTATAGTTAGTCTATTGCACTGATGATCTCATGATTTAATTAACTTCAACTCCAATTCCATACTTCAATATCTAATAAATATCTATCTAATATTAAAAAAACTTCAGCTGATATTAATTTGGTGAGTATACTGCCTTAGCTTTCACTTGCATTTAATGCTAGTGATACCAGCCCAAATTTGGTTTCCTGTTTTAATTTTTTTCTATAGAGAAATTTAATAATTTTAATATGCAATAAAAAATCCATAGTAATTCAATTGTTTTCAGTAACAGACCCAGAACTTCAGCAGATTGAATGAATATTAACTGAAACTTGATGGACCCCTTAATCAGTATTTGGTTCTCTTACATATTCTACTCATAGATCATATTCACAGATCACAGTCAATCACATTCTCACTCAGCATGCAGATTTGTACAGAAGAACAAGGCATCCTTCCAAAAGATCTCCAAGAAATCATCTATGTTCTTCGTGGTATGACCTGGGCAGTATCACACTGGGCGATAACCTGTGTCTGTCAGAAACTGTTTCTAACACAACCAAAACAGGACCAGACAATATCCCTTTTAAGCTTCAGGAAGCCTCTGAGATTGGGCAAAATACACCAACCAGCTGAAGGACAGAGAGAGAGTACACCATTTTCCTTAAATCCATCCTCCATCTCAGTAGCAAAGTCAATCCTTCTTTTCCTGCCATGCTGAAGAGAATCTCTACATGATCTAGATTTGCCTTAATATTCAATACTTAATCTTGGTGATGCATTATACTGCCTATCATGCAGTCTCTGGTGGATACTCGGTCCTTTGGGCACAGCAACAGTAAAATTACACAGGGTAGACACTTGCAACAATCAGACTTGCTATACTTAAATCACTCTCTCTAGTATTTTATGTTGACATGTAAAAACTGTAACCTTACCCAGTGGATAATGACTTGAATAAGAAGGTATTCCCGGATTGCTTGAGCTCTTTACCCAGTCAGGACCTTGTCTCCATCATGAGAGGAAAAAGCAAGGAGGTTGAGGCTACGTGGTTCCACTTTAGTCCCTCTCCCTTCCATCTCTGGATCAGCCTGCTGCTGAACCAGCACCTATAGTGCTTTTAATTTAAACAGCATACAAAATTAGTTTTACTTAAACTTCCTACAATGTAAAGGAAATGCCTGCATTTCACTTCAAAGTCTTTTAATTCAAACTAAAGAATACGAAGTCCTTCTGAGCTACTAGTATGCAAAAAGTTGTAATTTAAAGACTGCATACAGTCTTTAAAAATCTTAGGATTACTGTTATTGTCTTCTCTTATAAAAGCTGTAATTCTCTTAACGTAGATCAGAGAAGCATGTTCCTTGACAGGTAAGCATAGGCACAGATTTTTAAAGACAAACATACTATACCCAGCTGCAGAAGCGCTGTTATTTACATTTTGTGCACATCAGTTCCTCATCAATAAAACCCACAATGTTTTAAGGGTACTAAAATGTATTATTACTTCAGAAGTAATTTATCCTTAATTATAAATCATATTTAACCATCATTGGTTGTTTTGTCTGTTTCTGTGGTGGGGAAGCTCCTACAGGAAATCTGCATTAAGCCTCTCCAACTTTAATCTCCAGAAACTTGAGCTGGCTGCATAGTCTTATTTTTTTCTGTTTTGTGATTCTGCTGCCATCTAGAGTATAAAAGTAGTATTGTATCAAGAAACACCATCAGCTGTATCTAATTAATGGGTTTTGTATTAGCAGTGAGCAAGTACAATCATAATCATACCTTCCTCGCTATTTTGTTCCACTGCTGCCACCTAGAGTTATAAAATAAGAATATGATTTTTCTAACCACAGCTATCTAATTAGTAGCTGTTTATATTTACGGGCAATATCTTACTTTTCCACTATTTTCTCATTGCCTTTGGCTTGTCTCTTTGTCCTGAATGTCCTTATAACCAAATGTTAAATATAATGTTCTTCTTTAAAAGAATATAACAAATTGGTTAAGGTAAATATTTAATTGCTGCTTTTTTAGGTTTTTAAAGATAATCTTTAAATAAGATCACAGATACAGAAAATATCTTAGATCAATTTGACATGTTTTTTCTCCTGGACACAGGACACCATTCATCATGAAAACTGGACTTAATATTCATATAAGAACTGATCATCAGAATTAATACAGGAAACATTTTTGCTGCTATTGTTATTAACAACAATGACAGAAAACCACTGTGTTTCTTCTGTAGAAAAACAAGATTTTGTAAAATCTTTTTTTGGACACAGAGAGCAACATAAATGCCTTGGGGACTGTAAAACAATCAGTAAAAGAAAATAATGAATAATAGGTTACCAAATCTGCAGTCACCAGTGCATGTGACCTCCTTGTATATTTGAAGGTTCAAAAGAACTCTCCTTTGATGCCTAGTAGGTAACTACAGAAATTCCTGGAAGAAATCCTAGGCATTCTTGTTCTTTTAGTCTATTTAATTTTTAGACAGCTCTGGATGACTGCACTGGAGGTAACAGCAACCCTCCAAGATCAAACATCGACCAACTCTTTACCTGGATTGTTCCTTGCTCTTTGCTGAGGTAATCACTTTCATTATCCCCCTTCAGGTGGCCTCTGCAGCTTACTTTGTTGGGAATCCTCAGCTTGTCACATCTAGTGGAAACAGTAGCACATTCTCTGTCTTTCTTTGACAGCTCTATTACAATACACAATACTCAGGAATTTAATACATAGGCCTCCTCAATATCTCTAATGGCAGATTTCATGAAAAAAAATCCCTTTCTTGGATTTTGATCACAGAACTTTCTCTAGCTGGCTGTTCTTGGTTCCCAGTTCCTCTGGCTGTGCCCCTTGCCTTGTTTCACCTACCTATGAAGTAAAATCGACAGCCTTGTTTTGTCTTTTCAAGCTACATTTATGAAAACCAGTCATAGCTCTTGCCACGATGGCTTCACCTTAATATCAACATGAAAGAGACAGGCCTCTGTATCTCCTCCAGGTAGCTCACCCTAGGAAGACTACTGCAGATAACACAGGTAACCAAATGAAGTAAGGTTTTATTCATAGGTTGGTGTCTTTTGTCTTTTTGGTTGTAAAATAGGAACTTTTGAATAATACATCCAATCAGTTCCACAATTTCTCAAAGAATGTCCTAGGCATAAATGCATAGGTATTTACAGATTTAAGCAGAATCAAATAAAAAGAAGAAGAAAGCTGAACAGGGAATATATGAAGCTCCAGTTATGCAGCTGGCAGAACCAGAAGCTTCAGTAAGATCTGCAATTGTCTACTGATCAAAGCTGTTAACAGCATGCAGTATAACAACAACATAGCTCAGCTCTGCCTGTCTTCTCAGTGTAGAAATACGAGAAGTAATAACGGAGTGGAAGATAGGACTGGAGGAAGACAAAGAGCCACAAAAGCCTGGTATGTGGAAAGGATAAAAAGCGTCAATGATATGGAGAATGACAGGGATCAGAGAGCCCCGTGAGGTGGGAAGGTGGGACACAGAACTGGCCATGTCCAGGCACTGGGAGGGCACACGCAGCCTCTGACATAATGAAGGAGAGAGGGGTGCTCCAGGGGGTTCCTGAAAATAGAGCAGAATGGGAGAGTGATAGACAGAACCCTTGCAAAGCAGACAGACAAATACAAGAATTGCTTAGTGTAAGGAATGAGTATGGCCTAAAAAGCATGATCTTGAAGTATTCATCACCCTAAGTAGGGACAACTGATTACCTTATGAGACTACCTGAGAAAAGCAATCCTACGTGAGCTTACAAACAGCCTTTATATTGTAAGTATAACAAATAAAAGTGTTGGCAGGAGAATGTTGTTACCTCCTAACCTCAGATATATTTGAATCAATATAAGAAGTTGTGTATAAGCTACATATCCACTACCTCTATTATAGCTGTTATAACCTCTCTCTCATATTGTCGATATCTTCTTAGACTATCCTGAGTTTTGTTTAAGGCATTTCTGTTCTTCCTGTAGAATTGACCTAGGGCTGAGTTATAATATATGATGTTGATGAGAATGGAACAGATGTTGTCTTCCTGGGTTAATATTCACTTTCTGAAATTTAACCTTTTTCAGTTCAAAATGGGGTTCATTTGTTATCTTGCTTAGTTTGGTCTATAGTGACTTAATCACTTTGGGGCTTCTTGTTTTTATTAGGTATCACAATATATTTCTTTTCCTTTGGCCTCTAAATCTCAAAACTCGTAATAAGCAATACTCTCAATCTAAGAAAATGGTATTATGTTGTTGATGCTTCATTTTTTAAAATCAAGTTCTCTGTTATTTATGCTGATTTTTCTTCTGCTACTAGTGACTATAAGAGACAGGGTGTATTACACTTCTACTGATACATCAGAAAATTGCAAAAGTGAGGCAATGGTAACTTGTAAGTATCTATGAACTTGCATGGAATCCCATCTTAGCCAATGTAGGTTAAGCCTTTTGTTATTCAGCTTATTCTTCTATAGCTCAATATTTAAAACACAAATGAGAGTTGATCACAAGATTGCATCATTGGGTGATCATCCAGCAGAAAGATTCGTCATGTGTAAGCTTCTGTTAACTGAGGGGGAGGGTTATGCTTTGTTAGACTGAAAAAATAATCAAGGATTTATTTCTGTAACTTCCATAAGATCTTTTTTCCCTTGTCAGTCTTTCCTCAAGACTTTTCCCCAAGACATACCATACTGTCCTCAAGCTGCAGCTTGAGTGCAACATTTAACTGTTCCTTGCCCAGGTACCTTAACTTGTAACTGTACTTATTAAAGGCTGATCTTATTTTGTGCAAGTGTCCCTTCCTTTGGGGTCCTGATGAATTTTCCACTGAATACATCTTCTACATAGTTTAGTTACCTTTTTTCTGACATTTGGTGTCTGTTATGTGTAATACAGTCTGTCTCACAAAGTATGAGGCTGAGTATTTTTCCTTCAGATAAGCAGACTAGAGGTAATTACTTATTCCTCTTCTAGAACCCTAACGATTCAGGTTATGGCATTTTGATGGATCTAAATTACTGGGATTGGGTTTAGGCTAAAGAGAAAATTTGGAAAGAGGTTCCTGCTAGGAACAGATGTAACACTTCTGAACCTCTTTTATTAAGTTGGCCCTACTTAAACTCCTGGCCTTCTTTGCAAAATAAAAATGCTTCTGCATTCTCTCTCTCATGCTGTCTCTCGCTATCTTTGGATCTATAACTTTTCCTCATGTTGTTTTCTTCAACAGTGAGCTTATTGTCATCTTAGAAGATGTCTGGATTTACTCAGTAATAATTACTTTAACCATTGAATGTTCTTTTAGTGAAAACAGTAATTGTATGCTATATATACTTGAAACAGCACAATGGAACTGATATCAATGTGTTGCTTTATCCTTAAAGCAAACAAATCTCTTAAGCACTTTGTCAAGTTCTTTAAGAAAAGTATTTGTCTCCTGATCAGCAGTCAGCCTACCCAATGCACATAGCTGATTGATTCTGCAGCCTACTCGCCCACCCAAATTCACACGAGATCCCCATTGCATTATTTCAAATGCTATTCTGGCCCTCTGCCTGTAATGTGATTCAAAATGGTTCAGGTGTAAGGGTCCACTTTCTGTTTACATTATTAAATGACCAAAACTTTTGCATTTTGACAGTAAGTGGTCAGGTTCATAATGCTTCTAGTAATTATCTTTCACTTAATGCCAATATTTATTTTGAAATTTACATTCAGGAACTAATCAATTATAAAATCCTGCTTTGAAAATGTATTTAGAGTCTCAGAGAGAACTGCTTCCATGTGATCACAGCTTTGTCCTCAAGCTGTCTGTTCATATATGTGTTTGCTCTTACATCTTAACAAGCACATTTGTGTTACATAAGCAAGCCATACAAACATAATTTATTAGACTAAATGATATAAATGGGAGAAAGGCAATCTTGCAGGTGCATAACCACTTCTTTAGATCTGAAAGAGACTCAGCAAAATGTAAGCTAAAACTTAACACAATTATGTGAGCTTAGCTAGACACAATATTGCATTCAATACCATGGAGTACTTCTAAAATATTTTATAGTTGTCCTAATTTATGAAAAACAATTTGGCCTTCCTTCTAAATGTCTAATTCTGTTTTCTGTACTTATGCCAAGGTATATATTTCTAACGAATGCAGTTCAAGTCTGTAACTGTTCGCTAACAATCAGTTGGAAAGAATACTTTTTCAATATCTCTCAAAATATTCATGATTCTTCATAAAGTCAAGCCAATTTCCTGCAATACTTTTGCTTTGACCAGTTTATCGACTTTACAACAAATAGTCTGATCAACATTACATTATGCAGATTCATTATCTAGGTCTGAAGCATACTGATCAGTAACCTCATCCAACAGTATACTATAAATAAAAAGTATTTTTGCCAAGTAATATTGTTGATCAAAGGATTCTTGAAATATATTACCCTTAAAATCTATGATAAGCTACTCTAAAGCAAATAAATAAATAAATATATGTGTTCCAATGCCCGTTCCAACCAAGGATTACTTCAGTACTTTATCCAATGATTGCTTACTGAAAAAGAGAGTCCTGGATGTGAGAAGTTGAAATGTAACTACTGGACTACACAACCACAATCATCCTTCCTTTCTGTAGTTCAGTAAGTGTCTAAAGCTTTTACATAAATGGTAACAGCCTCAGTAGGAACTAGGAGTAATGCCCTTGTGTTCCACTTGTCTCACCTGTGATTCAGCATAACATATAGGCTGAACTTTAGGTAAAAGTTTGGGTACTTTAGGGAACTTAATAGTTTGGACAGTTATGTGATATAGGCATTTCCAATGTTAGATGGCATGGAGCATATGAGGAGTTATGAGGAAATTTTAGTAACCAAATTCCACTTTAAAAAGAAGATCTAATTTGTAGATCTAATTCTATTGTAGATCTAATTCTACAATAAATACTTTGTAAATTCCACCTAATATTTTTCATCAAAAGTACCTACCACAGGTTGTACCCTAGATTTTATCAGAATTACACTTCTTTGTTATTTACTGCTGGTATTGTCTTATAGAAGGGCAAAGTTTTAAAGCATTCGATACACTGGGCTTTTTGAGTATCCACATTAGCTTCTAAATAAACTGCCTGTCCCCAAAATCAAGTCTTTCCTCATTTAATGCAGAATTCTAAGCTTTGCATTTGGAACTAAATGTCTCAATTTTACTATATGCGGTCTTGCCGTTTGTTTTGGCTTGTCCACTCTATCAGTGCGTATTCTGTGAATTCTGTACATGGTTACCTGCAACTGTGGGAGACTGGACTTAAATGAAGCAGGAGACTCTTCCCAGTTCTGACTCCCTAAGTTCCAATTATCCTGAGGTTAAAAAATAAAGTCTAGTGTCGAAATAGTATTCAGTTCCAGCAGTTTACAAAAAATATTTCAAAGGCATCTCTCTAAAGCTTAGGCTTACAGAATTAAGTTTCGTCTATTAAGCAAAAAATAATCAGTAAGCTCCATCTCCAGGAAAAAAAAGTAAATTATTTAATTTAAGCACAAATCTAGCCAAAACATTGTGCATAGCACTGTATCATCATGCTGGCTTCCCTAAATGGTTCAGTCAAGATCAAAATAGAGGTTAGTACAGGACTCCCAGCAAGCCCATAATTTACTCTCTGTTTCAGAACAGAAGTTCTGAGTCACGAGAAGTATGTATTTATCACATAGCATCAATGCTAATTTTTATTGATTGGCAACTGCATTGCCTCCAAGGAAGGCCTTTAAGAGGCTCATGCTTTTCTAAGCAGTACTATGCATTCCAGGAATAGCCAGGAATTCAGAATAACAATCTGGAAAGCCAATTAAATGCCTGCTAGCATATAAAGAATGATGGCTGGTAGACTTAGTGCAATCCTCTAATTTCCTTCTCTATTAAACAAATTAAATAAAGACACAGAGCTACTTCAGGTAGGTACTTGTTTAAAAAGTCCAGTTTTGTCTTTGTGGGGGGATCTATCAGATACCTATAATTTAGCTATTCCAGAATATTTTCTGTTGTAGAGAATTTTATTCTATAATAATAATAAATTTATTTCAGAAGGATTATTGTTTTCCAAAGCAGAGTAATTATTTCAGAATGAGGTAACTTATAATCAGGAAAAGAAAAAGCATTTACATGGAGGAATTACTCCAGAATAGCAAAGGTGAAATAATTACTCTGGAATGCTTATGCAAGCCAATTTCTCAATGCAGCCAAACTGTGAATCAACAAAATATGCCCCAGATGCAGGCTCTTAAATGTCTCAGGTATTAGATTAATTAGTGAAAAATTCAGAAAACTCATTGAAGTCCTGTGTTTGGATGGCTATTTCCAAGGTTACTAGCTATGTTTACAAAATCATTACGATGATAGTATTACCATTTAGTTGTACTATAGTAAGATTCAGAGACCTGAATCAAGCCACTCTGCTGGGCAATGTTCAAGCTGACTTGATGGGGCTTTCCATCCCAAGGAACTTGCTTGCTAGGTAAGCAAGGGAAGTTAGTAACATAAAAGTAGTAATTTCTACAGTAAAAACTTCAAAGATATTTATCGTGGGAGTTATCCCACTACAGTCAAAGGGGAGTAGTCCAGATTTCAGGCCTGACTTGGGAATCGATCTGCCCTTTTGTCCTTAAAGAAGACTTTCCCTATTGCCTGTCTCTTTCTTTCTGATTCCACTGTGAAGACATGAAGCTGAATTTGCAACATCACAGCCAGTTCTATGGCAACTGATTGTGATGTTATGATGGCCAACACTGGAGCAAACTAAAGAAGCAACCAAGCTGCTGGGCTACAGGAAGTAGTAGTTGCACTTTCTACCCATAAATGAACATCCGTAAAATAATTGTTAGTTAATATTTTATCAGTTTCTTAGACATCCACTACCACTTTCCCCTGAGGCCATGACTCTTTACAGAAGTTAAAATGATGAGTTAAAGGGCTGATTAATATAAAGTAAAGTCAATGGAAAGTCTGACATTGTTTTTTTGGGGGAGAACTGGACTAGACCAAAAAGACCACTATGAATATGATTTAGGTACTTATTATCATTCCTGTTTAAAGGGGATATAAAATATCTCAATGCCATGTGATTTATCCAGCATCACTTACTAGAGCTATGAAAGACCTATCATGGGAATTATAAATTATGTAATTCCTGTCCTGTGTTTTAATAAGTTACAAACTAGATTTAACATTCCATCAACTCTTCAGGTTCGTATCTGCCCAACAGGATGAATTCTAGTTATAAACATTGAGCTTCTTCTTCTTCTTCTTCTTTTTTTTTTTTTTTTGAAAGAGACAATAATTTTCTTTACTATGCTGTAAACATTAAACATTAAAACTTCATTTAAAGTCGCATTGAATTTCCATAAAATTAGGATAAAGAAAAAAGAAATAAGAGGGAAAAGTTGAATTGTACTTCCTCATATTAGGAACACACCTGAAGATAAAACTTTTGTAAAAATATAAATGTTAGCTTTAAAACTATGGAACTCTGTTCTGCTGTCATTGAAGCCAATGGAGATTTTGTTTCAATCATCCCCACTGTCAGGTTTATATTAAAAAAAAACATTTTATTATAAAGACATATATATTTTAAAAGTGCCCCTTTGATAAATGGCAGCAGCAGAATGGAACTTCTGAATAAGGTCTTTGAAGCCTGCAGGTTTATGAGCTCAATGCCTTCGGAGGCTTCTGAAGTAGTTATAGACAAATGGAGACAGCTGAGGCTTTGCACGCTTACTTCAAACATAAGTGGGCAACTAACATAAAATTGTAGTGGCCATTAAAACTTCAAAGGAGAAGTGTGACCTGAATATTACTGGTCGTGGTATAGAATTTGTTAGTGGAAGATCTGATCAACTTTTTTAATTGTAGTGTATCCATCAAATGCCAAGATCATGACTTAGATAAATGACTCTGAAGTGAAATTTTATTCCTGAGATTTCACTTCTGATAATGCCAGTGAAAGCAAGCATTAGCTGAACAGTCATATGATGCTGGCTTCTCCTCACTGCTTCCAGTTGTTAAATATCATCTCTTATCTTGCTAAACCTCTTTCATAACCTTTTTTCATAAGTTATTCTGCCTTCTTCCTACATTTCATGGTATCTTTGCCTAGAAAACCTTTCCTTCTGCCTCATACCATAAAACTGTGTTCTCACAAATTTTTTCTCACAACTCACTTTTTCCCCGGTTTTTCTCTAGCTATGACCAAACTAGCTACCCTATAGCACAATCACACAAACATTTATTATAGTAGTTGAGGAGGGTTAAGAAGCCACATTCCTCAGCTGTTGGTTAACTCTCCCCATTAGAAGTGTGGTAATTGTTTGGATTAATTGATAATCGTGTGAAAAATCTAGTCATTTAGTAGTCTTGCATATATTTCTCTTCCCATTCTTTGTATGCTAGATAGAGTTTGTTTCTCTCAAACTTTTTCTTAGATTGTAAGATCCTTAAATGTAAAGACTGTGTTTTTAATCATATTAAAGAAAAATTTTAAAAAATGTGTGTATATACACTGATATGTAAAGGTGTTAACATCTTAACTACGCTTGCTTCATCCTCTGGAAAACAATCAGAAACAACTAGAGAATTTGGACAACTGACCTTAATGCATCTGGAGAAAGAAGACAGTCAAGAGTTACATTCTGGTCTTTACTACCTCTTTAATTCTTAGAATAAATCATAACATTTTATAGATCATCTGCTTATGGTTAAAAGCCCGATCTCTGTTTTATCTTATCTTAGGCTTTGGAGCTCACTGTAGTGAATCTATTTGGACAATTGATTCGTATGCATAAAATTGGGTGTTTGAGTCCAAAAGTTATTGCTTACTATTCATCTAAAAAGATAGCAAAGTGTGGCAATGCTTGTTATTCATCTGGAAGGCTGCCATTTTAATACACCAGTCACGGGAATTCTGGAAATGATCAAACAAAATGTACATCTGCTGCTACTGAGGATGATAGCCAGTGAAATATTCTCTGGGAGCCACCACTATAGACAAAACTAACTTCTCCAGAATTCTCAAATCTTCCATTTCTAACTATATTGCTTAGAAAATTGTAGGACCTATGGTTGCATATACTGTTATAAAGAAATACGTTAGGAAGCTGAAAACATGGGCCATTTAAGTGGCTGTGAAGCAGAAATTAAAGATTTTTATCACAAACTTTGGTTCCATCATTGCAGGAAGCTTTCAAGGGCAGCAGAGAACTTTTTAAAGTTTTGAAATCTGCAACTCTAAGTTTAAGAAATATAAACTGTCTTTGGAACAAGCTAGGATCCTTCTGCCTTTAGACGAATTCTTAGTGCCTCCTATTAGCAGTTAGAGGCCTTTCAGCTTGCCATAGTATCTCTGGGAATATCAGTCATCATTCTTCTGGCTACAAGCAATGATAAATGGACACTCTTCTCTTTTTGTTTTAGCAAGCAAGATTCCCTGTAATTAGGAGAATTCTAACACAGGTACAATAGCATAAGTACCTCAAACTGAAAAAAGGTAGGAAAAAGTGATCTAGACAAAATACTCAAAGGCCAACCTTTTTATCCGTTTTATTAATATAATATGTCTCACTGCAAAGAGATAATGAGTTTGATAAGATATATGTAGAGGATTACTTATGTTATATACCTAATAAATTAGTGTTATAACTGAAATATTGTGACAGATTTCCACTGTCCAGTTCCTGACTGACACATTGACACTACCTAATCCTTAACACCAGGTAGCAAGTTTCACGTGCTTAGTTCAAAACCTACCTCTAGAGATAATATAAACAATACATAGCAGAGAATTGAGTCACTAAAATCACATTCTCATCAGCTAAAAAAACATGAAGGAAAGTTTAAAAAAAGAAATGGAATTCAGGTTAGAAATTCCATGAGAGAAAAACAACAAGTAGCAGTTCAAAGTACTGCAAGTAACCTCTGAAAAGTAGCTTTCAAGGGCCAAAATACTATGATGTCAGCCTCTCGACTCCTATGGCTAAGTTACACCTGAAAGTTCCAGGGGGATTTCTCTTCTTTGTAACATTTTTTTTTTTCATTTTTGCTTTGCCTTAGTTTTTGCTTTGCTAGATCTGACTGCATTATTTTCACCATTAAATTTTCATCATGTTAAGAGTAAATTTAGATGAAAGTGGCAATCATAGCATACATTCTTGCTTCTCTAGAAGAAACCACAAAACCTCTAAATATTTATCAGAATTAAGCTTGGATGCCCCTATGGGGCAACTGCTGAGGGCAGCTTTATGGCTGGTACATTCAGGTATCAAAGGCTTAGACAAAAATCTACACTGAATGTAAACCAATGATCATTTTGCAGACAGCAAGAGACAAACAGACCACGATGTTGGCTGTCCCAGGTTTCAGAGCAGATAGTAAGGGATCTAAAGAAAAGGCAGTGAAAAATGCTCAAATTACTGAAGAAGAGAATTTTGCAGGTAGTGAGAACTGTTTGATATTGTTCGAATAAGAAATTGTTTTATGAAAATACAGCTCTACGTGTATGTATACATTATGAATTTTTAAGAATGGCCATCAGCTGGATCAAAAGTCTCTTCTGTAATTTTGTGTCCTGACAGTGGCCAGCAGCAAATACTTAGGGAAACAGTAATGGGGCAAATACAAACAAAGGCAAATTTCCCTAAGAATGTGTTTGGTGACCTATAAAATACACTTGAGAACTTGGAAGAGGGAGGAAATGCACACTCTGCTTACTCATCAAATGCCTGCTCAAAAGAAGGTACTGGAGTGCACACAATTGTCTGTTTACACATCAATGTTAAAGGTAGTAAGATGCCAATGGTAAGTTCATGATAGTAAATCAACAGCCCAATAAGGGTAAACCTTTGCAGATCAGACCTTTAAACTGTAAATTCTTCCAGGTGTCTTGGCTGGAGGATCAGAGTCATCTCTATACAGCAGTCTCTGCACTACATCTCTTTTCCCTCTACCCTGCTTCAGCTACCACCCTCCACTATCCCACAGCATGCTTCACTGGAGCCTTGTGAGCATACACTCAGCCATATCTATGTCTGTCTCAGGGAATAACTGCAACGACACCTTATGGAACAGGTAACATACCTCCCAGCTATTGTCTTCCATAGGATCTCCATGCGATAAAAGCCAGGGACAGCACCTATTCTCTGGGCCACATATTCACCCTGTTTAGAGCCCTTCACTCTCAATACTGTGTTGTCTCATTCTCAATACTGAAACCCAAGTACCACGTTATTGGCAGCATCTGTTTGTGAGAAATAAGAGCTCCTAAAGTTGATGAACTATTACTTAGTCATTTGGGAACAGCTGTCAGTTTCAAGCTTCTACTGAAAGTTATTGCTATAGTAACAATTAGTTGAACCTCATTTTTAAAAATGCAGTAAATAACTGTGTTGTTATTTCAACTATTCACCACTTGACCACTACTTACCTCATTCTTCTCATACCTGAAGAACAACTTCCTCCAAATCTCCTCAGTTAGGGGAATTTTCCATGGAGATTTGTACTTTCCACATATGCAAAGATCTATCTTACTTTCTTTCAATACTCTTTAAAGATTCTTGAATTTGTTTAATATATATGTGCATCATGGGCATTATATTCATGTATCTATGTATATATATATAGACACACATATTGATGCACATGTATACATACGTACATATAAATGCACACAGATTGCCTGAGATGCTCACAAGGGCCATGCACAGTAGCTTGTGTTGATGTATAATGAAGCACCACTAGACAGAACAGTCACTTGTGGCAGGTAGCTAAGAAATTTCAATAAAGTAAACTCTCAGTATTATCAAAATTATACATTTGGGGCTGTTAGCATGGCCTAGAAAAAGATGAGGACAGGCTCATCTCATTAAATGAGAAGAAATAGTGGAATTAGCTTGAATCTAATTACAAGCCACACTATCTAATGTAAAAACATGACTGTTTTTTCACTCCCATTCATTTTGGCTAGTAATTAGTTTTGGCCTCTAAAATGCCACCCTTTAATCATCCAAACACAGATGTGATTTGCCGTGCAATTTAATCTTGCTTTAATGAAGAACTAATGGACGCATCGCAAATTACTTTCCCTGTTGGAGAAAAATTCTATTTCCTGCTTTTCAAAAGATCAAGAGTATCTTGTGATAATAGCCCAAGCGGCCCTGGCAGCCTCGTCGCACAGAGCAAACAAGCTCTTTTACTCAACTCCCAATTCAATGGAGAAAAAGAGGCTACAATTAGCAACAAAGCAGGGGAAACGCGGCATTACAGCCGAATCACTTTCTGCAGCTCAACCCCCAGCAACCACTGCCTTGTTAGAGCCAGGTCTAAAGTGTCAGGAGCGAACAATGTGCTGTGATAAATTACTCTCTTCAAACAGCTGCACTGCTAATTTTCAATTATACACACAAATGGCTCTCAGATTGGAAGAAAATGGAGTGCATGGGGAGAACAGTAGTAGATTTCTATGTTTGTTTGGTGGTGAGTGTGGAGGCGGGAGAGTGACATCCTGAAAAGAAAGCTGTAGCGTGTGGAGTCCGTATTTCAACACCAGATGATGAGCCCTCCCAAATCTTACAGAACCTGGTGGTTTCCTTTTCAAATCTCTGCTAGGCTGATGGAGAAAATGAAACAGAACCTGTCATATCCATTTTTAGCATAAAAAGCTTTGACCGTTAGCCTTAGCATCGGATGCAAAATAGCTGAACAACTTGGACAAGGGTTTAAATCCCAGAAGTGTTGACTCACTTTCTCATCTTTTCACCAGAAAGGCAGTGAGTTTCACATGTTTCTCTAAATGGGAGAAGTACTAAAGTATGTGAACCCAAGACCCTGTGTGGATGCTGGTGTCATTTGGTGGCAGCACAAATTTGTCCCTTGATGAAGGTAAAACTCTTCACTACACAATCAACAGCTGCTGTAGGATTCAGGTAACGACCAATTCTGCAGAGCTTATCCATGGAAAGGTATTAGTGAAAATAATTAGAAGTTTTGTTTAAGTTATGATCCCTATTTTTAAGTGTTTGGGTGAAAAAGCAATATGGAGGTACAACTGGTATTACTGCAAACAAGATACGGCTCAGCTTCAATAAATTTCAAGGAATTAATACAGTCAGTCATTTGTTTTTTTTTTTTTTTTTTTTTACCTAAAGCAACTCCAGTTCCATTGAAGTCAACAGGTATGCCTAAATTTGGCCCAGTATAATGAAGTTTAGATTAACGTATGATCATGATTTTTCTAAAGGATTGGAAAAAAAATATTATAACTCTGCCAAATCAAACAGGTTGCACTAAGTAGAACAATCACTTTAGCACAACATTCACATAAAGGGAAAATGCATTTTCTTTTTACATTATTTTGTTTGACCTTAATTTTGACAAATAGTAGGATTTCGAGAGGTTATAATTCTTACCTGCCCAACCAGAGATAACTTTAAAAATCAGCTTTCTTTAAGATTTGAAACTCAAATATCATGATTTTATATTTGATATCAAATTTGATGCCCACAAAGTAAACATTTCAAATCCTCTTGAAAATTTTGGCCAATTTTTACATTTTGATGAGAGCAGAGAAAAGAAGAAAAAATTGGCTGATGGGAGCTGGGAAACTGTAATTTGAAAACTGCAATATGTTGCCTGAGCCAATGGCAAGGTTGCTAGAATTTTTATTTCCAGTATAATGTTGGCCATTTGCCAAAAATGGCTACTCAGCACAGCTCTCATGAAGGCATAGGAAAGAGAAGAGCACAGTGTACAAAGAGAAACAGGCAAGGCTAGATTCTCAGCAAATTTAAGTTATCGCAGTACCTTTGACTTTATTATGAAACAAAAGCATCACTATGATTTACATCCACCAAATTTCTGGTTCATAATGTCTTCTCTTTGCACATCTTCATTAGCATCATACTAACCTTAAGTTCAGAGTGAGTTTTGAAACAGATTTTATGGTAATTGCGGCCCACACTGTCCCTGAAATAGTCAAATATGATTTCCATTATTAAAATGTTTATGGAAAGGGTTGGCAAAGTCATCAGATTTGTTATATAAATAGCTATCATTTCAAATGAAATGGGCAAAAAAAATCTAGTTGATTTTAATACTTTTCAGCCTAGCTTTTTTTCTACATCCAATAAATGCTAACATTGTGTCTCCTAATTATAAAGCACATTACCATACAAAAAGGATTATTTTTAAATTTAAAAATGCCAGTCACAATTTAAAATTACTTTTCTCAAATATGGCTCCTCAGAGAAGCTAAAGAGAGAAGAGAAAGTAAGGGGGGGTGGAATGAGAGGGGGAGAGAGAGAAGATGCAATATTGAATTGTAACAAGACACTTTTATTTTTTTGCTGAAGTGGGATTTCACTCCCTCTAGTTTATAATCGTTACAGAAATTTAAACCTCAAACCATTTCAGTCCAAGCTTATACTAAGCTTGTTAGTGGTTTCTGATGCTGCATATGATAGTGCTAAAGCATTACCATAAATCAGCAGAATTAACTATGATCTTCAGAAGCATGCCTGAAAGTGGGTGACAGAAGTCTGCAATTTGGTGCTCTGAATATTATGATAACATTCTATATTAAATGTTTATAATCTACTTAGAGCTGAGCTTCAAGTATATTTTATATTTGTGCTTTACCCAATATTAGAAATCATGGGCTATTATGGCCCTCCATGGTTATGTTGTTTGTAACGTCCAAAATTAAAGAAAATACAAAAACACAAGGTGAGCAAGAGTTTGTTTTCTTACCAATGCTATGTTATTAATATTAAGAAGTTAAAGTTCACCTACTGTGGTTTTAAAATTTAGATGTACTTTGGAATAAATATACTTTACTCCTTTCCATTCATATATAAAATAATCTACAGCACTGACCGGATTTTAGAAACTCCAGCCTAATACAATTTACAAACTCTCTGCTGGTGTTGGAGATACAGAGTCAATTTTCCTTCCAGTCTTCATAAAAGTAACATATCTAAATTATTCATCTAAGAGTAAATAATGATGATGATTTGCAGAGAATAAAATCACAAACTCAACAGTTTTGATAGCCAGTACAAAAATCAAGGTTGTCATATTACATACATAAATGTTCTGATCCTAAGCAAGCATGATCCAAAATTTAAAAAATAACATTGCCTGTATTAGGTAGGGGATCCTATTTCTTCCCTGTTCCAATTGCTATCCTCCCAACCTGAAAAAAAAAATAATGGAGTAGCTTGTATTTTCCTATGTATATAGGCATATAACTGTCTGCAGGATAGCAGAAGTAGATGCTCTTTTATCAGAATGACTACTGCTGAATACAATAGTCCCGGTGCATAAACCATCTTGAGAGACAACAAATTATCCTTCACTGATATAAATCAATATATCTTTAAGTATTCTAGCAAAAGTAGGTTGAATTTGCACCAGCTGATCACCTATAGTCACAACTTTTCACGTAATATGAAAATAATGCTATTTTTATTGTGGAAAGCTATGTTTAAGAGCAGCTTGCTTCAGATTTGAAGCACCAGTAACATAGCTGAAATATTAACTAAGCAGGTGAACCAATGTCACCTAAGGATGCCTGACAAATTTTATTGTGTAACAGGATGAGTTAATCCCAATTTCATAAAAGTGTTATAATTAACAGACAAAAAAAAGAGCAGCTAACAAGCCCTTTCCTATTTCTTAGCAAAGGCTCCAAATTGTCTACCATCTACGCAGACAAATGGGCAGCAGAACCAAAACGCAACCTCCACAGCATGCGAGTCCCACGCTCTCGTGTACGCCCGGATTATCAGCACCCTGCCAAGCACACTCTGACCGGCAGCTCTTGGGCAGCTGCACAGACCAAAGGTGACACAAGGACTATGCAATGCTTGGGGCTGCTCCAGAGGTTTCTCCTTCAGAGCAGCACAGACACTGCAACCATAATTCTCAGTGACTCAGTTTCCCTGTAACTGAGCATATTCACTTAACTTACTTCTGTTCAGTGTGCATAGAGATTTTTATGATCTCAGACATGACCTTACATTACTGCTGAAAACATAGAAAGAATTCCAAACACCAAGCAATATTCATATTTGTTGAAATATAGAAAAACAGGAAATAAAAGCAAATATGTCAGAAAATTAAAAAGTAATATTCAATATTTCACATTGATAATTGCAGGAAAGGAAATGATCTTTTGCGAAGACTGCTTCGTAAATTCTAACAAGGCCCCAAGACCTATTGATCTGCTACATAAGTGCCGGTCATGCAAGTTAGAGCTGCCTAGAGACAGCAAAGCAAGCTTGTCCGTCTGTTTCACTTCCCCCCCTTTTTTTTCCCCACACACGAACATCCCACACTTGCCTCTAATGGCTGTGAAATTTTGTTTCAGCTTTTCTGTTACTTGTGCATTTAAGTTCCCCATTCAGTTTCAACTCTGTAATCAAAATATCTAAAGCAGAATAAATCTGTATATCCAGCTGGTACACAAATCTCCGAGGTGCATGGACTATACCTGAAAATAAGGACAAACTGACATAGCAACAGGTACGGGTGAAATTTTCACACAAACATATCAGGAAGTGAAAAAGCAGTGTGCCTAGTCCATCTCCCACAAGAGTGGGGTTTGTAAACACTGTATTTCATATTTTAATTTACTCTGCATGCTCTGTTCCTCTTCCAGCCAAGACTTTTCTTCCCCACTGGAAACCACGCACAGATGCCTATGGGTTCTGCCAAACTGAGCTGACTTTTCTCTTTTTAGATCCAAGCACAGTTAAACTGTGTTGATTCATCCATGGTTCAGAACTTTTATGACTTTTGAGGTGGCAGCACTGTCACAGTTTGAGATGAACCAAACCAACTGGAAGACCACTACACACTCTAAAATATAGCCAGTAAAAGAGAAAGAAAATACAACCTGTTCTTTTATTACTTTTGTTCCCATCCTAGCCTACTTCGAAGGTTCAGTTACATCTTTTTTTCTGTTCAGAATACACTGAAGTCTAGATGAACACTCTAGCAAGCTAGTTGGCTGTAAGTTTTATTAGAGCTTTCAAGTTTCTTTAAGCTGTAGCATTTTCCAAAGTGAAGGATGAGAGCAGGGATTTACCCTCACAACATCCACTGAAATATATTTTTATGCTAGTATGAAGACTATGAATTTGCATTTTGTGATGTTCCTGAAATTAGAAGCCCCATGAACTAACCATTTTATGATATTTATGCTTTGCTTCATAATGCATTTTCCACAGATGAATCAAAGGGCCAAATGCAATTGCCGTTGTGAGATAATAAAGCATGAAGTGGTGTGTTTGGAATTAAATTTACATAAGACGAAGGATGGTGGGAAAGTTTATGATGATAGTAGCAATCAGTGAGCATACCACGGTTCTGGCTTCTCAGAAACTGCTGAACAAAATACCGCATCATCAGCATGAATAATTAAAGCAGTATCTGGGAATTCAATTAATTTAAAAGGCGAGAAGAAAAGTTTTCTTGTATTTTCCTGGGGTTTATGATCAGAGTGATGCCCAGGATCCATAACAGAGTTATTTTCCCCAACAGCCTCATAATATTGTGCAGCTTGCTGCTTCTGCATCTGCTTCTCTCACTGAGATGTGTTTTATACTGAGTAGAAGGTTTCTTCCAGCAAGGCAGAATCCCACATAGTGCTCCTGGATTCGGGTAAGTCTACAGATTCAGCTTTTCATGTTTCACCTCTCTCCCCCACTGGTGAAGCAGCCTCACATCCCTGACCTTTCCCTGCTGCTCCAGGAAGTCACTGGAAGGGAGCAGCCCTCACCCTAAAGAAGGAAGAAACTGCGAGTGTGTCACAGGGCTGCACCGGGACTTCTGCCCCTCCAAACGCCCGGCCCTTTGAGAGCCCACAGAACGGCACAGCACACAGCAGGAATTAGTGCCGTTCACGTACGCAAAGCACCTCACAGATATTAATAAATCAATATCCCTCTCACCCTTGTATCATAGGGTCCATCTCATCCTGCTAGCAGCTGGAGAAAACTGAGGCATGAAGAAGTGAAAATGAAATGTTTCAAAAACAGCTTTTGATTTCCGGAATACAACATGAGATGACTGGTTTCAAAGACTCTGCATGTCTGCAGTTTTAAGCAGAAGTTGTTTTCAGGGCATGTGAATACTCAGGCTCTTTAAAGGCTTCTCTATCTGGGCACAGAAAATCAGACATCACTTTATAAAAAAGGTCCAGATACCTTGCTTGGAGTCTGATGACTCCTTTGTGGCCAAGGCAAGATTGGAATTCTGAACTCTTAAATGTGTTCAGCCACAAAACTTACTTAAAATAGTCACTTTCATCTTACCTAGAAATAATACTTTTCAGTTCTATTCCTGATCACAATATAGTCACATAACAAAAACTGAAAACAGTTTAATGGTGATGCTAGCCATCAGTGGAGGTCAGACCTGACAGTCATTGATTTTTATCTAGTGCATCTACTCCTAAACTGCAGTGTTGCAGATTCTGTAATGTACATTTCTGAATCCAGTAACAAGAGGAGACATCTTGGCAAGCAGTGGCTTCGTCAGCCAATAACAAATTTAAAAGAGTAGGACCAGCAACACTTAACTTTGCAGCAGGACCAAGATGTCATTTGTGGGGTTAGCTCCCAAAGCAGATAGAACCATAAATACCATTGTAAAATATTCCCACAAAGAGAAGTCACCACTATGCAGTGGCCAGTGCAAGGTCAACTCTGTCCCAGAATTTATCAACCTGAAGGGAGTAGCTGGTGACAGTTGTAGAAATCATGAAAAAAATTCAGAAGAAGAAATTCTGAAAAGTTTGAGATAGTACTGGTTAGAACATGCTCAGTTTTGTTTAAGCAAGCAGCACTAAGTTTCTCTAGAAGAGAAGAGCAGGAAAGCAAATGCAAGTACTTGAGACAGTAAGATAACCTTTCTCCCCTCCCTTGAAGGAACTAAACCATGCTGAATCGGGAGAGCATGCAAAGACAGATGAGAAAAGGGGAAGGAGAGAAATTCATACTTCCAAGAAGTCTGAAAATACCACTGTATTCACATCACATATGTGCTCAGTTGTGAGAGGGTTTGTTGCCTGAATGTTATCAACTATTACTTAGTGAGTATTCTCACTGGATGGATGACACCATGAAAGTTGATCAAGACACAACTGATGAAACCTGTAATTATTTAAACAAGAAAGGGAATGGTTTCCTTTGGCTCGTGACAAGGGTTTTTACCATGTCCTGGTTATACAACCTTTAAGACAATGAGAAATCCTCACATTTTATTCAGTGAGGTCTCACTCAGTTTCAGAAAACTCTGAAGTTGGGAAATATCTTCAAATGTGTGTTTCTTAAAGAGATTAGAAAGCAGAACTCTAGTTAGCTTTTGTCTGTCTGTTTTGCTGAGGGTGTTATACTAAGAGCATGCAGGAGATGAATGATCAACACTGAAAACCTTGACGCTTCTTTAAAAGCCTTATTTTAATTTTTTAAAAAATATGACAGCAAGAATTAGTACTGGCTCTTCTATTTCAATAATGGTAGTCATGTTGAAATGACAACAAACATCATTACATTTACAAGCACATTTATGTAGACAAAAATTGTCATTCCTTATTTTGGTGGAACATTTTATAATTTGCCCTATAAACAAATAAAATCAGTTTAAGCTGTTTTTAGCCTTCAGCAGTATGTCAATACAAGCAACTCAGAGCTAGTCTTACTGGTACTTATTGGAAAGTATCTCTTTCCATTTCAAAATGCTTAAGATTAAAAATACAGTATTTATTTTTCAGTTTGTAAGAATACAGTGAAAATACTTAATTTGACTGCTGGCTGTGAATAGAAAGCAGAAGATAAAATACCATAAATGTTGCAAACTTAAATGAAAATGGATGAAAAATAAAGACATATCTGTTTTCCTATTTGACTTTAATGTTTTAAGTAGGAAATAAAATATGACAAAAATAAGATACAAACTTAGAAAAAAGTACACCCTTTTTCGTCCATTTGCAACAAAAAAAAAATTCCAATTTGTTTTCATCCTATGGAAATACACTTTCTCTGTTCTCAATTCCCTCCTTTGTTTACACTTGATCATGGTTAAAATCAACTTAGATATTTTTAGTATCCTACAAAAGATTTACGGTTATGGCTGGAGCACTCAGTATAAATATCTGGTAAGCATCAGTGTAAATACGAATGTTGTACAGGAAAAAGTGTTTCCTAGCACTGAAGGAACTGAACTAACTTTTCGGTTTGAATGTACAGTTAGATAACGCTAGAAGACACAGGAAGTATCTGGGCAGATTATGGAATAGCAGGACAGATCTCCATACTGACTACGCAGGTCTTCAATAACTAAAATTGGATTTTTTTAAAAAAGGAAAAAAGAAGATGGAAATCAGCTGATTAAGACATAGAATAGCATTATTAGTACAAGAACAAACTTGTTGTTACATTCGTTTTGCCATGAAAATTTTCTATAGTTAAGGAAAAAGGTCTTGGAACAGCTTTCCAGTAGAGAAAGTGGGGGAAAAGAACCTAACTGGCTTTAATACGGAATCTGAGGCGTTTATGTTCAGAATTATATGACACATCTGTGACTGCAGGAAACAGATTTAGTGATCTATAAAGGTCCAGAAAGTTTTGTCCTCCTAGGCTTCTATGCCTGGCTATTGGCATTGTATAAAACAGCACTGGTCAAATCATTTGATATACAGAAGTACAAGACAACAGAGAATGGAAAAGAGCTGATCTGGAATGAGAACTTTTTTCCTTATCTCATAGTTGAAATTTCTCCTGTAAGCAAAGGTCAGATCACAGCAGATTTGGTGGCAAAATATCTATGTACCTCCATACTAAAGTTTCAGATTTTGGTATTTCTTCAGTCATTTCCTCTCTCTGTTTTATACATTCACTAACAGTGGCAAGTGATTGCAACGGGGAAGGAGTTTATGAAACAGCACATAGAGTTCTGCAACCTATCTGCTTGACTACTACCATGTGAGTTCTAATCATTAACATTTAATATATTAGCTAAGTCCACATAACAATAGAGACAAATCCTACTCCTGTTTATGCTGAGCAAAGCCTGAAAAAAAAATCTATCAACTCGAGCAAAACTGCTCTGTATTTGCCTCGGCATGGTGTGGACAGCAGCATTTTCAGCTGATGTTACATAGGGTTCTCTTTAATACCAAGTCTGTTTTTAATATTGGTTATACTGGGCCAAAATCTGCTTTTGAAGTAGAACATTATATACTTGGATTAACTTCACTGAATTAAATACAGTCATTTTATATTTATATCCATGCAGTTTACCTACTTCTTACAGCATTTGTAGGAAAGATAGCTCTGTGGAAGTGCTGAATATGGAGGACAATGTAAACTTTGCTATCAGAGTAAACCAAGAAAAAGGTCTTGTAATCCAAGTGTGACACACATGAGTGCTGATCTAAGAAACCGAACAAACAGCTGGAGAACAGCTGGAGCCAGCCACCTTACACGGGTCAGGGTTACAAAAGACTACTATCCCAGTCACATGGCTTGGGTCAGTATTATTGGTTCCAACAACACACTCGTATCTTCCCTCTCTTTTTGAAATTCAAATGTGAACAAAATATATTTGCAACTACAAAGACTCACTACAAGCTAATACAGCCCATTAAAGGGCTAGTTACTACTAACTCCTGGTGGCTGTTATTGCTTCTTGAATTAGAAAGTAAAATAGAATTGAAAGTTTCACTTTCCAACAAACTACATGGCTGTTCTTTCATCCTCATCATGAAATATTAGATAATATTATAAGAGCTATGCATTTATCATAATCTTTTATTCCTTCTCCTTGCCTTAGAGAAAAACTTTGTGTATTACATGCCATTTATTGTTAAGCAAGATGTAACAACGGAAGAAAGTCTTACGTCGGATGTACCTTTGGGTATGAGAATTAACAGAAACTAACCTGTAACACTGAATGTTATGAGTAAAGAAAATGAAAGCTTCATTTGATTAATTCAAAGTGATGTAGTACACTTGTTACTGTCTTAAAAGACATTTGAACAATATGTGCATAAATCACAAATATATTCGTGTTGATGAATAGTGAAAACAAAGCAAGTAGAGAAATATATGGTTTGCTCCTCTTTTCTCATACAGATTAGAATAATGTTTGCATTGCATTATTCAGTTGTTTTCTTCATAAAGATCTAGTCTCTGTCTAGGTGATACAGATGACATAAGACATATACAATAGATCTAGTATCAGTGGGTGAAACAACATGAGAAATAATTTAGATACGAGCTGTTTTAAATCTTGCAGAAGGGTGAGGGAAGTCTAAAACTAGAACACATTCTCATGATGAGAAAAAAATATATACAAAAGCTTGTTATAAATGAAAACAATTTACTTGTGCCAGTATCCTTAAGTGCCACAAACTCTTCTGCTTCTGCTGCTACATTCTCTAATGATATTACTGCATATAGCACATCTCATCTAATCTGTTAGTAAAATCCTAAAGTCACTTATGTCAGTCTCTAATGCAAGCCAAATGAGTCTTCCCAGTAATAAGAAGCTTCACAGAATTAGTTTTCGTTTTGCAGAAAATTGCCATTGGGGCTGGCACTTTTATCTAAAAATTTCACTCGTGCATAAGCAAAAAACTCATATATTATTTGGTTACATTCCATCAGTATGAGAAATAACATTGTGAGAATTCTATGCATGTTAATGATATATAGAAATCCACCTGCTTTCAGATAAAATGAGTTTAATTTTCTGTTGCCCACTGCCTGGTTGGCCTTTCATAAATTACTTATGCACAGCTATTATTAAAATAGAGGGAAAGCAAATTAGAAAGTCCTCATATCTCTCCACTGGATTTAACCAAGGCAGGGCTGTGACAGCTAGAGTCAGCGTTTTTGAAAAAATTCTGCTCTCTTGAAAAATTTTGCATCTCTATACAATTCTATGCCACTGTTGTAAACGTTCTGACCTGCCTTCTTACCAAATTAACCTAAATCCTTTCTATTTTTCAACATTAATGGAATCCTCTAGAGTCCTGCTGATATATATTAAAATATATTTATTGGTTAATTTGAATTCCAGCATTTTGTACCTCATTTCCCAGTACTTCTGTTATATCTGAACAGCTTGGAGCTTTAGCATTAGAAACTTACAAATTAAGATAAATACATCTGACAATTATCAGATCAAAACAACTTAACTTTCATTGGAATATATGATTGCAAATTTCTCTTCCTGATGAAAGAGAAAATGAGGACTGTCTGCTTGAAACAGTTAATTGGATTTGAAAGTACTGTACATTTCAGCAATCGGTGCAGCTTTTGGTTGGTCAATGACTACTTGACCTCCTGGTTTTCCAACAGACAATTGGCTTTCATTTCTTGAGGGTGTTTTAAGTCCATAGTTCATGGTGACTTTAAGTTTAATTTTCTGTTAATGATATTATTTTGCTCTTTTAAGATAAAACTTTCTTGTGATGTGCTGAGCAGCAGTGGCAATCCCATTACAGTGTGAGGAAGGACACCTTCACAAATTGCATTATTTTAATATTGTCTCTACTGGTATGTCACTTTCAAATGTCACTTTAATATTTTAGGTTTATAATTCATGTGTATCTAACCTGGCAACTATTCTGCTCCTTAAAAAATATATACATAATTATCAAAAAATCACAGCCACATTGTGGTCTTCCGCCTAGTCAAAGCTCCCTTTTCAGTAAGTGTGCCCTGATTGTAATCAGCTGCTAGTTTAACGCCTTCCACTTCAGTAGGCTGACTCCTGATTTATAGCGGTACAGGTTAGTTTGGGCCAAGGACATGCCCTACAGGTTTCAGACTCAATCTCTCCATTTTCAAGCCCATTAAATTTGCATCCATACCATATAATAGTGCATTAAGCCCATCCACACAGCAGGCAATTTTCTAATGCTAACAATTTTGTGCAGAGCTGACATCCACAGCGCTTTGCTAAGCCCACCCAATCAATGCTGGCTCTACTAAGAAGCAAGGGGATGCCTCTGCTGCTGTTTTGCAAAATCAGCTTTCCTAACCACTTGAAGCAATTATTTCTGAGGACTTTTTTGACTTAATTTACATAACATGCATATTTCTTTATTGTCTGCTGTAGGTATTATTATTTTATATTGCATTCTCAGAGATGACTACTGATACACAATGCTGGCAAGCTCTTAGGCTGCTCTTTGACATATGAGCTGTACAGATCTAATACCTACCTCCACCAAGAGGGGCAGTCCTGCTCTCCCCTCTACCTCCACTGCACCAGCTCCCACTGAGTCAGTTCACAGGTGTAAACCAGCAGAAAACTAAGCTTTTTTTTTTTTTTTGGGGGGGGGGGTAAGGCTGGTTTCCTGATAGTTTCGCTTCCTTAACTGCCTTAGGAGGGAACTGAATGAACGCCAGAGCTGGGTAGCAGGAACAGAGGGAGCATATGGCTGGGAAAAGGAAGGACAGCAGACAGCTCTGTTAGGCAGCAGGAAGCCATTACACTGTCTTAGGTGTAATGTGAAACCAGTTTTCCTGGTTCTCCTCAACAGATTTAAATTCCAGTGAAGAAAAAATGGTTTGTCATTGGGTATTTTAAGAATCTATCCTTGGAAAGAAGGCTTGGAACAGGTAGGAGACTGAAATATTTTCAGTAGGTGTAAAACTAGACATAGATTGCAAAGAAACTGTAGAGCTCTTAAGAACTGCTGGAACAAAAGATATAAATCTGGAGCTGAGTAAAGCAACAGACAGTTGGTAGAATAGTTTGTTTATGTAAATCTGGTTTCTAGATTTTAATTTCATGTGAACAAAAATGAGTAGGAGTCAAGTCATGGCTCTTTACATGGCTGGGAGGCACAGGTTGTAGTGCCCTGGCTTTGGCAGCTTTCCAGGCTTGACAAACCCACCCTCTGGTGCAGTATCCCCACGGGCCATCGATCAAGATCTTAGCTCAGATTTAAAACCGCTTTTATGCATGTCCACCAGAAGTACTAAGTCTGAGAAGAATGAGAGTGGATTCACCTTTGCAGGCAGATGAAAAAAAAGTGTGACTATATAACCTTAGCTGTAACTGCTACATCACTCGGCTAATCATGTAAGAAACACCAGAGTGCTTGGGATTAGTATGCTCATGAGCAACTTCTCACCTACAGAAATGTATGTGTTTATCATCCCTAAAGAAATTCAGAAATTTTTAATTCTGAAGAATGCTTTCTAAAGCTCAGTAGTTGCTAATGTGGACACTGGTTTTATCCAATAATTCCTCATCCTATGTATGCAGTTTCCATAAATTCAATAGGACTACTTAGGTGATAAGGCAGAGCTCTGTGGACCAGGCTGTAAGAGGATGAAAATCTGTACAGCTAGGCCAGAATTAAGGGAATCCTCCTGACTTACAAACTCTAAACTCTAAAAGGCAAAATGTAGAATTCAAGCTAGGAACTAAGAGTAACAACTTCCGGAGTGCAGTCCTCATTTTCTCACTAAAGAACCTTGTCCCAGTATCTACCCACCATTTCCCACAGTTCTGCTAGCTGTAGAAATGGGTTAGGGCAAACATATTTTGTGCAAGGTATACTACAAATCTTACAAAGTTATTACTTGGATAGAACAGGCAAAACAAATGCAAATTATCAAACATTTTTCCACTGGTTTCCTAGCAAAAAGTTTGGGTTTTTTTTAAACTGCTTGAAATGTTTATAAAATTGGTTTGTATGTACACATCCAAATAACATAGTATACTATAAAAATTTTACAAGTCTTAGAATGCCTCACATAAAATTTTAAAGCCTTTGCAATATGGAATATCCTAAAACTTCTTTCTCCACAGACTATAGAACATACACATTTTGTCTCATTTTTTGCAGTTCTGCTATCCAACCAAGACAACTACGGCTAACTAACACCAGTTTTTAACAATAACAAAAACATTTTAAAAGTCATTATTCATGCTCTCCAAAATCATCCATAGTTATAAATATTGCTAATAGCTATAAATATTATTTCCTTAAATTTGTCTCTGGTTTTCAGACTCTTAGACTGCACTTGTATCAGCACCTCTAGGCTTAAAGCTTTGTATCCATCTGCATTCCACAGTTCAATGAAAACTGAAAATCTCATAAATTCATACAAATCCAGGAATTTTCCTTAATGGAAAAATATGTTGCAAATTTTGTAAGAAAATCATATAAGAATTAGCAAGTAGAGTATAATATCGAGTTTCACGCAGAAAAATGCCAGGATGATATGGTTATATGCCTAAAAAATAATGCAACGCACTAAACATTACAAAACACAGTAAACTTACTCCCATCCAGAGTATCCGATTATTCCCTACAGTTTACTATTCCTCTTGACAATTCAGTACCTGCAATCAGACCATACATTTTGACAGAACTATTACTGCATGCAGTCAAGGCCTCAACAGTTAAATTTTATCTTAAAGTCTTAAATTGAACACACATAATGTAAAGGCATTAAACACAGTTGTAAAAGTCATCTGTGCTGAATTACTATAATTTATTGTTTATAGAATGGGAGCACATAGGAATCCTGATCAGGACTCTGCTATGATAGATGTTAGACAGAGAACAAAAGGTGATCCTTTCTGCCAAAAGTTTGTGATTTAAGTATAAGATATAGACATAAATGTGAGCATAAAGCAAAAAGGTACATGAGTAGCCTGTGAGAAATCCATGCACTGAAATACACTCTAAAACAGCAGCACATAATTTTGAACAGTGACTGATTACCTAAAAATCAATCTCTGTTTGCAAATTATTCTTGAACAAAACAATTAAAATATTCACCTTGTATAACTTACCTAGATGTAGCAAGGAATGAATAAAGGCCTGTCATGATTTTTAAAATGTTCTAAACATAAAGAACTCCAAAAACTATAACTTTTTTCTGTACCCTCTCAAATACAGAATGTCCTGTGCACTAGTAGAGGACATCTTACACTATTAGACTGTTGAAATGTTATAATTAAAGGTCTGTCAGAGTTTCCATTAAATCCCTGATTTTCAGGGTTTAATTAATAACAACAGTGAAAATTAATGTGAGTAGAATTACAGCCACTGTCACAGCCCTACTGCATATTAATTCCTGATTTTAAGTCTGTAAAACATGTGGGACTGATCCAACTTTCCCTCTTCAGGAAAAACTCCCATCAAAGGGGAAAACTGTTTGAAGACAAAATTCTTCATCATAGTCAGTGGGTATCTGTCTGAACATAGACAGTGCAACTGGTCTTGAAAACACCTATACATGTTTATACAGTAAGTTAAATGAACATTTCAGAAAGTCAAGTATTACTGACTTGCAAAGAGTTATTGAGAGAAATTCAAGCCATGAGAGTCAATGTATCGAGCACAGCTCAAACTTGTACGCTTTAAAACCCATGACTAATCATATTTCCTCAATCTTTCCATCAGCCAACTAAGTATAAGAGTATGCATTTATTTTTCCTCAGAATTCCTAGTTACTATCGATTTTCCCCAAGTAAAACCTATGGGATTAGTTCCATAATGGAAGATGTAGAATACAGGTAAATATTGCGAAATGTGCTTTTCCTGGAAGCCTGAGAGCAAATCAGATGTTGCATTACTGAAACAAAGGCAGGTGGCATCATGGATTTGGGTTCAAATAATTTGGAACACAGAACTTGCCATAAGACTATTGCCTGAAAATAGGTACTAGTCTCTCACCATATGACACAAGGAAATTCAATCTTTGGCATAAAACGATCAAATAAAACTATATCATTGTGGAAATCCAGAGGAGGACCTAGTGGAATACTACAGGATATTCCGTTCTCTTAGGGGCAGATAATATTACAGATGAAAATGTGTAAGCATGAAATTTTTCTCAACCCTGCTGTGAGAAACAGATTGAGAGATATCATGGATATGCAAAATATTACAATAAAAGTTGGAAAGAGTGTACTCAGAATTTGCTAAAAATGTTAAGAATACATCGTTTCATATAAAAGTATTTATTGTAAAATGTTCAGTTTTGTCCAGATTCCAAACTAATAGCTGCCATCATTTTCTTCTACATTGCAAATCTATACAATAAATTTATATCACACACATGAAAGCTTTATAGCAAAATAAATAAATAAATAAATAAAAATAAGAGTTCAAAACTATTTGCTGTTAGGACCTGCTAAGCTGGTCGAGTAAGTTCTCAAGCAAGTAAAAAACTTCATGTTATAAAGACGAGTGGTTACTTGTCTGCTTAGTGAAAGCTATGCTGTCTCAGGAAGCAGCATTACTAAAAACAAAGCCCACTCAATTAAAAATTCATATTACATCATAAGCAATAAGCTGAAAGCAAACAGCAGAGAACTTGATCTGTTTTAGTAAAGCTAGATATGTTGGCAGCACAACACAAAAAGGGTGATGGAAGGTACAAGACCAGAAGAACACTACTTCTACTGTGATCTTATATCAGTACTGTCTTGATATCTATATTTGGGGATCCACTGTGCTTGTTACTGTGCAATTCATCATAAGACAGTCTTTGATCTGGAGAGTTTTAAAGCTCAACAGATAATGCAGACAAAAGGTTGGAAAGAAAAGTATTATCGTAGTTTTATCAACCTAGAATTGAGGTTATGGCTCCACAGCAAACTAAACTGCAAATGGAACCGCAAGGCCCTGCTTCCTCCTCCCCACTCCACTGTGCTTGTCAGTCTCTCTGCTGAGCTGTTGCAGTGCACTATTCCAGTATAAATTTATCCTTTCAAAAATGAGTATAATTTTGCCAGACTAATCTACTGACACATCTCAGTGAGGAATTCAGAAGTACCTGAGGTAGCAGGGGACACAAATGTGACTGGGTGGAAGAGGATAGAGGGGAAGGACTACTGATTAGGCCTACAGTCAGGCCTACAGATTAACCGATTTATCCAAATTCACTCAGGAATTCTATGACGTGCATCATATCATTTTCTAGTTTCAATATAAGTAGCTACAAAGAGATCCAAAATAAATTTAGGATGGACACTAAAAAAGACTTTTTAACCACTAGAGCACCAAAGTTCTGCAACACTCATCCTACAGCAATAATAACAGCAAAAACCTAAGGAGATTTTAGATGAAGCTTTGCATTACATGAGATGATTGACAGAGATGATAAAGGATTGGGACTTGATAACACAGAAGTATCCTTTCAATTCCATGCATTCAAACAGCTCAACTAATTCAGAAGAGAAGCTGAAAAAACTTCCTTCAAGTACGCTACATTGGAGGAAGTTAAATCAAAGGAATGTTAATGCTAAAACCAAGAAAAAAAATATTACTCCAATTCTGGAACTCTTATGAGCAGAGAATAGTACTCTTTACAATTTACGCATGTCATTATAAACCAGTAGACAAAGAACAGTTAGGGTTTTGACAGAGACAAATCACCTGTCAAAACAAGGAAATCGATACTGTTAATCTAGAGCACCTGTCTTGCCTTGTACCCATAATCTTTCAATTTAATAAACAAAAAATAAAACAAAATCTTTGCAGAAGGACATAGTTTGCCCTAATCCATGTTACAATAAAATAAGGAATAGCCCAATAAAAACTGATAAAGCTAATAATTATTTGTATGTATCTATTGCTGAGCTATAAATTCTTCTTTAGATTTAAGCCCAGCACAACACCATTCCCTTTCTCTTCTCATTCTGTAATGCTTAAGTCACGTAACAAACATCCGGTGATCAAAGCAAAATCACGAACTGGATAATTTCTATTTGGACATTACTTTTTGGCTCCGCTTGTTCTTGCAGCTGGAACATTTCTTTACAACAGCTCTATGCTGTTTCGCGAGTAAAGCTGGCAAAATACCACAAATTTACAATAAACTTTGAAGGGGCTTAACATTAAAAAGTTCCACTTTCAAATCAGTACAGTTTGACTCAATAACACTGCCACCAAACATAAACAGCCATAATGGCAATTTTACAAAGCAAAATCATTCATACACATCAAAAAAGGAGAAGGTCCTCTTTGTATAAGAGTGCAAAATACATTTAGAGTAAGGCCATAGAAAAAGGCAACATTGCTTTTTGATGATTTGCTGAAAAGCTTACCACACTGTATTTGCTTGATAATGAATTTCAGTCATATTATCATGTACTTCAGACTTCATCAACAGGAGTGCTTCACTGCAAAGAAATATGATTTTAACACATTTAAACATAGGCGAAACAAGGAAAAACAGTACCTAGGATGTTACTTTCTTTTCTGCAAATAATAGTTCAAAAAAATTTAAGATTTTACTATAACTAAATCAATGCTTCAAATGCATATTGAATATGGAATAAGAATTCCTTTATTGGATTGAAGTACTTAACTTTCAAATTTTTATATTAATTGCAGCATTTTTTGTTTTGTCTTTATTTCATTTCCATACCGATAGAGAAAACATAGTATGCATTTATGGGAAGAATAATAACCAAAGGATGTGTAAGACTGTCTTTTTATGCAGGGCAAAAAATGCCTCATTATTTACTCTACAAATTCAAAAAAGGGAGGAAGAGACAAAAAATGAAGAATGCTCCTGAAGGAATGAACATGGATGGAGGCATGAAATATTGGCTAATTCTATGGTAGAAGTTTGCTTCCAACAGGAAAAATAAATGGGACCAGATTGTTAATTAAATTTCCACCACAAAGGGAAGAAAGCAAATTACAAATTTACGGTACGCTGCACTTGCAGCAATTTTTCTGAACTTTTTTGGACTACCATAATCTACAGCATTTTATTTACATCAGTAATAAATAAGATAAACAGCATCTTCTACTGCCTCTCAAGTGATTTTCTGATGTGCTCTCAAAACCAGACAAGCAATCCATACAAGCAGAAAAAGTCCTATGATCAATGGCATCCAGTGACTTCTCATGCTGCAAGGCCTTCTAAACATGACGTGCACAAGTTGCCTACATGCAGTTCAGAAGGCAGCGAACGTGGATGGGAGACGAAAAGCTCAGAAAGCACGTCACACCCATGCTCGCTCCAAATATATTTTTTAAGAGCCATATACAGTAACCACAACTGGTGAGCGGGTACAGGCAGTCTTCTCCTGGCTTTTCAAATGTGTGAAGGCAGAAGTGCAAATCAGAAAGGATTTACCAGGTGAGAGGTTACCTGAGTCTCAGGTTACAGAGACTGTAGCACACAAGAGGGGATAGCTAGGTTTTGTGGCTTAAATTCCCACATGATATAACACGGTAATAGAGCTCCACAGGTCTCAGTCCCTCTCCTCTCACGTGTAGCCTGGGGCTGCTTCCACTCATGCAGCCGCTCTTCTCAAGTCTATGGCTCTGCTTTGGAATTAGCAGAACAGCATGTGGCAGCAGAGAACAGCTGTCTTCTACTACAGGTCTCAGAGAACGTGCCGGGAATTTTTACAAGAAAACTATTTCTTGTACTTATTGCAATATCTACATTTTCCAGACTGTTACCAAACTAAATGTTAAAGTTACTTAGATGCATGAGACCCCCATACACCATGGTCCTGGATGTTGGCTCAAGTTAAGGCCTTTACAACATTACAGCCATTCATAGAGTGCCATCTTCCCTAAGAAAGTCAGAAGTACGCTCTGGTTCAGCGCGGCACGTGCCACGAACCTCAGCCATAGGGAAAATGGAAATAGGAGCTTATCACAAGCCTAGAGAAGCAGCAAGTGGAAAGTTGTCTAAGGACTGTGAAAGTGTTCTCACAGCATCCATTTAACAGTGAAGTAACTCCAGGAAGTTCAGTGAAATTATTCTTACTTTATACAGAGGTCAGAAAAATGAAGCTACTCAAACCGTAAAAAACTACCTCGCACATCTTACCATGCAAAATTAAATAATAATAATAAAAAAAATCATGGAAATAGCCCAAAGAACTTTCTCTGCATGGGGCTGTAAGTCATTTAAGTCATTCAGTGAGATGGGATAATGGCCATTACTTTTCACTTGGCCAGTTCATATTGTGACACCAGGAGAAAGACAGTCTATCAAGTTTTTGTCTGCAATGTCTATTTTTTCATTACACTGCTCTTGCCCTCCTTCCACTGTGTCAGGAGTGCATTAGGTGTTGGAAGGGCAGTGAGACCAGTGGGTAGAGAGGCTGGAGAAGGGGGAATGAATTATAGGCAGCCTGTGGAATCTATCCGAAAGACTGTGCTGTTTTCCTTTATGGATGATATGTATCTATGTCCCCATGTTGTACTACATAGAAGGGATCAGAAATAGGATTTCTAATATTTCATCTGACATGTCAGAAGACATCATTTCATGAAACTCTGTTGCAACTTAAATTCTCATATTCCACTTTTTAAAAGGATTGTATATATTTTAATCTGTGCTCCTAGGCTCAGAACCTTATGCATATGACTGATAGTGCAATAAAACACACTTCAAAGACCTTAACTCATAGGTAATCTTTTATATCTGTAGGTGTACCTTACTCATCCCCCAGTGACATAAACGACTTCACAAAATGGGAATAAATGTTACATTAGGTTCAAAGCTAGGTGTATCACAATTTGTAATAGTTTGGAAGTTCTTTTGTAAATTGAACAACAGTGTTTTTTAACCAAGAAAAGGCTGAGAAAATAAAAATATCTCAACTTAACTTAAATGCAAAGGTATCAGGGTCACTGCCTATAAATTGTGAATAATGTTGCCCCATGTAAATCTTAAAAATAAGCAAATACTCCTACTACTAATATAACTTTACAGTACTTACAAGATAAATCTTTTTAAGGAAAGTTGTGGAATCCTATCAAACGGGACTATGCTATGTCCAATACAGTATTTTTCTATGCATGTAGCAGTAACACGGCAGCAAATGTGAGCTTTGGAGATACCAAGTTAACTATTGCACAAGGTGAAGATAGGTATCACTTCATACCAAAAACTAAGCACAATTAGAGGTCTTAGGACTGTCTGACCTCCCTACTTAAAACACGTTATTAAACTCTTGATAGTCTTGCTGTATTTCTAATGGAAACCGGATCATTTATTATGCCTCTGCAAGAACACACATTGAGCATTCTAATTACAACATAAAAATATAAGATTGGCTAATAGTTGGCTGTTCAGGCAGTGAAATTTCAGAAATATTACCATGTAGAAAGAAACCTTGGATCCTACCCTTGTCACAGACCACAGTTACTTTTGCCAGGTTATGCACATTTCTAACACTTTGTGAGCAAATTTTTCCACACTGAATTCATGCAGTCCACATCAGCCACAATTTAGCACATCTGAAACAACTGAGCTATGCTATGTGCTTTATACCAGCTAAGGATCAGGTTCACTGTTCTTAAAAAGTTTGTGCAGCAGGAATAACAAATTGCCTTGTGAAGGCAAACAGTATAATTCAGTGGGTAATGTAGACCAACAGAGGTCCTTCTTCTGCAGCTCTGAATAATGATAAAAATATTAAGTAGGAAGGTCTGCCTCCTATATACTAAAGGAAATAAACACCCCCCCCCCCCTTTTCCTCCCAGAAGGCTAAATGCATTTGATTTATGACAGTACTTTCGTATGGGCATATACCAACCTTGCACAACAGAACAAGCACTTTGAAGAGAAGCCCAGTCTGGGCACTGCAGTCACATACCTGCATATACATTAGAATGCTGCTGTTAGAAACATAAACTTCATCTCGTTATGTTGAACTGTGTATAACTTCTACTTTTACTAACCTATAAATAGATGTTGTTCACAGTGAACAGACCACGCACATGTTTATATGACTTATGACAAAAGACCTTGGTTCTCTGGAGGACATTCCTGTCACTTTTTCTTCTGCTGCTCCCCAAGCAAAAGCTATTGCCTTGACAACAACGGGGCATTCTCTGCTTCCATGGATGCTGGTAGGAAGAAGGCCAATTTTCTTCCACAAAACGACAGAACTGCTAATAAATAAGCAATTAACAACTGTTTTGATTCCTTCAATACTTCCAAAATCAAGAAGAAAATGAAGAATCCTATTAAAGACACAGGATTTGATAAGCCAGATGCAGAAGGATTTATGCACAGAGGATTCACAGACACAAGTGTGAGCAGAAGAAGCTGCTGTCACTCAAGAATTCAGTAGCACTGGGAATGGCTATGGCTAAAGCTGGGGCCTGATTCTTTGCTCACATCAGTTTCCTAGAACTGTAATGCCACTAGACCTCCATGGCATTGCCCTTGCTTTACAATTCCACTGTTTATAAGGAAATGTTGAAAAGCAATATAGAAAGGATCCATTTGTAATTACAACTACTTTTGCATATAACTTTTGATATCTAAAGAGTTTCTAACTTTCTCTATCTTGAATTTTGTGCCCTAATTTTTCTTTTCTGAGTGGAACTCTTCTTCCAGAAAATGTATTTCAGAAGTCAAAACGAGGACACAGGAAAAATTGATGATCAGGAAAAAGATCACAGTATCTGCATTTCACTAGAAAGAACAGTAAACACAGACACTAATTATACATAACACAGAGAAAGCTATGAGCGTGCTATGCTGCCTTGAAGTTTCAGAGTCTTTTCCATATCCTGTAACTGAGTCAGGGACCATTCAGGCCTATATATATATGTATACAGCTGCTTGGTCCTTCTGTACCAAAGGTCTCACCACATCCTTGAGGAAAATCACATTCACTGAAAGCCAAAGCTTCAACAGAGAAACCTAGATATACTGTCCTAATCTTCAAATTCTTTATTAACGTAATCACATAACACGGCTTTGGGCATCTCTCTCCTGAGTTAGTCAAGCTTGCACCTCCTCTAAGGGTTATTTAAAGTAGAAGCAAATATCTGATCACAACTGGTTGTATGTCCTTTAACTACAGCAAATTATTTTGGAATGTATTCATTAGTAATTAGAAGCGGGATGTTCAGAGTCAATAGAAGCTAAAAGTACACATTAGAAACCAGCCACAATTTCATGACGCCAATAGAATCTGTTATAAAAAGCAATGCACTCTGTATTCTGAGGAGATTACATTATCTAAATAGACACGTGTGCAAAAAGCACATGACTGATCCCTGCAGCTCTAACACATTTTATTTGCTTATTGTATTTTATTAAAGAAAAAGAGACACACAGCCTATCACAGCAACAATTCTGATGGCAGTGTAAATTTAACATGCAGGCATCTATGGCAAGGCTTCATGATACACCAGCCTGCTAGTCAAAATAACAGCATTTCTATTTTAAGTTAAATGGAGGGAGATTAGGGGAAGAATACTCCCTCTCCTATCGACCACTGAACCCATAGCATTGTTTATTACATAAAAGGTAATTGCTTAGAGAAGATTCCCTCTGTTTTTGCTACAGAAAATGGCTTGGTTTGCTATTAACCCTTCTCCCATTACCATGTAGCCACATATCTTCCACTGCTCACAGAAGTGTACAGAGCCTTCTGCATGATTGAGGGCAGGAACTTTGTAATGCACTAGCTCTATCTATCATATTTTTGGCCTACAGCAGTAAATTTTGTATGCTTTTACTCACTACTCCCTGGAAATATGGTAAAGATATGGCTTTTTATACAAAGATAAAGTACACAGAAATGATACCCAGAGAAAATATGGTAATAGAAAAGAACAGGCTCAAACAACAATGAATGGCTCACAGTCAAATCCAAAAGCATTAGAAGATTTCAGGCTGAGTTGGTAGAAGTACAAATCCGTCTTGGATCAAATTATTCACCCATTTAGTCTGGAACCTCGCCTGGCCTCGCAATTAGTTCAACTGTGCAACGCTACTTAGGGGTACATTCACAATCCCTACATATTCTCTACAGCACAAATAGACTTTAGAATGGAAGAACTGGATATAGGATACCCCAGATAAACAGTATAGCAATTACTCTCCTATAGGGCTTTACACTTGTTTTTGAAAATAAAATACAAGCAAAAAATTTTCATCTCCTGCTTTGTATTCTGTGCAATTTGAGGCATATTTCTTAACCTCTTTGTGCCTCTGTTTCCTCATCTATGAATCAAGGATCATATTACAGCCTTCATGGGGCTCTCTGCCTATTTTAGTATCTGAGAGGGTTATGAATTTTCTTGTTATATTTAACATACATATATAATGGAGTTTGAGAATTTTAGGCTCTCTCACGGGACAATGCTCTCTCTCTATGCCATCCTAAAGTGGAGAAACTGTTCTGCCAAGCAAAAGGTTGCTTTAGCAGAACTCACTGAGGCTAAACAATATCCATGAACACCAAAAAGCAGACCTGATCTTTCACACCTCCTTGAGGAACTCACCTGAGCAGACTGAGAGTGGAAATGCATGTCACTGGATAGGTCTGATCTGCAGAAAGAGGTTTTTTGATTCTATTAAAGAAATAAAGAGAAAGCAATTACTATTTTTACAATTATGATTTGAAATGCTGGATTTAGAAAAAGTAAAAGTATATTATACTCCCTTTTTCCCTTACCAGTTGATTCACCATTGCACATCATTTTTACAACAATTTACAGTGAAATACTGTAATTAGTCTAATTCTGTAAGCAACTTTGTACTTATGTAAGTAGAGCTGCTTTATGCTAAGCAGTAAGTCTCAGTCTCTTCCCAAACACTGTTTGAAGTAATTTTGGTTATAATTAGCAATCCCTTAGAATATCATTATTCTATGACTTGTAATTTTTCAGCAAAGACTCCCTTCCTGTCAGAGAAGGTTTTAATCAGAAGTCATTTTGGCTAATAATATGTATGATCTTATCTCTCCTTGAGTTAATACATGATGTCTTTAAGAGAAAGGAACATGTTTTCTCCTACTGTTTTAGAAATGTATTATAACCTTGACCTACAAAAATAACTTCTAGAGGCAAAAGTGCAATTTGGTCTCCTAAAGTAAATCCTTAGCTTAGCTTCCAAATTCCTCAGAAGGCTGCTAATCATAGTGTCAAACAAAAGAGTGACTTTTAACAAGTTTTATGCTCGAGTCTGTAGGATGTGCTCATCTAAAGCAGATTGCTGTTTATTCCTTTGCATTTGCCTGCTGCCACGCAATGTAAGCAGGTCTGCAGTTACCTTTCAGTTGACTAGTGTCAATGATAATAACAATACATTTTTATTTTTAGAACACTCAGATCTAAAGGCAAGTTATCTCTGCACATGTATGCATGCACACACAAATGTAAGTAATATCTGAACATTTCCAAAGGGCAACAAGTCCTTTTGGAATAGTAATGAATAGAGAAATCATCTTGTGCCCTGCATGAGATAGGTGCATTTCAAGATTTTTCTGTATAGCTTCCATGAAAATTGGCCCCTAAGCAAAGGTGTGAGTCATTGATGAATACAGCTCTAAGGCTTCATGCTGTGCAGCAAGAGCTGTAAAAGGCATTAGAGGAACACAGGGGAGGAGGAGGAGAGAGAGAGGGGGTTAGAAGGTTATTAAATAAAACCTAGTAATGGTTTTACATGAACATTTTCTGAACAGTGTTTTGAAAACGTACATCCTAACCCACTGGGCACGGATCAGACTGCTGGCTGCAGTGCCCTCTATTGGCTAATGCTCAAAGGGGTTGCACAGACACTTCACTGTCCAGCAAAATAAGCTTTTGTCTACATCTAAAAGGATTTGCTGTTACAGCTATCCTAGCAGATTCTGGTAATGAAAACTCAGATTGTACTTGTAAAATAAATTACCCTACGCCGGTATAGGCTTACAGTAATTTTTTCAGATGAAATAATTTACTCCAGCAAAAGGTGGTTTTCTCCTCTGTATTCACATCCACTACACAAAAGCCTGTGCCCACAGAACCGTATCAACAAAAATCACAGCCTTTACCAACACAGCTGTGCAAAAGTACAGAACAGGCCAAAGAGAATCTACTGGGGACTGTGATAGACAAAATGTGGAAGTGAGTTATGAATTTTATTTGCAATTCTAAATTTCCTCAAACTTCACAAGTATTTGATTTTGTTTTACATTTGTCTGTTACTTTAACAGACTAAAAATTAAACATAGTGCCAATTTATATCATTCACTTGTTTGCAACAGATCATCTGTAACTGACACACATCAGTGTTGAATTATGAGCAACCCATCTTCCTATGCAATGTTTTCTTCCCTATATTGGGAGATCCAGGTTTCAATAAAGACATCAGATTTTAGTCAAGACATAAACCATTATCAGATTCTTCATCCTTCATACTTCCTGCATAGTCCGTCTCTTATTCAGTTCAACTGTCCCGTTGATCTCTCGTCCCAGTTTTGCTTCTTTCATTGTTAACTTAATTTACCCATCTGAAAGAAAAGCTACAATATGCCCCATTACATCCCATCATCAACATTATGAAACACCCTAAGAATGCAGATGAAAAAAAGAACTGCACATAGATTTTATTATATCTATTGATTAAATGTATATTAACTTGCTACATTGGCTTAATTACAGATAATCCAATAACCCATTAAAAAAGTCTTTTTTCAGTAATAAAACTTGATAGTTTAGATCAACTTTGGCAAAAATATGCTTTTCTGCATTTTAGAGAGCAAAATTATTTTTTAGAAACCAAATCATAATTAAAATCTTCATTTTCCCACAGATCAACTAGTTAAAGAGCTTGGGCATAAACAAACAAAAAACAATCAAAAGCTTTTTTTAAAAAATAGGTGCAAGAGGAGCACAAGTCTTTATAAAGGTGAGGAACAGTGGTTTTGTATTTATATATTTTGAACAAATGAGCATAGTAGTCTACACAACTGAAAGTTCAACTATTACAATTCTCTTTTAAATAGGAGGAAAATACTTTGTCATGTTAGTGATATTCTGTCCAAAATAACTTTTGTTTCTCTAGTACAGCTTTAAAAATAACACCCATAAATTTTACTAGAAGATAACCTCTGCATCTTTGGGGTTTTTTTTCAGAATGGAAATGATATTCTCCCGTTTAACTGAGGAACTTGATAATTGTTGTTGTTTAAAAAAAATGAAATACACAGACATGCAGCACCATCTACTGGATTAGCATGTCTGTCAAACACCTATGCACTTATTTACAGAGTATATTACCACAGGCAGAAGGAAAAAGCCATACAAACAAAAGCATATCATGGAGATTTATTTGGTGTATGTCAGGCAAAAAGAATCAATGGGTATGGAATTTCCATGAAAAATTGTGAAACAACACTCTATTTACATAAGACTTTTTAAGGCACTGTAGATTTTTAAGGCACTGTGTAAACACTGCACTCACAAAACCTATGAATAGAACTCTTATGATTACAAAAATGACCATTCAGAAGTCAGGTAACTGCCTTAACAAACTGCATTAAGAAGATTTTAATTTGGTTTCTTGTTTGTACGCACTATGGTACATGATCATAACTCACCACTTTTCCTGGGATGACTGATCACGTTCACCTGATGGTAAAACAACTACTCAGTAACTTGCTTTCTTCTTATCAGACACTATGCGGTCTCACGTGCTATTTAAAACACAAGCTCTGCTTGGAAAACAAGAACCAGCATCTTTCCAAGGTCTTTATACTGCAATGTCACATTGCATTACAGATAAGAATTTAAAATCGCTACAGGGTGAGTAAAAGGAGGTTCTTATTTTGCATAGGGGAAGTGGTTACCAATACTATATGCCAGCACGCCACTGCAGTCTCCGGTGTACCTCTAGCAGCTTCTAGTGTCTTTGGAGTTCAACCTCATCATTCTGGCAGATCACCTAGCTACACTCCACTATATCTATATCTTGGCGCGCTACCTGCTAGCGGGTCAAAAAGCATAGTACTTAGCAGGCAGCCCTTTCACCAGATACCCTGCAAACAGCTGCAGCTTCTGCCTTGCTATCACACCAATGCATGACCTCTACAACCACCCATTTTCTGATTAGCCCCATTTCTGATACAGTACTGACAATTGCTGATCCTAACAATTTAGTCTGAAAAGCCAGCTGCCTGTCAGCAGTCTTTCAGAAGTCTCCTCTGCACAGACTACAGTGGAGAATACACATATCTTAAGGAGCCTGATTTTTGCACTTACAGAAATTTCCTTTTCTCTCCTTTATGGCCATAGGTCTCAGCTATCTTTTTATCTTACTGCAGAAGATCGCCATCTTTGCCTTGTCCAGACTGCTAACACAAGCCAAATCATTCAATATTCCTCTGCAAGGAATTAACCCTTGTCTGCAAATTATTCTCGACGTCAGACTGACATCATCACTGAGCAGCAGACTGTAAAAGTGTATGACAAGAAAGCCAGAGCTGAGAACTCTGGCCATCAGTACTACATATGCCTCAGAAGGCAAACGGTCAGGTTATAGGAGACTGCTTGTTGCCAAATACTGTCTGGAACTACTACATTTTCCTGCTCTTTATCATGACTGATAAGCTTGCTTCTTCAAAAATATTATTCAGCAAGACTTAAAACCATTCATAGCCTACTGTGCCATTTAAGACAACAAAGAAGGTAAAGACCTTCCTGTTGACCTCTGTATTCATTTTACAGTTAACTTGAGGCACTAGATTTGCTGCCATTCCTCCATTTCTAAGAAACTAGGTTGCCTCTTTGCACTGATGTTGTTCTTTTTGCTTTCAATGTTTTTAAGAATAAAGAGAGAGACATTTCACAGGGGGATGGATCGATGAAGAGACTCATAATCAAAGACCAACAATAGTCTGCAAAACACTGCAGGTTGCATTTTGGCATATTCTCATCCGCACTAATGTTCACAGCTCCTCAGTGATCTTTTCTTCTCTTAAAATACTGTTCCACAGCATATGCAGATGTTTAATAAGATCACTGTCTCCTGCTATGATCAATGTTGCTACTATGCTATATGCTCACAGGCCCATGTTTTATATCAAACTCCTCACTACATCCTTCACCTCCTCCTACCATCTGTCAATCCTCCTTGCTGTTTTGCTCAGGCAAATATTGATTATGCTTTGATTCATTGTCTTTTCATCTGCATCCCTTTAAAGGCCTGGCAATATTCATTCAACCTTTTCAGGATGCACTTTCCTGAGGGCATGAAGCTAGCCTTCTTCATACTGGAGTCTAAGAGGATACTTCTTCCTCATCCCCTCCTTTCTCCTTTTTGAAGGTAGACTTTGGGCTGATGGGGAAAGAAAGCTGATCAGCCATTTCAAGCCCACAGTCTCACTACAGAAACCCTCTGTGAGTGACTGTTCACTGAGCACACTGTTCTGCCTTTCATCACTCATGAATGATGGAAGTCACTGGCACAGGATGATTTGCAAGCCAGGAGTATCAATGGCTTCAAAAATGTATTAACCAACAGCTAAATGCAATCTCTAGCTCAAGGAACCTACCTGCTAATTTTGGAAGATGTGCTAGAGGTCTGTTCAAAAACTGGGCAAGAACCATACACCTTCCTAGAAATCTGTTGTTAGGCCTTATCAGCAGCAGGTGAGCTATTCTAGCGCTGGTTTGATCCCCGATTTCAGGCAGCTGTGACACAGCTCCACGCTCTGGCAGAAAGCAGGGAATCTGGTGGGATTCTGAAGAGCTGGGAACAGCCTGTCAGCCCAAGATGGAAATCTGCGTTTCCGTCCGAACAGTGCAAGCGCAGAAGAGTTGCAAACTGCTGCAGACAAGGTCGTTGCCTGAAAAAACACAGATAGCCTTAGTAACCTTGCTGCTAATGGCCCGGCTCACGAGTTGGTGCAAGCACCTGGGAGGAGGCACGCGCTTGCTCTGCGGCTCAGGCCCGCAGGCTCAGGGCCCCAGGTGGAGCGAGGGGGCCTGACAGCGGGTGTCTCCTCGAGGTCTAGAAAAGCAAGAATAAAAATTTGCAGGAAGGAGGGAAAGGGAGATACGAGACATAACAAGGGGACAAATCACATAGGGCTTGATAGAGAGGTACAGATTTGATGTGCTTTTAGCGGGAACAGATCTGAGACTTGGTGAAAGGCAGAGTTGGTGTGTAAGGGGCAGGTAAATGGGTGACTGCCCATGGGTGACTCCCCCGGAGGAGGAGCGGGGGGGGCCGCCGCCGTCCTCACCTGCCCTCCGCGGGGAGCGGCGGGGCTCTGCGGCGCCAAGGCGAGCGCCGCCATCGCCCTCCGCCTCCGCGGGGAGCGGCGGGGCCCGGCGGTGCCTGAGGCGGCGCCTGAGGCGGCGCCGCGCGCTCCGTCGCCAAGGCCCCGCCGTTGCTAGGGGCGCCGCGGCCCTTCGCCATGGAGGGCGGCAGCGGCGGCTCCTCCGCCTCGGTGCTGGCCGAGCTGCGCTGGGACGATGGCTACGCCGTCCCCGTGGCCAACGCGGAGAACAGGGCGCTGGAGGAAGAAGTGAGCGCGGGGCGGGCGGGGGCGGAGGGCGCAGCAGCCCTGCGCGCCGGGGGCTCGAGGCCTTTCCGCGCGCTGCCGCGTTGGTAGGTGGCGGCGCGGCGCTGCCCGCCCCTCGCCTCAGGGGCGAGCTGAGGGGAAGCGCGGGGTGCCCGGGGACTGCCCGCCCAGCAAGCCGAGCCCGGGGCGGTTCTGGTGATCCTTACAAGCGAAAGTACGGCAAAAGTGCTTTTGCCACGTTTAATCTAAAATCTCTTTTCCTCCCGTTCCTGTGGAGGAACATGCAGCGCCTATATTTTTTATTTTATATATATATATATATATATATAAAATATATAATTCTAATTATATTTTAAGTAGTTGCAGGTAACAAACGTCCAACTAAAAGAGTTAATTGATAACTGTGACTTTAAAATAGCTGCAGAAGATGCAAAAAGAAAAAGTAAACCTGCAAAATCAACTGACTGACTTTGAAGAGCGTATAGGAGCAATGACATCGCATTTAAAAAATGTAAGACAAGAGTTCAGCTTCACTCAGGTAAACTGCTTGTCTAGTACATCCATTTTATCAGACAGATTTGTGATCTGAAGATTTTTCTGTGGCTTGGATCCCTATGTATTGTTGCTTTTGCTAGTGAGATTTTTCAGGACTTCCACAGGAAACAGAAGTTAAATCTTGTGTCTTCATGATATTATTTGGTCATTAAAAAAGCCCATCCAAGATGCGTTTTAGAATTATTTATGAATGAGCACTTTCATAGATGATAACAAAAATTTAGTCAAAGAAAAAAGAGTTAATTTTTGGACTTGGACTGTCATTGAAAAATGAAATGAGACAGTTAAGGTGTTAAAACACCTACACTTAGATTCTGAGTTTATTGACTAGAATGGGCAGCTTAGACTTTCAAAAAACTGTCAAAATCAAAGCTGCAACCATTTCAGGTAAAATACTCTATGTGAAAAAGCCTTAAACTTCCCCGCAACTGAAGAGCCTCTTCAGTTTTACTGTGCTGGATTCAAGTTCTAGTTTGCACATGAAAAAAAGAAGCACTAGCTATTCCCCATTTAAGAGAAGCCTCTACTAAGTAACAGATTAATTGTTATAAAGATCTATCAAATCACTTTTTTTTCAGAAGATTAGACGGTAGAGAGATGCTGCCAGAGGCCAGCCTCGTGCACAGTTCAAAACAATAAAATTATTTCTCTTGAAGAGAATCTCTCCCAAATCTGACAGAAAGCCATGAGTGATTAAGAGACTAAGATGTTGATTTATTTAAGCGATTAAGATTCTGTAATATTTTTTAATGGGGTAATTAAGACATGTATGCAAATATGTATTTGAGATACTAAAATCTAAACACTAAAGTTACTACGAAAATTTCTGTATTTAAATTAAAATCAGGCCATTTCTGAGTTCTGATTCAGCTGTACATAAAATGCTTTTGGGGTGATAAAGGTCTGTTATTCACTGTAAAATGCTGAACTGTATTATCCTCTAGTCTCTTTACAAAGCCAAAGAGAATGAAATTGAAACTGAACAACACTTTAAAGCCCTTGCTGAGAGAGAATGTGGACGTCTCAAAAGTGAGATGAAACGACTGGAAGATGAGATAGTTTCTCTAAGAGAAAAGAAAAACAGTCAAGAAGTAAGGTTTAAACGTTTTTAAGAACTTTCATATTGCAATTATTTTTTACGATCTTTTTTTGGTGCTCACAGAAGTGAAAAAGTTATTTGTAAGTAAAACTTACAAACTAAAAGTGATCTAGATACAGTTTTCACTGTGTGCGTAGAATGAGATTGAGGAACTTCTTGCATATATTAACTATATCTGAAAGACTTCAGTCTTTCAGGACAGTTATCACAATCCAGAACTCAAGAACTTAGTATGATGAATACTGGTAAGAATCGCTCTCAAAGTGATGAAGGTGAGTTATCAACAGAGATATTCTTAATGCCAGATGCACAGCCATATTTCCATATCACCATCTTGTTAGTTCTTGCAGGTATTTTATTTTATACTTTAAAAATTAAGTTGTTGGTGGCAAATCCTTTTTCCTCCATAAAAAACTTGTTGCATGATTTCAAGAATTAAAAACTTAGGTTATTAGGTAACATTATCTAATTACAGTTCTTACCTATTTTACAGAACTGTCTTTTTTTTCCTTTTTTTGAATCATTTTAAATTGTGTTTGTTCATTTTTCATGCTTCCTTTGTTTTCTCATTAAGTCTGTTTACAGTCTCCTGTCTCCTAAAAGGTAGGCAGGACTAAGATGGCCTTACTCTTCAGCTGGATCCAGATTCTATCATATTCATATCAGGAAGTCTCTTAAGTCATGTGAGACCATTTGCAAAGTGATTTGCGGGATAAGGATGTTAAAATTGGGCCTTAGTTTGTGAGGGAGAAGTTTACCATATGATGTCTCAGTTTCTTCTGTGGAATGAATATCGCACATATTAATAAAATAGGTTCATCTTGCCAGAGGGTGAATTTTCTGTTTAAAGTAATTTGTATTTTTGATCTGTAGTAACTTACTGAATTAAAAAAAAAGAAAGCAGAACTTACCAACTCTGTTGATAGTAAGATCCCTGTAAACTTAAGTTCTTAGGGAAGTTTGAACAGGTTGTTTCAATTAATATTCACAGAATTTATTAGATATTTAATGTTAACCCTTTAATTTATCTCAAATTTTATTAGAATTATATAAACAAAACCACTAAGAAGCTGGAAGACTTAAGACAACAGATGAACTGTGATGAGGAAGTTTTGGAGAGTTGGATAGAAGAATCAAATCGTAAAGATAATGATGCTGCCACAATCCAGAAGTATGCACAACAAGACGAAGGGAAACTAGGAGTAAGTAGATCTGACAGCAATTTTGTAGAAACAAAAACAGAGACCTATTTTTAGCATCTAAAGACTTAGTTATATTGTCAAGTCAAATAAGACTGAGACAAGATTTTGTACAACAACACTTTTAAAATATGATGGTTTCCACTTAGCACAACAGTGGAATTCCATATAAGGCTCATTTTAAAGGTCAGAGAGATTAAGTTTTACAAGGGTGAAAGGTGTTAATTGCTTTGTTCTTCTGGGTAAAATTAAAGTCTTATTTTTACCTGCATAAGAAAGTGTAAAAATATTAGTAATTTCTAGCAGTCATTAGAAAACTGTGCCACTAGTTGTAAACACAACTTCACACTGAATTAAGGGTGGAGTTTGTTTAAAAAATGCGTGCCATATATGTACAGGTAGTGTATATTTTTCCTATTAGAACTGAATTTATTAATATTACTGAGGATAAAGTAAAGCCTTTTGAGTAAAACTGTCTAGAGTAATGAAAGACAGTATAAACAGACACTCCAGTCACAAGTTCAGATTTCATAAGGGTTGTTTTCCAGTCTTAATTGTAGCAGGGCTTTAAAAATGTATAAGACATTACATATTCATTATTAAATACATTATGCTTTCGTATCACTTCACTTCAGGCGCTGATGCTCCAAGTAGAAAAGCTGACCATGCAAGCAAATCAGAAACACAGAGCTCTTGATAATGAGCTTACAGAAACCATAACAGCTCAGGTTTGTGCTTAAGGTCTTGAAGATTTATTGCTATTTATGATTTTTTTTTTTCCTTAAATCAGAAGTCATAGCAGTCTTTCCTTTTAAACAGATAGAGCTTGACAAGACAGCTGAAGATTTTCGCAGAGTTCATCAGGAAAGGCAAGAAGTCATCAGGCAGTGGGAGAACGCAATAGAACAGATGCAAAAAAGAGATCAACAGATTGACCATTGTGCTATGGTAAAGCTGTGGTGATTGATCTATATGTATTGGGCCTATTTTTATATCTACAAAATTGGTTAGAATTTTGCCACTTTTACATGTAGATCAACAGAGTCTTTTAGACGTAACCATTCTTCTTGTGGTGACCTCTATTTTATTTAGCTGTTTCAGAGTTCAGGTATTACAGAAAGATATGCAAAAGCAGAGCACTGTTTTGATGAATTTCATTGTCAGATATTACATTTATTATGAAAGAAGTATCTCTACGTGTAAGTAATGGTGCTCTGCTTGAGCACCATATTAGGTTTAATTTTCATTCTCAGGTTCATTAGGAGATGCAAAGTGTGGCAGTTCTAGTAGTGCTTTTTCTGTCTGATCTAGGAAACGACAAGACGGAGTACTGTTTCTTAGCACATAATGACAAATAAGTTGCAATGAGGGAATTGTTTCTGAGCTGTGATACAAAAAACAAAATAAAATAGCGACCTTTAGAACCAGGAGGAATTAAAAATTCTACCTCCATGAATAAATACATGGCTACAATTTATGTCAGAATTATGGTGAACAATAATATTAAAATTTAAAATCGATCCCAAAGTATGTCCTGTAAATCCAGAAAGGCAACAGCAAATCCTGTTGGGTATTACAAGTTAGTATTAATTTCTAAAAGATACAGTCTTCATCTTTTTTCCTCACTGTCTTAAGCATAGGTATGAAAGAGGAAAGAGGAACAAATAAAATCATTTTATCCTGACTTTGTTAGGAGAGGTATGAACTCCTCAGAAAGTTTTGAAGGGCACTAGAACAGATGCAACAGAAAACGCTACATGGATCAGCATGCACAGAAACGTTATAAATGTGGGTTCCAAACAATGGCTTTTTTTCGGGGGGGAGGGGGGGAGGAGGAGGAGGGAAGCATAAATGCATCTACAGGAAGTTTCTATCTTAAATCTTCACTCTGATAGTACGACACTTTCCTGCTGAAAGATGAGAACTTCTTTTGATGTTGTCCATATGAGTATTAGGCATACCCTGAGTAGAAATATGGTTTGAACATGCTTAAGGTGTAACCCTTAAAAATCTAGTAATAGAAAATAACATGTTAGGAGGAATACTGAACAGAGAATGGAATGGTCTAATTTAGCTGGAATATGTTGTATTTTTATGGTATCTCAGGTTATAAGATTCCTGTAACAGACCAAAAAAAAAAAAAAAAAACTGTCCCCCCCGCCATAAATCAGTAGTCCAATACTTTTGTAAATATACTTTGTTTCACATTAAAGCTACAGTATAGTTTTCCCAGTAATTAATCTTTTACTCAACCTTTTAAAATACACAATTTCCACTAAACAGCTATAAATATATCTGCTTAGGTAAGCATCCCATTGTAATTTCACTCTTATTTTTCTGTTGTTTCAAGTCCATCTGAAGTTTCATTCACATAGTTCTTTTTTTAGGCAGTTAATCAAAATTATTTTTATTTCATGGAGATGTATGCAATCACGTTTTAATAAAAAAAATCACTGCAATAACATTTTGGAAATAACAAATACAAAAAATGTACAAAAGATGTTTTTGTTTTATGATATACCAGTGGAATAAAGTAATCTAAGAATGGCATGACAACTAGGCTGTTTCATGGAAAGAAAAGCCTTAATAGCAATCTGTCTTCTGGTTGTACCCTTTATTAATGCAAAGCATCTTAACTAATGCAAATGTTTTTATTCTGCTAGTTAACAACAGAGATAAAACAGGAGATGCGAGAAAAAGAAATTGTGCTCAAAGAGAAAACCTCCTTTTTGGTAAATGAAACTGTTAATAATCTGGAATATGAAAAGAAAATTTCTTCTGTTGAGCGGGAAGTTATTAGCCTCCGAAACGAGTATCAAACCCAGGATACTTACAGAGTTCAGCTGCAGGATGAGGTAATGATGACCAAATAGTTTAGAAAACAAGACTGAAAAAAAATTTTTAACCTCCAACTAGATAGAGGAAATGTAGGAATAAAAACTACTTTTCTGTTTTTTATATTACACTCCTAATTATATAACAAAAAATCTATTCCTTCCAGTCTACTCTTGATTATTGGAATCTGGATCCTGAACTCAGTCCCTTCACTGATAGCACTGAAGAACAACAAAAGCACAGCCACTGAGATCACCTTGTATTCTCTACTGTATTGGCATAAGATAGACGAATTTTCTCTTGAATTATGTAACAGATGCTTCAGAAAGTGCGTCTTGCTGTTAGCATATGTAGACTGCAGTATTGTATAAAGATGAGAGAAATCTCTTCTGGATTCCAAACAATTGTTATCCTGTGTTTTGAGAAATAAGTGTTGATAGTCCTTGTAGATAGGTTAAAGTTACTGGGGGTGGGGAAGAGACATTTTCCATGTAGCTTTCTAATCAAGAAGTAGTATGAGCGGGCTGTCCTAATGAACAAGCTGTGCTTGATTCTGTTAGTTATACTTAATCTGTACTTAGCATTAGGAATGAGGTGCATTGCTACATTTCTTAAATGCTTCTATTAGTAGTTTTCAGAGGTAATTTAAATCTCCTGAGTCTGCTAAGGATACACTTGTATTACTCAAGTTTTCTGTTACAGGAAAACAGTAACGCTGTCTGGGCTCTCAGCAAGCTCAGTGATTCAAAAATATCTCTGTGCCTCTATTGTGGCATTAAATTTGGATAACTTGTCTGAAATAGCTAGTTCATAAGCTGATATTCTAATTAAATTATCCATATTCTAAATGACCCCCCAAAAAATCCCCCTCAATCAGAGGTTGCAATCTGGGGGAAAACGGCAGTGGGCTTTCGCGGCCAGATGCCTCAGGCAGTTCACAAGCTGCAGACGACTAGACTACCCTATACTTATGCAAACTTAAGGGTTCACAGAATTGGTAGGTTTTTCTTTCTAAGCTAGGAGGTCCTGCAAGATGTTCACAATTAATACTATGTAACGTGCTAATGAGAATAGTCTCCCGCTGTTGGGCGTCAGAGCCTCTGTGGGATGTAACTGAGAAAATAGAAAGAATCTGAGACTTGCAGTTCATTTTGATACAGTGAAAAACCTGCTATACACTTTGGAATAGGTTATGAGTTTTCTTCATCCGTGAAAGTGAAGACAATTCCACTTACACTGTTAAATGATACTGTGAAGACTAACAAGTTACTTTTAAAGTACAAGTATTCCTGTCCTATTTATGTTGTCATGTATTATTTACCAAATTAGATGTCTGCTTATTCTTTTTCCAAATAGCTTTCCCATATCGTAATCGAAGTTTGGACTAGAAATAGTAATTAGATTTGTGAGGGTATCCATGGTTACAAAGAACCGCATCAAAATCACATATGCTCCATAAAAGTCTGTTTCCACTCAGGCAGATGCTGTTGGACAAGGGTTGCAGCCTACAGCTACTTCATAGTTCATCCTGTAACCTTCATAATCAAGTATTTCTGGCCTAGCAGTCTGATGATATGAATTAGTTTACTGACTCTACTAGCTTGTGCTAATCTACACCAGTTCAGAATTTGCAGCATTTCTCATTTAGAAAACTGTTAAAAGAAATGGATTACTTTTTATTGAATAGAACACTTACAATTTTAAGCAGCCTAACACTATCACTCACTATCTTATTTAATTTATTAGCTGAACACTTTGAAATGCACTGTGGCAAGAACTACTTCTGATCTAGAGTCCTTGAGAATACAAGTAGCCAATCTGAAGAAAGAAATTCAGAAAAAAAAATCCAGGTAAGAAATAAACCTTCAGAAACATAATTGTAAGAGTTAATGATGTAATCAAATCCTTGATTGAGCAAAGAACTTTAAATAATGTTTTTTATTAAAACAGCCAAATTTCTGGTTGTTTCATGTCCTGTATAGTTTCTGGCACTGTGCAACTTGGAAATACTCCTGGTAATCCTTGTTTGCAAAATCTGAGCAAGCCCTTGGTTATCAAGTTTGGCCTGATCAATTATGCAACTGCTCAGTAAGATATGCTGTTTAGTTTTAGCAATGCTGTACGTGCAACCTTTAGTTTAACTTGGTATTTCATGTAATTTTGTTTAGATTAACCTCTCTTGAAGAACAAAATGCAAGTCTTTCCAATAAACTGAAGCTTGTGACTGAGAAAACACTGACTTCAGAAGAGAAAGCTTTGAGAATGGAAGAAATACTAAAGGAAGAAGAGAAAATTGTCAAGGTAAGATATTTTAAATAGTTTCTGCAAATGAGGATTCATTTAACTTTGCAAGTTCTATATAGAAAACAAATGCTTATTTATGGATTAGAATAGGATGCAGATGTTAATATGACAAGTAGCTACTTCATCTCAAACAGTGAAGTAATCAGGATATAGATAGGTCAGTATGTGTATTAGGAAAACTCTGGAGAAAAATAAGTGGTCCTAGTAATCTGGAAAATGTGTCCCCATGTATTAACATAGGATAAACATAATACTGTAGGAAGGGTTATAGAATCATCTTTTTACCTATCATATATAAAACCAGTATTCATACTGCATATTCTTACTGAACAGTACACTTATTCTGCTCCATCAGTTGCTGCAGCTTCTTGGTTTGATTAAAATGAAGGGGTTTTTTGTTTGTTTATATATATATATATATATATATATATATTTTTTTTTTAACTGAAACATGGCCATGTGGCCAGCTTGGATGAGGTAATGTTGTTCTGCTTTGTAACAATATTGGAAAACACTTTATCTTGTATTCTGCTTAGCTCTCTCAGGCATTCCTGTCTCCAAACAATCTGCTTTATGTGTTGCTGAGGAGCTGGTGCCTTACACTTCAAAGCTATCAGTCTCCTAACAAGATCGCTAAGGAGCGAGAAACTTGTCAGGATTACTTCTCAGTAATGTTATTGCTGAACACTTCTTTTTTTAGTAAAACACCACCAAATTTTTGAACCCTGCAGTTACGATTTTGGCAAATCTGGATTCAAAATTTTTTGAAATATTTCAAATCAGATTTAGCTAGTCCAGTCTCCCATTTTTTCAAATTTTACTACATGATACTCTGATAATGTCTAACTTGTTTTCTAAGGTTGTGCACTACTAAATAATTACAGGCTAACATCAGATTCCATTTTCACAATGGATGAAGATTTGCAGTTACGATTTTGGCAAATCTGGATTCAAAATTTTTTGAAATATTTCAAATCAGATTTAGCTAGTCCAGTCTCCCATTTTTTCAAATTTTACTACATGATACTCTGATAATGTCTAACTTGTTTTCTAAGGTTGTGCACTACTAAATAATTACAGGCTAACATCAGATTCCATTTTCACAATGGATGAAGATTTTGATTTGGGAAGTAGCATGTACAATCTGTAAAAATGTCTTTTTTTCTTGTAATATGTCTAATCATAACTCTGCTCTTTTCCAATTTGCTACTAATTCTTTTGGAGTATTTTACTGTTTAGCTTCTGACTGATTTGATACAAACTTTTCATTTTGCTGGATGACTAGCTATAGATATGTTGAAGCTTTCTCTAGTGTAAGATGAGTAAGTTACACGAATATGACACATCAGATGTTCTTCCACAAGTGACGACAAAATTATATCTGCAGCACACCATGGTACTCCTTTTTTTTTTTTTCCTTTTTGTATTGTTTCTGCAGCATCTATGTGAAACAAGCCCTTGTAGTGGATTCCGAGTCTTACTTTTCAAACTTACTGCCTTACATATATATTAACTATGCATTTTAAATATATGTATGTAAACTAGAGAGGGGACACTTTTTTTTTTTAAGAGACAGTTTCTTAAAGTAGAAGCCTTACTCTAAATGGTTTATTTATTTTTTTTTCTGAGAATATAAAAACAAACTGGAATGATATAACATTTCATTAAACTGAAATCCTTATTTGCTTCCCCTTAAGACTTTTACCAGGGTGGCGAAACCATTAGCAGTTTCTTTACTTGCATCTGTGGTAGATAACCTAAGCTTTTGGTTATTGAGCTATGCAGTTCTACAGCTTTAGGGTAATATTTTAACCAGGATGAACTGTTCTTGAACAGCGTCTGTAATGCACTCGCCAAAAGCATGCTTTCCATCAACATTGGACACACATCTATTTCCTACATCTATTACCTTACTGTGAAGAGATATTTACAGGAACAATGTGGATGAAATCTCACCATTTTTTGCTTTAGTCCTGATACTTCCCCTTCTTAAATCTTTTGTGGTAGAGCATTATTGCACAGTGAAGGTTATTCAGCGTGTCCTTATATTGACAACTTCACTTAAGCAAACAAAAAAAAAATCTATTAAATAAATGCATTTAAATCTGCAGGTGGGATTACTAAATGAAGGTCAAATCTTGATTGAAATCTAGTAAATGAATTCATCATTTAGTCAGAAATATAGCTCAAAATTGGTCATATGGATAGACAGGAAATGCAGCTAGCTTTAACATAGGCTTAATAGGAACTAAAAAAGGAGATATTTCATGAGTTTTGGATTTTGTCTTGCACTTACAGCAAGCACCAAAAAAAAAAAAAAAAAGGAAAGAAAAAAAGAAAAAAAATCTGAGGGAATGCATATACTCATCTGTATACTTCTCAAATAAAGAATGAGCACACTTACTCATCTTGAGGAGTGAACTCTAAGGCATTTTGATGCGTTAACTTTGCAGTGCATATTCAAACTCTTGACCAGGCTTGTGCTCAACGTAATTAAGTCTTTCACCCTGGGATTATCAAAGGGAGTAGAAGCTGATGCCATATCACTCATTTTTAGTATTGTACCTTACACAAAGCTAGCATGCTAAACTGCCTCAGCTTTGGAGGGCCTTTTGTCATTTGGATAGGAGGAGGAAGGAAGGAAGGAGAAAAGGGAACAGTTTTTCTTGTTAAGGTTATAAAAAAAAAAAATCTCAATTTTGTTTTCAGTACACTTAGGTTACCTGCAGTGTTCAGCATTGTCTTAACTGCCATAGACACTACTAAAATATAATTTCCTGAACTGATTTAGGTGTTATCTCAACTTAAGTCTGAGAATAGAAGGAAAACATTAAGATATGTAAATTCTTTTTCAAACAAAATTACTACCTGAAAATGGTGTGTGTGTGTACACACACACACAGTTACAAGTTTTAATAAACCATTGGAAAGCTTTGTATTAGTCATTCAGAAGAAATCAATCAGTAGGATTTCCCTACTTAAATATACTAGAGAACAAAGGGTTGGTTGGTTTTTAAAGGAGGCCAGGAATTGAGTTTCCTGAAAGGACAGAAGCAGCATTCCTTGAATGATGAAAAGAGTCATGTAATAACAGAGTATGGTTCAAGGAAAAACAAAAAGCAAAAAAGCCCACTGCACACAACAACAAAACCCCCAAGTAAATAAGTCAAAGATTTTTCTAACCAACCATTTTGGAGATCTATGAAATTCCACATTCCTATTAGGAACTTTTTAAAAATCTCCCTATATATGGTTAATGAAGGCAAATCATTTCTCAGAACTTATTTATGTATTCAATCATTAATTTGTCATCAGGAAAAAGAAACAGAAATGAACCACTTGAAAAACCTACATTTCAAGAAAACTCAAGAATTAAAGGTGCAGAAGGATAAAGAGAAATGCGTTGTGGCAGAAGTTGAGGGAAGTCGAACATCTCTTAAAAATCTTAAGAGTCGTCTGCGTAGACTTGATGCAGACGCATTAAGACAACAGGAAATAATGTATAACCAGGTAAAATGTTAACAAGCCCTCACTTTGTTATTGTTCCTTGGGGCTAATGAGAGTAAATAGCTTGAGTTCTGTAACCTTTACCACTACGTTACTCTTTCAGAAATTCTGTGTAGCATTAATTTGGATTCTGCCTTTCTGTCTCTATATGTGTGAATAAAATTGAAAGTTGCTCTGTATCACCTACATTGTCTGCATGTGTATTTCATTATTTTGGGCTCTTTTCCTTTTCCCACTAATTTCTCAAATCAGTTCTTTACTTTGATCCCTCTGAACCACAGACACCTCAGGGTAAATTTTTAAAGCGATACAAGAGGTACAAGCCAAAATCCTGTTATTTACTAATTGGATTTTGTGCACATTTCCTATGCACCACTTTGAAAATTCACCCTTTTACATCAACATCCACTGGTAACAGCAAGATGGCAACCACATGGTAAGCCTCCCTACAGCAGGAAGAATATGCTTTGTTACTCTTCTAGAGGATTACTTCTGAACTATCGTTGCACATCAGTCATTAAGAACATTTTTGCTACTGTTTCACATTAATGAGGTTTATAAGCCATAAATTATTGTAAAACAATAGCTTAATTAGGTGACTGTCCTAAAGCCAACATCTAGTTCCAAGTTCATATCTCATGTTTTAGCTTTATGGAAAGGCTATAATTGCTTATCTCAGATCATTAACTTATTCTTTTAAATTACTTTAACAGGATTTTTATATTCAGCAAGTAGAGAGACGGCTGTCACGGTTAGAAGGGGAGGTTAATGCAGATGAAAAACAAGCCCTGGAAGCAAAAGTTGCTGAACTTAAGAAAACCTTAGAAGAAAAGAAAAATACATATACTGTTTTACATGCACAACACAAGAAACTTCAGGTAACTTCCTAGAACACCAGATTTTCTGTGCAAGTTTTAAAAACCTCAGTGAATTAAGTAAATTTCTTATTAATAACTTGGTACTACATTTAAATATATGTAAGCTATATGGAAAACTTCTTATCTCACACTTTCCATGCACCTTCCAGAAAGTACATCATTAACATCATTACTGTATAACTGAGACGTGTTAGTATAAAGACAGGTGTTAAAATGTTGGGAAGATAAGTTTGACTTTCATTTCAAGATATGACTGACTGCTTGCAAATGTCTGAATTTAACATCTCTAAATCTCAGTCATTCTAAAGATATTCTGTGACACTACTCCATGTTTTTGTATATTTTTCATAAAATAGGCACAGTTGCATTTAGAATTTTACAAGGTAGCACTACTAAATTGAAGGGACAGGACTTCAGTTAGCTGACCCCTCTGTTGACATGTAATTTGGAAATATTTTTATCTTTAACGTATCTCCATGGGAGGATATTGCCCATACGTGCTTGTTCTCAAATTCTCCACTCCGCAGTATCCATCATTAATTCTCTACAAATGCAGTTACCTTTCTTGCAGAAGTGAACCCATCAGTTATTCTGTAGCTAAGTTATAGTTTTTTAATGTATATGAAGCAACTGTATTTATCAGTCAGCTACATTTTAGTCTATGTTTTAAAAACCCTTTTAAAGAGAAACTATACAGATTTCTTCTTTACATAAGAAAAGCCAGGTTTTTATTAAAATAGTCATGACTGCCTTCTCAAAGCAAAAGTTAAAAAATTACATCAATTTAGTGAGGAAGGGAAAAAAGTGCTCATAGGCAAGCCCTTTAACTAGAAATCAATGCTGTAGCAAAATCTGATGTCTGGAAACTGGTGTCCTCAGTTTTGAAGAGATGCAAAATTTGAGCAGTGAGTATAATCAAACATTGGAAAAGACTTCCAGGAATTTATTAATACTCTGGAGTCTTAAAGTCTGATGGTTTTATGAAGATAAACTAAGAATCTAAAAGCTAGGGTCAGAAATGTGAGGTTTTGTTTTGGTTATTTACTTATTTTTAAATCAAGACTAAAATGCACAATCATTTTATTAGCCAGAAGATCTATTTAGTTGTTTTATCTGAATTATTATTATACTAATGAGTGTCATTAACGTTATAACAACAGTCTTCATCAGGACTGCAAGGCATAAGGCACTGTCTACACAACAGCATATAGACACAAGATGATGATGATGATCCCTGGTTCCAAGACTTAAATATTTCATTTAAAACTAAGTGGTAGCTTTTGTTGTAATTTGCATTAAATGAATTAAATATAACTTATTTGGAAACAGAGTGATGTCCATTTCATCAAGAGAGCAATGGATAAGACAGGAGAAGAAACAAGTGATGTGATCATCAAGATAAATGAACTAAATCTTTTCAATGATAAATCAGATCAGGAGTTAAAAAAAGCTAAAGCTGTTAAGCAGGTACAGTATTATTTTCCAACTTTACTAACGCAGGGTATGTTTTTTGTTTTTAAATGCACAAACTCACAAGTGATCTGATCCGAAGGCTGTTGTCTATCTCCCGCAGAGCAACATAAAAAACCCTATCATAGTTTCTTGGCTCACATCTTCCTTCCCAAACTTTGTTTTGAAGTCACCTTCATGGTATTATCTTAGTAGGCAACATATTGCTTCTCTGTATGCAGCACAAAGTTCATTTGGGAATGGAATTACCAATTTAATCAGATACTGCTTATACCATAATAATCATCTTGTGAGTGCTTTTTTCCTGAAAACATTGCTTTTAAAATAGAGTATTTAGTTATTGCTCAAGCATTTTGACTAGACGAAATAGCATGTTACGGTTCCGCTCCCCTTTCCCACCTGCATATTTCCATAGCTGCCTATTAAACAGCTCAGTTAAATGTTTCTTCTAGCCAGCATGTCTTCTTCCAGGAGCACCAAAGGTCAAGATTGAAAATAACTGATTAGTTAGACTTATTAAATTTTGGGGATTTTTCAGGAGAGAGTTTTGATCTATCCAATTTCATTATGGGATTAGAAAACAACAGAAATCCTCCTTATATTTTGAGAATCAGAAAACGGGAAAATGGAATCATGTTCCCAAACCTCTGATGACTGCACATTTTTCCTGCAATAAGCTCTACCCCTCCTCAGGGGCAGCAGAACTCTACAACATCTAATTAGCAGTGACAACACAGAATAACACCCCAATAAAAGCAAGAAGAGTTTTGCTGTCAGCCTCCTTGCTCCACTTGCTCCTCAGAACCATCTCTTTCCCTAACCTCAAACTTTTTTTTTTTTAAGAGTGTGAAATTCAAGTGATCAAGGGAAGGAAGCTGATGGCATAAGAGAAGTCAGAAGAAAAATAGTTACAGAGTTCAGGATCCATAAGAGGTTTCTTATTCGCATGCTAACGAGATTCACCACTGACTGCTTTTCATGAGCTTTGATATATATAAATTTGCTCATAACACAATGTGACTTGTAGATAGACAGAATCGAGAATATTTTCCAAGGCAGCTATAATAATAGCTCAAGTAAGATATTAAGAGCTTGATAAAGTTCTTTGTAAGGTCTGCTTCATTTCTTTAAAATCATCTTTATCTATCTTCTCACAATTCATAACGCTAAATTAGAAGTTTTACATGAAGATGTCTAAAGACATATAACTCAGTCTGAATAGTGGTTCTGAAGAATTTCTAGAAAAACATTCAGGAAACAGCTTACCCATATAGCACTCCCCATATAAACTGTTAGCAAAGGAGAAACTAAGAACATTCCTAAATGAAGAGCAGAATGAATCTTACAGTTGTATATACAGAGGTAAAACAATGGATGCTTTATATTTTCATTAACTTTAAGGTATTTATAATTACCTTAATAAAAAGGATAATTTATTTTGATTTTTTTGACATTTGTTAGGAGATGATGGTTGAAGATAATCTCTTAAAACTAGAATTGAAACGTCTTCAAGATACTCTGTCTAGTAAGGCAGAGAAAGTTCTCACATTGGAAAAACAAAAACTGAAGTTAAAGACAGCAATAGCAGAAAGAACTGAAGAAATTAAGATTCATAAGGCAATGATAGATTCACAGATAAGACTTGTGGATCAGGAACGGCAACGCATAAGGTAATTACTTTTTATTTTCAAAATCTCCTTCACAGGAAGTCAAGAACCGCAATACAACTTACAACACACAAAAAGATGTTTCCCTAAAAATCCTAACTAATCATTCTCTTTTTTTCCCCACCTTCAGCATAATTAAAAAAAAAAAAAAAAAAGTAGTTTTCCCTGTTCTTAAATTGTGTTAATGGCTGAAATGTAGAACTTTAATTGAGATCAAATGAAACTTCCACCTCTAACATCTTCCTGACAGAGAGATGAGCATTTTACTCTATTTCACCTATACAGAAATTGAGAATGAAGTAAATCTTGCTCAAAGTCATACACTGAACCAGCTGAGGATCTTTTTTGCGAGCCTTTCTCTCAAAACAAGCCTGCAGTTTTAAGCCTTTGACAACGTCTCAGTCTCTGCTGTTGTCTAGTAACATGGGTGGACAAGGATTATTGTTTAACCTGCTAGCAAAGATCCTCTCTAGTACTGACAGGAAACTGCAGATGTGCTGCTACTTTAACTTTACAATGTCAGACATGAGCTTTTCAAAGGTCACATATGTGACCCTGCATTTTTCAGAATCGTCAGGAACTGTGAAAACCATTTCTGGAGCTCTGACAAATTACTTTGAAGAGTTGCTTTTGAAGAGGGCTTAGTCACAAGTATTTGATAAAACTAATTTCTTTAGCTCATCTAATAAGTGTGTGGGGGTTATTATTATTAAATAAATGAGCTCTCCATTACCTCTCCTATATAACAAAATTCTTAAGCCTCCTGCAGTACATACTTGTCTCACTTCTTGCCCACCTATTATGATACAGAAGACATCTTACAAAGCAGTCACATTTAAAGCAACTTTTCCTTTCTGTAATATACAATGTATTTGTCACAGTCTTAGCTCTGAACTCCCAATATCTACATTGTAGTTAGTGGTTAAATCCAGCCGAAATTCAAATCTTCAGCAGCTGAGCTGCTGAAATCTGGCAGGCTTTGTATTCACTCCTCAGCTAACCACACCCCACACAATAGGGAATTAAGAGTGATTTAGTGTGAGTAAAGCTTAACTGCTCACCAAGAGTTGCTGACTGTGTGTTTTTTTCTTTTGATAATTACACAGCTAATTGGTACTTCCACGTAATTTGATTTGGGGTTGTTGCCTGCTGTTGCTTATGTTCATCTAGCAGTGGCAATATTAAGATAGTATCAGCAGGGGCCAGTTTGTGCAGCTGTAGGATTTAAATGCCAAACATTTAAATGTTTTCTGGGGAGGACTGTGGCACAGCTTCCTATAATGCAGTGATTTGGAGTATGATAATAAGTTTGACTCATTTTAGAACTGAGAGATAAGAATTCTAGATAGCCAGAAAAACTAAAGACTATGGCTAAGAAAGCAACCAAACCAGTATCAGCTCAACTGCCACCATACCTGCCTCCTACCATGTGGTAGGAATGCTTGAGTAAAACCAGCAATTTAAACTGCTATAGCAAGAACTGCCTGCAAAACACTACAAGATGAACATGTTCTCAACCCATTTATTTTTCCTCAAAATAAATTAGTGCTGAATTCCAAGATCGCCTAAACAAAATCGATAAACTGAGACGCAGATATGAAATTCTTACTGTTGTCATGATGCCACCTGAAGGAGAAGAGGAGAAAACTCAGGCCTACTATGTAATTAAGGTATTTTACTAGCATTATAATTTATGACTGAGGTAGTAGAGTATTAAGCTATAGATTTCCCTGGGCTCTGTTACAGTAACTAAGACAACCTCTTACCTACCATTTATTTTCAGTCTAATTTTTTTACATTATCTGACAGCATTGGTTACTTAAATAGTACAGAGATTTCAAATTAATCTCTGTGGTTAGTCCTGATGTAAGTAGAGACTTAATTTGGCACAGTTTGAAAATCTTGACAAGTACTTCGGTGCTCATTAATTTTCTACAAAGTCACACAAAGTACTACTGGCTCAGTATAGTCCATCCACAAGCGAAAACGAGTTTATCACAGTGTTTGATATAATCTTAAATTCTTCTAGCCTTCAGAGAGTGTTATTTGGAGGTATTTATTTCACCATATGGCTTTTAAACCTTGAAAAATGCAAACTTTGTCCATTAACTTATCATTCATCTGTGCACACTTCAGCTTTTAATTGAAAAAAAATTCATTTGTGTTCTACTTTCAAATAAGGAAACCTGTTTGTTAATTCCCAACTCCATAGCAAAGAGGGTGAAAAGTGCATAACATCAAAAGGTGATTGTCCAAGCCTACTTAGAAATTGTAAACCTTCACCAGGAAATAAGAGCACTTCATTGTATGCATTATCGGCAAAAGCAAGACTGTCTGCATTACTGACATCTTCAGTGTAGCCACTTGACATTACATTCAGTTTACTAGACATCACATTACCTCTGAAAAGCATACAGAACATTGTTCAGTCACCACTTTCCTTGACAAGATGATAGAATTTCACCTCTCCGCACTCCAGCGGGTAAACACAAAGATAATTAATTCAAGGGGAAAGAAAAGTTACTTAAGAGTTCTCTGAGATGCTTTGCTAATATACATGTTTCACTGTATCCCCCCCCCTTTCCCTATAGCTTCTAATTTGATTGCCTCTGGCAGATGATTTTTAGCTATAGCAAAGTGTTAGGGCGATGACAGCTTTCCTGCCTCTCAAACATTTGTCTCTTTCCTCCAGCTCCCACAACTGTATGTGCACATCGCGCTGCAGTCCTCGTGCCTCTTTAGGTGGGGCAACTGATCACAATCCAGAAAATGCATCTTTTATACAAGGGCTATAGGAAATACTTCCCTTTTCCAGCCGGCTGGGTTTCTTACCAGTGTTACAGATCAGATTAATTAGGCCTTTCAAATGGATAATTCCCAGAAAAACTGAAAGGCTTTTAACACTTTCTTGGTGGGCTTGTATAATGAACAAACTCAATTTTTACTTGGATATTGCAGTTAAAGGAAACTTGGGGTGGGCATGTGCTGCAGTTCATGCCAGCAGGACAAAGCATGAGACTGTGCTTTGTATGTACTATGGGTACTGTTAAGCAGGACTTTGTAAGCTTAGGAGCAGAAGCAGATGAAACTACAGTGAAATGCACACTTTAAAGAACTTCAGTTACTGTAAATAACTACTCTTTCCAGTTACCTAGTAGCTGGTATCTCAGTCCAATTCTAACCACGTGGATGAGTCCCCATATCTACCTAGGATTTTAACTACTAAATATTCCTAGTTTTTTTTTTTTCTTTATAATTATCCTAATGTTTTTAATATCTGTTCAGTCACCTAAAATACCAGTTTTATTTTCAGGCTGCACAGGAAAAGGAAACACTTCAACGTGAAGGTGATGATTTAGATGCAAAGATCTGCAAAGCTGAAAAAGAAATCGTAGCTCTGGAAAATACTCTGCACGTACTTAATAACTGCAACAGCAATTACCGAAACTCTTTCAAGGAAGTCACTGAGACAAGTATGTAAAATGGAAATTGCTATTTGCTGTGCAAGTTACGGATGATGGTATAAAGCTGGTATATTGGTATATATTGGGGAAAATTCAACGACATGAATGAATCAGCCCGAGACTAAATGAACAGTAGCAAAAGGGAGTGTAATTCACACGTTGCTATAATTTGTGCAGCAAGGCAGAACAGAATAACGAAGCACAGAAAAAAGGGCAGTAAGACAGAATTAACTAATGTTCACATTCTATCATCTGATTTATGTAAACATCTCTAAGCCTATGTAAATATTATGAAAAATTGTTAATAGGAAGAGTAAAGAGGGGGCAAAGCATATAGACCATTACTGGGGAAAAAAATCATTACTGGGAGAAGGAGTGCCAGCTAAGTACATAGCTCTAATGGCTAAGCTGGGCACACGTACCCAGCCCAGTGCAAAAAGCACTTCCTTATCTGCAGTGCTCCATCATGCATATCTACTAATTCAAACCACAGAAGAACAGCTGTGCCACTGGCAGCCTTCACTTAGTAGACTGAGCTGGTCTGAACACAAGACTACTCGAAGCAACTGTGCCCCTTCCAGTGCTAGCTCAATTATAGCCAGCTTAGGTATAATCACTTTAGTGATGAAGGCAAATTATTTAGCTACATTATCATCATCCGACTTTCACATAAGAGGGGAGAGAGAAAAAGCAAGCTGTCATCAGGGAAAATTAAGTTTTATTGAAGAATAAAATGTAATGTCATCAACATTTGAAATATTGACTAGCCAACTAAAAGGGCTGGGCTTTTCACAGAATTCTGGAAAATACCTTGAGCATTTAAGTATTTCTGTACTTGCTCTCCTTTCTCACTGGAACCTTCTTTGTTTATCCTTACAAAAAGCATCAGTATGAGCAATTATATAAACTTAACTCTTTACAAAGAGTTTGATCATCTAACTTCTGCGCCCTCTGCTGGCTCTGGAAACAGTGGCTCTTAAATCATTATCTTTCATGAAGCCAGCTACCTTTTCGCAGTCATCTAGGACAAGTGATAGAGTTAAAAGAAAAAATATATATACACATGTATATGTATGTATATATCCTACACCTTGAGGTATTTGTAAGAGATAACAAGGAAAAGCATCACTATGGGTATCTTTACAGCAAATTCTGTTATTGTGTGGGTTTATTTGAAACAACCATTTCTTTCAAAAAAAGGTTTCTAGCTACCTTTTAATATTTCATATACGCAGCTTACAACATAGTACTCACATTATATGTATTTTAATCAATTGAATTACATATGTGTTGAAAATACACACGGTGTAATTGATGGAAGTAGCCTAAAACTTCTTTGAAATAGTAGTTATCATAGCAGCTTTCATCAGTGCATTGCTAAAACGAAAGTGATGAAGAGGGTTCTTTCTCCTATACCTAGTTGCATGGTTTGACTTTATGACTCAAAAACAGAAATGTAACCAAATATATCATCTTGAGTGCAGCAATGAATAACTCCAAACTAAACTACATAATCTGTCCAAAAGACTGCCATTCAGCATAAATTCAGAGCTGCAAAATGTCAAGCCAAGCCTTGGAAAATGCTGCTTTCTTTGGTTTAGCCATAAATGATGCAGAGCATATTAGTACTCTTTGACACAGTTAAAGTGCAACTTACTTTAAAATGAAAATTGAACATCTTAACCTTGAGTTAGGTTGTACATATTGCTTGATCAGCATTTATCCTGAGTCATTGTTTGGGATCACAGGTGAGGAGTACAATGAAAAATTGAAACTAGAAGAGGAAAAAAGAGCTGCTGATGAAAAATACAGATACAAACGAAGGCAGATCAAAGAACTTCAGGAAAATCTCCAGGTAAAGCACAAGCAAGAGTTACAGCTGAACAGACAAGGCCAGAAAATATAGTTTAACCCACGGAAACCATCTCATTCAAAGAACAGGAAATTCTGTGACAACTTTTTCCTCCATTCCTTTTTACATCCCATACTACGCGTAATGGATAAAATTTTTAGAAGGCTCTATGTCTCCTGACAGAATAATTTCAAAGCTTGTGAATCTGAATTCCCTGAGTTATAATGCAACTTCAGGCTTTTTAGTAACATACAACTATAAGGTTAAAAATCCCACAGGCGCATGGGCAAAATTCTGCTCTGTGCTGGCATCCATCTGCAAAAGTGCTTATAAATTTTCACATACTCATCTGATAAAGTAGCTGTAATCCTGCATAGTATATTGTACTACACTGTCTCGTATTGCAGGAATTAAAACTCACATGTCCCAGAAGTGTCCCCTGGTTCCTGGGTCCCCAAATTTCATAGGACAGTATTTTCTGTTTTGTGTGTGTTAAAGGTGCTCCAGTCTGTGGAAACAGTACAGCTAGAGAAAGCTAGCTGACTAAATTAGTGGGCTGAGGATTAACATAAGAAAAGCATAATCTGCGTTCAGCCCCCACATGGAGTATTTACTCTTGGGTTCTTTTGCAATCAAGACAGACAGACAGACAGACACACACCCCTTAAGAAAGGGCAACATGGATGTCTGAGGTGGGACATTTCAGTTAAAATTTCCTTAGACAGAAGGAATCAAAAGGCACCTTATTATATCCCAGGTCTTTGTTCTAAGCCTGGAGTTATTAGATAAAGGTAGGCAAACATTCCTATTGCCTATTCTAAACAAAGGACATGCACCTCACTCAATAAACAATTTACATCTGAGTCTGGAACAAGGACACATCTCCATCATGATGGAGTAAGTTCTAGGATATCATGAGGTTTTAAGATACATCCTTTCCTGTTTTTTTTTTTTTCTTAAAAAAAAAACAAACAGCTCATTTTATTCACTGAAGTCTAAGGTACCTGTCTCTTCCTACAGGAGATAAAACAAAACATATGTTATTTTTAAAAGCACAGCGTGCACTCATCATTTAAGCAATGCAATATTCAAGATGTTACAATATATATCCCTTACTGACACAGCACACAGACACTTCTGAAAGCATATACCTCTAATTTCATTGTTTGTACTCTGACAGTCTATTTTTAATATATGCAGATCACCTAGTGATCTCTTAACCCGGGTATTCAGCTATTAAGCAATTAAATCTGATAGTCAGGAAAGTCCAAGTTGCCTAACTGTGAACACTAACTGTTCGAGCTACATTTGAAAGCAAGTAGCAGCAATAAGAAATCCTACCACAGTGATATAAAATTTGAAAGGATATCAGAACTGCTTTGTAAACTAAAACTGTTTGATACGCATTTGCAGAGCATGGAAAAAAGTCTTGATATGGTACTGAAGCAGGAGGCCCTCTACCAAGAGCAAAAAAAGGAAAAACAAGCTATTGTTTTGCAGCTGAATAAAGACATGGAAGAACAGAAGCCAAAGCTAGAACGGGTTATAAAACAGGTTGGTATATCATTAATGACAACTTCTAACTTTAATAGTGATAGACAGCAGTATAGTTAAAACTGCAGAATTTATACTTAGTAGGTTTCTTAAGTATACTATTTTCACAATAGCACGCTTTAAAATATTTTTTGAAAGTGTTCCAGACTATCTAGAGAAATTCAGTCTCTAAAGAAAACTAACACAGAAACACAAGAAGAAAGAGACATTGATCTTCGTGAATTAAAAAACTTCAATAGAACCATTGACAAGGTGTTAGCTGACGTTCTAAAAGCAAATCCTGATTTAACTGCACCCTTTCAAATGTACTTTCACCAGGTAAGCTTTCTAGTTGACTGCTGCTAAAATCTTGATAGATAGTTCAGATCTACTGATGAGCATCTTTCAAAGACAACTCCTCGATTCCATCATGAAGTATGCTTACAGTAAAATAGGATAAAACCATTCACCTGCTTTTAACATGTCTTGAAATACAAAGAAGAATTATATACTTTCCTGAAATATTGAGTTCTATCACACATTCCTAATGTCAACAGAATCTGTTCTTTTAAATTTTCTAGTCCAATTTAGAACTTCCTACGATTTCCTCTGATGGTGGTAGTCAAAGTTCTAGTTCACCATCTTCACAAAGCTCACTGACCTCTAGCAGGTAAGTACTGGCTTAACCTAAAGCTTAAACTAGCAAAATCATTCCCTAAACAACAAAATTCCTCATTCTTCCAGATTCTCTTAGTCTTATACCTACCTATCAAACCATCTATGAAAAATGTCTCTTAATATGTTCCCCTCTGTCAGGTATACTAGATTTTACTACCACATAGTTAACAGTTTATGTCAGCATCCATCACAGTAATTGCAAAATAATTACATTTTTTTCTAATTGTACTAATTAAAAAGTGGTTTCCCATTATAAAAGTACAAGTTAGTGTGCTCCAGCCAGATTTTGCACTTGTAGTTGCTCATGTGGGCTCTTTCCTAGTTAAATAGGAAAGCTAGACATATGCTTTTCTTGATGACTGCCAAGAGTAAGTACCTAGAATCTTTTTTCCCCTGTCCAAAGTACATTCTGCTTACAGTATTGTTTTTAACATGTTGATGATTGAATCAATTATGATATGACAAGATTCCCGTAGATCTGCTACATAAATCTATCATTTATCTAGAATAAACACTGCTGTCAAGTGGCTTTATGGGTAAGCAACCTTTAGGAGAAGCTCTACTTTACATGTAGGGATTTCAGTATTCTGATGAGTAAGTTTTTGTCTTTCAGATCCTCCAGAAGTGTAAGTTCAGCTTCTAGTCAGACTTCAGCACTTAAAGTCATAGATCTGAGCTTGTCTCTCAACAATTCTGCAGAAGCAGCTGCCGTTGGTACCCAGCTACCCAGAAAAAAATCTTAAATAATCTTTGGAATGTCATACATAGTAAAGGCCTTATACTAGTTAAAGCTTCTAAATTGGTTAAGTTACACCTTAATTTACTTGGCAAGATCTTGTGGCAATTGAACACCTCTTAGCACTAATTTCTACCAGAAATATATTTTAACTTCTTACTAAAATATGCAATAAATTACAGTATCAATGTTATTAAGTGTATGTTTTACATAATAAATTAACTTTAAAATTACCTTCTCAAGTTCTGCTGTTGGAGAACTAAAGATCTGGGAAATCCTTCAGAAACCAATAATTCATGTTCTTACAATGAAAATGGTAGTTATGCTAAAAGAATTAATTTTAGTAAACTGGTATCTTACGATTGCTACTGTTTCAAGACAAGTGTAAAACTGACTAGGTCCTCACTCCAGGGAATCGGCCAACTACATTGTATCTATTACATATTTGCAAAGCCTGCAAAAACCAGCAGCAATGTTGTCCAAAGGGACCAAAGGCTGAACCTTCATAACAAAGATTTGACCATGCAAATATCCTCCCTCCTTAAAAGCGATTCAGAGCACTTATCCTGAAAACAATTTTAGGTTAGAATTGCAACAGCCTGGGCAACAAAACTTACAGTTTGTTTCAAGATCATTCTTGACCATAAATCAAATACTTGGAGATCATATCTTAACGGAGAGAGGGTAGTACAGGATTAAAGTCAGTAGAATTATACTCTTCCTAGTCAACATCACATAGTACTTTTTTGGCAACTGGACTATATGTTAGGAGTTACTTTAAAAACTTGCAGATGAAAGTACAATCAGTATTGCATAATCAGCCAGACATTCAATTCAGTGTGCTCTCTGGAGAACTCTAAATAGGGAAAACTTCTTTTATAGCGATGCAACCAGTGCCTTCAAGCTACTGTAACACAAATCCTTAACAAGAAGAAGAAAAGATCAAAGTCCCACACTGGAATGTTTCAGGAGAATAAGCACTGTTTTAGAGCACCCTCTGCTTCTACCTCAACTTTATTAAATACATTACTTAAAGAATGTATTTGATAGATTTAATGAACAGAATGCACTTGCCTTCTCACAGGCACTGGCAAGTGGAATTCACTGAAATTATAAAGCATACTGAAGTCTCTCTACAGAAGGTAGTATGAGCAGTCTATGTCACCAATGCATCAGTTCAGTATCAGTCAAACACACCAGTGACTTTAAAACAAAAACTACGACACAAAACTAATAAAATTTAATGATGAAATAAACCATATACATTGACGGCACATCAGCTCCATTCAGTTATCTCCTTTGAATAGCTAGAGGTTAGGTTTAATACAAAAATAGTTAACAGTCAACAGTACCCTAGAAGAAGAAAAATCACCTGTCATTAAAGTGCATATTTGGTGTGAGTTACACAACTAACTACAGTTTAAGGGCAAAGGATTAAGATTTCATCCAGTCACACCAAGAATATTGTACAGGAACATCCCAAATTAAGAGTACAAGGAACTTTGATTTTAAATAGCAACTGATATTTGAGATATCCTTGCATATCTTGTTTTTTCTGCCATACAATCTCTTTACATTGAAGAGTATTTGCCACACATTCTGCACAACAGAACAGTTTCTGCTTTACTATAATTTTTCATATGCTTTTAAAGGGCATATATTTTTCCTTAATAGATACCTGAAAATAATTAATTTACCTACAACCAGCATGATAGCATTATCTTAGGTACTTTACTGGTTCTTCTGCTTACTTCCTTTTTCCCTCTCAAATTCAGCAATTTGATTGAATATGTTAAGTAAGTTCTGGGGCAGGTTTCTTTTAATGCCACTTTCTGATTGTTCTTTACCATTTAGAGTAGTTTCCTCATCAACTTCCTTTGTTGTACTAGTCTCCTTAGTCTCTTCATAAGCTCCTTCTCTAAGTTTACACTCTCTTCTTTCATTTTTATACTGACCTAATAGATGCCTATCACTTTCATAACTTCTTTCACTTTCCTGTAAGTAAGTGCTAGAATATGACTTGTACTTTCCCACTGATGTGCCAGAATGATCAGACCCTGCTGGAGATGCGTAATACCTGTTTTGACCTGAGCTGTATCTTTTAAACTGTTCTCTTTTCCCCTCTACTTCCCTGTCTAATTTCCTAAAATAATGCATCTTCGTTTTGTCATATGACTTATAACACGAACCTGATGAAATCCTCCTACTGGGAAAAAATCTGTCGGTTTTACCGTATTTTTCAAATTTGCTACTACTTGCCTGAGTTCTGAAGCTACTGTAAGAATCTCTTGAATCTTCAGACCTACCTCCAAAAGTGTCTTCATCCTCAGCTGAAGTCCTCGATAGAGAACAGTGTCTGTCTTTCTCTCTTACCTCTGTTTTTGGATACGCTAAGCTGTCCTGCCTTTCCAGCAGTTTTTCCACTTCAAACTTTTGGTTAAGAAAGGAAGCAGAGGTATCAGCTGGAGGTGAATACCATTCATCTTTCCTAATCTGATCTTTATAATGCAAAGATCTAGATGAGTGCTTTTTGGAGCTGCGGGAAGACTCGGATTTATTCCGATGCTTTTTCTTGTGTTTTTTGTGATCAGAAGAAGAGGAGGAGGAAGAAATTGATACATCTGATGAAGAGTCACTTGAGGACGAGGAGGAAGATGAGGAGGAGGAAGTTGATCTTTTCCTTTTCTTCTTCAACCTAAAAATGTAATTAACCTATGAAATCTTCAGTATCAGGGAAAGATTATATGTTCAAGGCAAAAGTGTACTCTCCAGAGTTTGGCTGAAATTGGACATAAAAGGAAACTGGGCCTGACCTGCCAAGACATGATTTCAAAAGTTGTGTTTTTATAAAGAGAATTCATATTAAATCCACAGAGCACTTCTATTATAACAAGTCATCTTTCCCAGTTTAATAGCTCATTGCATTTGCTAAATATTTTTAGTCAATATATCTGCCACATATTTTTCTCCTAGAGGCTATATACATTAAAGAACATTGCTCAGGAAAAATGCTGGAGCAGAAACCTACATTTCTACCTAGCTTACTCTTACACAATCTTTTTGGAAATGAATTGTTCACAGTCTTATCTACACTTACTGCTGTTTCCTCTTTGAAACCATACGACTTCTTCCATGGTTATAGGAAAAACAATACAATTATAAATTCAGATTTAGTAGCAGAAATTCGTAAGTCCTTGATATTATAGCTTCTGTTTGTAACCAACTTAGGTAAAAAGGATGGAGCCAAGAAAACAGCAGTCAGTCATTAAATGGTGTTGCTTTGAGAATCATGCTTTGGCTGTTCTTAATTACTGTCTAATCTGTGCTTTAACTGTCAAAAAACTCCAGCATTTGCAATGGGTCCTTTATCTTAAAATATCAGGTCTTATACTTACCGTTCTAGGGTGGGTTTGTAGAGTTTTTTTCTTATTAAAAAAAATATCATGCTCTGGCACAACAGGCTCAAGAATCAGAATACTGAATATAACAAGGTTACCTTTTCTCTTCTTTTAAGAGCTTACGCAATTTTTCTGCACTTGTTTCTATTTTCTTTTCTTTCTGTCTCTCTTCTTTTGCAGCTTGTTTCTCCCTCATTTCCAAAGATTTCTTTTTTGAACCCAAATACCAAAAAAAAAAAAAAAATAAAAAAATAAAGAAAGAAAAAAAAAAGAAAACACCAAAACACATTAAAAGTAAAAATGTTACCATAGGTATATTCCCCATGTCCCCAACCCCATTCAAATGTATAATTACACCAAAGATGTTTTACCAGGATTCCCAGATCAAGAATTAATATTGTTCAGGAGTTTGTCATTGGCCGTTGTGATAATCAGGTTTACATTAAGGACCATATTGCAGTTTTTATCCCATTAAAAGATAAGTTTTTCCAGCCATTGCAGTGGTACCCGTGATCCAGCACACCATGAAGCACGCAGTCCAAAAGATACAGATGGCAAATGCAAGAAAAACAATGTTAGCAGGTTGAGGGGGGAAAGGGGAAGGAGAGAAAGAACAAGAGAAAGAGAGAGGAAGAGAGAGAAGGGTTTGAGGGAAAGCATCATTATTGTTGTTTACAAATAAGCCATGGTAGAACCCATTTTGTAGTGTAGTCAAATTGGCCACGTTTGAATACAAACCATTTTGAGATAATTTCACAGACCAGTTTGATGCATAGTTTACATAAGAAATCATGTTCCAAGGGTTTGTTGGTGATGAGCAGCACCAGATGTCAGATACAGCAACAACGGTCCAATTCAGAAGAAAATGCATTGGAGAAAAACACATAATCAGTATTACAGGAAAACATTTTTAATTATGTTTTAGCCATTCTTGCACAACAGTATGAAAGTACTGCATGTGCATATTAAAATACATGCAAGTGCCATAGATCATCTGATTAACAGATAAATAATTCTTAAAGATACATTATTTAAGTCCTTTTAAGTCCTTTAAAGATCACAGACTTCTGTGATCTACAGCCCTAAACAGCAGCTCTATTCATATTCAGAGCAGAAAGTCTGATTATGGTTTTCAATACTTAGCAAGTGTCATAACAGATAAAGTAAAGGAAATCCTTAATTGCAGATAAGGCTATGCAAACAAATGAACAATAGTTCAGTCGATGGTGTTTTGTAGCTGCTGCATGAATGACCATTATACCAGAATAATTCTAAAGGAGAGTAAACTCTTAACTCCTACTTGCTGAGAATATTCATCATTTTAACCACGGCTTTGAGACCTCTTTCTAAAACAGTCATACTTCTTTCTTTATATTGCCAAATAGGGATAGCGCTCCAATAGCATGCAGTGCAGTATTTACAGAGTGTAGTTCTGTTTCATTAAGGATTGTCATACATCTCCTCTTCCCCCTTCTTTCAACACAACCCGTGAGCATTATGGCTTCACCAACTAAAGAAGTGTTGATTAAGTCCTGTTAATATCTACCTAGGTCTATTTCCTTAAACACAGAAGCATAAAGCAAAACAACCCTGTGCTTCAGACCTTGAACTTACTCCTCGATCCTCAGAAGACGATACAAATAAGGGAGATAAATGAAAGAAAAAAAACAACAGACAAAGTTTAGCATAGTGACCCACCATGGCTCACTTGGGAAATACGCTGTGTGGAAGTGAAGACACAGTGACATAGTCACGAAAGTACAGTTAGTTCAGAAGTACACATACAAGTGAAAACTCTCGTACCACAGAAGAAAACAAGACACTCTTTTGAGTGTCTCCACCTCTTCCACTTACTGTTTTCCTTTAAATCTTAAATACTGATCAGCTATTAATTTTCCCTCTCATGTGATCTTCCTGTAAGTTAGCTTTGGCTCATGTTATTGTACCTTTTTCCTGATTATTCCAAATTACAACCATCTTGCAGCTGATAGGGCTTGCAATGTTTATTCGGCTTGCCCAAGAGTTTATACTTTGCATGTTTATATTCACCAAATATTTTCATTCAACATTATTAAGCATGCTTAGGTGGTGGAGTATTCTCATTCCAGGGTTGGCTGATAGGGTTTAATTGCTTTTGTTTTTTCACTGCTGGGCATTTCTTTACTATCCTGTTCAGAACAATAAAGTCATCAATAGGTACGTTACTTCTGGTAGGTATAGCCATAATGCTTACTATAGAAGATTTACTGTGGAGGGGGGAAGCAGAGAATAAGACTAATCAGCGACTTATTACTCTCCATTTAAAAGATTTAGTATGATTTTTGATGGTCATTTATTGTAACTGAGAGAATCAAATGAAGAGAAAGTAAAGAATCACCTGCATGTGCTTACGGAGTTTCGTTAAGGCCTCTTCTGCTTCCTGAAAAGTCTCATCCAAACTTAAAGCTTTTTTATAGTAACTTTCAGCATTTAGTAGTTTGTCCTCCTCTTCCAACCTAACATTCAAATTGTATGTTTTATATACAGGTAAGCCACAGAATTTATTTTGACTTTTTTTTTTTTTTTTTTTTTTTTTTTTAATTTTTAGGACTACCTTTCTTACTTGTACTGTGACACTGCATCTCTCCGAGACCCAATCTATCATCTTCGCCCACCTCAGTAAAGAAATAACACGACCAACACATTATCATCTCCTAATCATCATCAAGAATTTAGAATTTCAGTTCCAGATTCAAAAATACTGCATCTCTTCTTAACACAGGTCTCAAAAGAAGTCTGTTCCCTAAATATTAGTTAAAAAAGCATTTTTTTTGTTATAGTAGTTACCACAAGTATTTCTGAGAAGTAACAGAATATAATTTAGTTACAAATACTTTCTAAAAATAATCTCTTAATATTGCCAAATATTTCACAAAACTGTACAAAAGCCTGATATCCTACAAGTGAAAGCATATCAAGAATTAAATCTTCATTGTTTTGCAAGGATTTTAATTAGGACAGAGGTGGCTTATGCCACCTGCATAAGCAGTTTTATTTCCAAGGCAGGCTTTATTTTTTACCAATAGTCAGAAGGAAAGAAGCCATTCTGTTCCCTAACTAGAACTATATAATGAAAGTACTATGAGAAAAATTGTTAGTAACTGATTAAAAACAGTTTAACACTTACTGCCCGCCTCTTTCCACAAGTGTCTGACAGAGGTATTTTCTTGCATTTCTGTGGGTGGGACAGTTTTCTAATGCAATCTCAAAATCATCTATGGCTTTGTTTAGACTTCCTTTTGTTGCATACCTACAGAAGAATTAGAGTTTAACAAAGTTAATCTTTCACAAAGCAAAAAACCAATGAAACAAGGATACTTACAGAGCTCCCCGGGCTACCAAAGCTTCAACATTCTGTGGGTCTATTTCCAAGGCCTTGTTGTACTCATTCATAGCTTCCACGTGGCGCCCAACCTTAAAATAATCAACTCCAGTCTTCACACTGGAAAAAAAAATTTTAGGAAATACTATGTACAGTTAGCCTAAGCAGATTCTATACCATTAGTAACTTGGAAACTATGGTTCTGTGCTTAAGCTCAGCTCGTTACATCAATACCACATTCACATCATTGCACACCAACATACTGTGCTTAATCTGAAAATTTAAGGCATTTGAGAGCACTTCCTCAGACAGTACTATAGGACTATATGACACTTTTCATTTGCAGAATGAATGTTTAAGTACTTTTGTGCATAGAATTCTATATATGACTATCATACTAACACTGGAACAGTTTTAATAACATAGAGCTAAATCTACTATTGGACCAAGGACATAAGATGATATCGGTAGAGGCACTGAAGCCAGTTCATCTTAACCTGAAATATTTTGGAGGTTTTAAATTTCACATTCATTATCTGAATCTTTCTTCTACATTTGCCAAAAGATTAACTTCCTGGAAGGCAACTGACATGAGTTGAATATTTAGAGACTTCATTTTTTTATTAAAAAAAAAAAAACATATTAAATAACTTGTTAGATATATTACTACTTACAACTCCAGTAACGTAACTGATCTACTATGTTAAAATTGGTATCATAGTTGTCACCAGCCTATATTACATCTTACTCTTTTCCTAGCAGGCCACACAATTTTTCAAAGGGAAACTATAAATTTTCTCTTTGGAAACTGAGAAACAATGTCCAGAAGAGAATGACAAGGACACTTTTCAACCTGTCTGGACAGGACAGCAGCTTCTCTATCGTATATCTACCTGGCAGTTAGGGCTACTTGCAAGCAAGCCTTCCTGGTTACATTCAGAGTATGCAAGCACTGCGGAAAAACTCATTCAGAATACATTTTTAAGAAATATAACCTGTAACCTGATCCTGATCTTGGAACGAGTGCTGACAAGAAAAATCAAGTATTACATACCATTTCAAGGCCCAAGATGCAGACTGCCTTTTCCTCAATGCAGGAGCAAAGTCTTCATCACTGAAATTTTTGCTTGGGGGTGGGGGGAGGGAGGAGAACAAAAAAGAACAAAAACTCACATTGTCTTCTAAATCTATAAAACCAAACTTAAAAGCTGTAATGAAATCTAGCATAAGCTGAAATATTATTGGTATGATGCCTTCCCGTTCTCCAGCCAGGAATATTCTTTTACATTTCCAAAACAGTTCTACCTGACCCATTCTAAGGTGCTGAACTGAACTAATATGGCTAGAGTACACCTAACAATATACCATATACGCCTCCTTGGGAGCCCAGTATTTCAGGGCTCATAATATCAACAGCCACATGTGTTTGGAGCTGTATTCCCCAAAACTTGATATCTATTACTGAAATATACATTATGAATTAATCATGTGACAAAACACATTAGAACCTAAACATCTCACATTTCAATCCAAAGATATTAACAAGATTTAAGCAATATTTTCCTCAAGTAATTGGTATCAAATGTAGTTTGCTTGATAAGGCATCTTGGTTTTTCAAAATAAAAGAATTCCAAATTTAAATTTCTTACTCTAGAATAATTAGCTTTAAATATATAAAGACATGTAGGTTGCAGTCATGCAAAACAGAATGACTAGGTATCAGCAGTCTAGGAAGTTGTTGTACATAGTCTTCCAACCACAAGTCTATTTCAGTGGATTAGAATAACCTCCATAAACCTGTAAGATCAATGTAAAAATCACTTACATTTGAAGACCTCTCATCAAAGACGGTGGGTTTGATTCACTTAGCCCTAGCTTTTCTGCTAAATATTCAACGACTGATGGATTAGCAAATCCTGGAGAACGATGCAAAACTTCTTCGTACGTATCTAACGTATTGGCAACTTCCATGCTTCGCCTTAAAGAAAGCACCGATGCACACAAACACAACCTCATTTTACTGTTGTAAATTCAATTCATTCAATTTTATGATTTTTCTGTTTAAAGCAAGTATGTATGTACTGATGCTTATTATTGGCAAACAAGCAAATTATGGAATGGTAACACCTAGTTTCCTTTCACTGCATAAATTTTTGTACTGTTTAGCAAATCTCTTGTCCTACAGCCTAAGAGTTTTTTTGGAATTCATTTCAGCACCTATCCTCTAGTGCACATAAAAAGCCTTACGAAACTGCAGAGACAGCTGTGTTCTGCAAGTTGTTAAGAGTCATTTTAAGAGTTTAACATTTCCGTCTCCCAAGTCAATAGATTTTGGTCAGACTCTCTTAACAGAGTCTCACAATGACAGATATTTCAAGTTCTAAATTTATAGGATACAACCTCACTATTTTTTGCTTCTGTTACTTTTTGGGAAAGAGTCTAAAAGAAAATCTCATCTGTAATATCCAGAAACACATATATTTAAGAGATGAAAAATGCACATAGTATGTCCCCATCTAATGAAATCACACGCAACCCTAACAAATTTAAAAGACAGTCAGGCAAAGACACTCTTCAGACACACTGAATATACCTAGTAAGTACAGCTGAACAGTAAATTCTTACCTGTAATGTAATGGAAATTCATCAGAGGTAATTACTCCAAGTTTTGTACTACAAAGATTGGGTGGAAGAGCTGAGCTGTAAAGCGATACTGTGAGTTTTTCGTGATAACGATCAACATCCTTGACTGCAGCTATAAAAACAGTGAAAATTAAAACAAAATGGCAGAATTCTCTCAAAAATGAAACAAAGATTCCTGAAACAATTTCTGTGGCTGCTTGCCTCGAATAATGTCTCCAGTCTGATAATAAGATAAAGGATCTCCATGGTTGCTATGAGAAGGCACATCTCTCAATGGACAAAGAGCCTGCAATGGAAAAGAGTAAAACTACGATAAAGAACACAAGTAGTTATAAAACCAAACAGGTTGCATTACAAAACTTGCCCCTTTCTTCCCCTCCACTCAGAATTCATCTGCACAACAACCTTTTAGCATGCAAAGTCACTGTAAAACATATACATATACAAATTTTTAAATACAGAAGCACTTATTCCATTGATGTAAAATATGCAATAACACTGTTGAAGCCAACAAGACTAGCCAATTTCCATCAGTCTTTATAGCTAAATGGTCAAAATCATTTAAATAAACTCAAGAGGTTTTTTCTTCATCTAGGATTAAATTAGAGGAACACCAGTTTTACCTATTCCATAAATAGACGAACTTTTTGATGCACAGTTAACACATTTTGAGGATAGAGGAGAAGAAAGAAGGGTAAAAGGACTCAGAGCATCACATGCTGTCAAATCATACTACTACTCACTGTCCCAGGGCTCAGTTCTACCTTTACCCACACCATTCCACAAGAAGATGCAAGACGCAGCCAAACATTAAAAAACACTACTGTTCTAGAGCAAAATACTGTTAATCGTAGCCATCTTACAGTGATTTCTAAATCCGAGATCTCCCGTATGACACCACTTCCCAGACAAATCAACACCATGAAAAAGCCAAATTCACGAATAGAAGTAATCCTCCCAATCACAATGTCGCCACGTTCAATGTCTTGAAAGAACAGTTCTCTCCTGTCTTCCCTGGGAACTTCCATGAACTGCTCCAGGGGAGGCATAACAGCATAATACTCTGCAACACAGGAGTCATTCACAGTTAGGTAATGACTGAGCTACATCCTGAAATTACAGGCTAGTTCATTGCAGCAAAATATTTTAAAGTTTGATTAATTTGTGATAACAAAGCCTATGCACGAATTAGAAAAAGCACCACACCAAAACCTCTGTAACTTTGCTTTAAACATGCACCGAGCTCTCTGCATCCCTAGGATGTCCAGCAGACACTTCACAACCACGTTTTTTCGCAGGAAAGGCTCGGTTCACCTCCCAGCTTGTTTACCTTCATTTTCTTCGAGCGTGTCGCAAAGAGGGCCGTTGGGTTTCCACGACTGAGCAAAAAGGAGATCCGCCTTCCTGGCGATGAGCCGCTGTATCTCGGTGTCGGTGTTTGTCCGCTCTTTCCTTGGGGAAGAGGAACCCGTCAGAGCGGCCCCGGGCCCCCTCCCCTAAATCGCTGCCTCCCGCCCCGCTCGCGGCGCGGCCCAGCGGCCCCGCAGCCCCTCACCAGGCGGGCGGCGGGGGCGGGGCCCCGCGGGGCGGCTCGGCGGCGGCGCCCGGCGGCGGCAGCAGCCCGCGGAAGTCGGGGTTGTCGTGCTGCTCGGCGCGGAGCAGCGAGAGCAGCGTGGGGCCGTGGTAGCTCAGCGCCTGCCGCAGCAGCTCCCGGTCCATCCCGCCGCGTCGCCCGCCGCCACCGCCGAGGCCACGGCCGGAACCGGAACCGCCGTCCCGAGGCCCCCGCCGCGCATGCGCCGCGCCGCCGGGGCGGAGCCGCCGGGGCGGGGCAGGGCGGGGCCCGCCCGCAGCGCCGCCCGCAGCGCCCCCTGGGGCACCGGAGGACGCGGCGGAGCCGGCGCGCGCAGGGCGCCTCGGGAGGGGGCGCGGGGTGCCGGCCGCCACCTAGGGCTTGGCGACACCTTTTCAGGTCTCCGGTGCTAATATGAAAAAGGTGATACGAGCATAACTCAAAATAAACACCGAAACGAAAAAAAAAAACCCCACAAAACCCGTAGGGTTCTTCGCCAGGAGCTGCAGAAACACCTGCGGCTCGGGGCAGCTGAGGGGACCCAACGGCTCTAACGGTCGCCAACGGCTCTCGCGGCGCGGCGGCTGCAGCGGCTGCTTCCCGCGCCCTGCAGAGGGCGCTGCGCCACCGCGGGCTCTGGCCGCCTCCCGCCCGCAGCGAGCCTGTCCCGGCGCCACCGGGAGGTAGAGAGATTTATATATATATATATGTGTGTGTGTATATATATATATGTATGTATATATATGTATATATATATGTATGTCTTCAGAAGATAGATATTTGATTGTTTAGCTGTGAGGAAATACCTCACTCAGGGAGTTGTTGATTAGTTTGCAATCAGTTCCTAAATGTATGAACTAAGTTATTAGAAGGTGAATAAATGAAAGCATTACAAAGACGACTGCTGTGTGGGACTTAACTATGCAGATGAACTGGGTTTTTTTCCAGCTTTGAAGTAAACACCTGCAATGTTTATAACATTGCTTTTTAAATGTAGCCCTTTGTCAGGCTTCTTATCATAAATTCATAAAGTGAATAGAAAGAAGTATGCTGGTGAGAAAACGTATGTTTTTCAGAATAGCTATATTGAAACAATGGGAAAACTGAGCAATTATCTCAGGAAAACAATCGTACACTGGGATAGTTGAACAGTTAAAATAAGCCTAGTGCTGGAGTCTGTGGTTTAGTTTACCAAGCTTAGAACCTAAAAAGACACTTGATTCAGGAGGCTCTTCACGCTGATCTCCTCTTCCAGCTAATGGAGAAACATGCTTAAAACAGCAGGAATTAATCCAGGCCTGCTGGAGTGATCCCAGTTCTTGAATCTCCTGGAAAAAAATTGTCTCTGGCATCACACTTAGTAATTAATTTTTAAAAGAAAAGAAGTAAGAAAACCCACTGCAAACAGCATAATGTCACTTCTATCCTCAATACAATGTTGAGGAAGAAAAAATAGCAATCTGACTGTCAGCAGATCAGTTACACAAACTCCTCTAGGAAGCAGCATGACTAAGAGGGCAAGGATCATATCAAAGACACTGCTCTCAGAAGCTCAGTTCAAAGCCAGCAGGCATATCGCTGGTAGAACAGACTCGGGGAAGACACTAGAAGGGCACATTTATATTTTCTTTTAATTGTATGTCCTCCTCTTTTAAGATTATAACAGAAGATAAAGACATAACACAACTACAGCTGCTAGTGTTTGGATTTAAAGTCTTCCTGATTTACGTAAGACCAGGTGTGTACTTACATTTCTGATTATTGTGGTAGAAAAAAAAGTGAACACTAGAAGGAAATTTCTACACATTAAGACTTATTAGGCATAGCTCCACATGGAAAGGTTAATGCACCTGCACAGATCCAGATGTAGACTGGCAGCCTTTCCTGGATGAATCGCTCTGCCAGTGCCCTGTCCTGAACTGCACTGTATGATAGCAGATACTGACAGTTTTATTTGAGGGAACAGTATTTTGAGGAAGAGTTAATTTGTGTGGCTTAGCAAATTAAAAAATGCTGGCAATAAAATTTGTTTGAAGCACAAACTCTTTTTTGCAAGCATTTTTCCAGCCTACTATGCACACACACACAGAAAGCACATGAAGTAAGACATTGTAAGTAAATATTTTAAGTACCTTGTGGCTTCCAGACATGCCAGACCAGAAAAAATGCATGGCTAAAGCTGAATTACCTTTAATTATTGACTTCTCTAACAGACATTTCCTTCTGTGAGTAGAAATCAATTGTATTATAGGAAATTCACTAATTTAAACATTGGGCTATCACGCAGAATGTGGCATAGCTGCTCCCGAACATGAGGGTTAATTTGAGATTGCAAGTGATTGTTTTCCTCGCAAGCTATCACTGCCACTGGACAGGGACACCTGACTTAAGAGACAGCATGTGAATAAAAGAAAACAGTAAAGAACAAGATTCTAGAAAGCTCTTTGGAACAGAAAACAAAAGCTTAGCTTTCTCCAAGCATTACTTGGCTATGCTAGATTTTAACTGGGGCCACCAAATTCTGAAGTTATCTTAATCACAAATACTAAAATACACTCACAGTACTCCGTTTTCAAAAATAGCTTTGCCCAACCAGGCTGTATATGAATGAGTTCGTAATTTTCTTTCCTAGCTTTTATAAGGAACCCAGAAGCAAAACATGGCTACTAAATATGAATCGTTCATGCTTTGCCCCACTTCACTAAGGGCACACACAAGCCTTTGCTATCCTTGCTTCTCTTGGGACACTGTGTAGGTATGTTCTGTGCTCTTAGAAGTCTCCCTGTATGTTTTCAATGGTGTATTTTTCATGCCTCAAGCTTTGGTTGTTTGACTCCAATTAGCCAACATGGAATATTTTAGATAGAAGGATATAGCAGCCACCACAGTTCAAGCAGGGATAATACTAAATGGGACAGTATGTAGGAAACCCATAGCATAAAACCCAGTAATTCACAGGTTACATACTAAACCCTGTAAGTACACAGTCTCTTAAGAGACTGCAGGGACTGAGGTGGGAGAGTGCTGCATATACAGCACTAGGCTGTCATTAGTTCTCTATACAATAGACTTCTGGGACTGCATGGATAAAAAGTGATTGGCAGCGTATATTATGTATGGAAAGATGGTGTGCAGAAGTCTGCTGCTTCTTGAGGAAAAACTGATGAAAGTTAACATATCACACTACTCGAAGAGGAACATTCCAGGTCCATTGAAACCAGACATGTCTGAGTGAGTATGATGCAGGTTTTGTGAGAGTTCAGGTCATACATGTTAAAAGGCAGCTCCCAAGATCCATCATGTACGCTGTAACTCTCCCAATACCAAGCTTTATGAATTTATAACAAGCTAGCTTTGAACCCGGAGTCTCACTTACTGTAAATTCCTCATGGTCTCAGAACATCACTGACAGTGACAGGGCCCCTGACAGTGACAACCCCAAACCTGACAGCTATGATAAGGTTTTAAAGGAGAGATGTGAAATACTAAGTAGATTTTCATCAAACTCCAGTAAGCACAGCTTGAATGCAACAAGGTCAAGCTGCTTTTCAAATGTTCCCAGGTATCCAGTATCAGCAGTAAAGCTTCTAAGAAAATTGAAAGGGGAGAAAGGGTTTTATGTTACGAGCCACATTTTATCACTGACAAAAAGATTAGATCCTCCAAGATCATGCTTGTCAAAGTACTATTTCTGCAAAGTTGGACATATTTGAGACAGTTAGGACTCAAAGTTTTAGCTCAGTGCAAATGGGAGCAAAATATTCAACCAAGTATGTTTTGGGGGGGGCAAAGGAAGACGAAACTAATGGTGTTACTGAGAATTAACATAAAGAGCTATACTTACAGCTGTTTGTCAGTGTTGTCTTAGCAAATTGCCAAGAGCAGTCCTACTGCCCATTTTTCTCGACAATTTATAAAGCAGCAAAGGGATTGTTCAAAGATGACATGATATCTAAGATACCATTATAGTTCAAGAGCGATGAGAAGAAGTTAAGGGCAAAATGACTGGAAGCCAATTAGTAGCCCTGCTTTGAGGAAAACATTACACTTGCAAACAAAATCGCCAAATACGATGAAGAATGTGTGAAAACAATACAACTGCAGAATGACATCACAGGTCGTGTCTATTTAAGCACTTCCCCCTTTAATAAGTTCATCATAAATCCAACTTTGACATGGTCTCTAAGAGAGATTAAGGTTTAGGTGACATGCAGACTCACCTGGAGATATATAGAGCACATGTCATGGACCTTTGTACTTCACAGATTTCTGGAAATGCATAGACAGAGAATACTTTGTCTCCTGTAATAAATAAGCAAAGATGGACTGTGGAAACTGCTCTGAATCAACAATGAGATGCTGCTGCAATACAACAGAATTAATGTTTAAGAAATGTCCACTGAGAACCCCCCCCGGACTTTCAGTGATTTCTGTCAAACTCTGCAGGCAGTGGCGCTGCTGAGCCTTTGTGCGGCTTTAGGGATAACTGCTTGGGCACTTGGTATAGCATTTTGTGCCAGCAAATTAGTGAGAAGAGTTTGAAGATTTCAAAAGTATCATTGAAGGAGACACTGGCATTGACATTTTGTATTCTACTTGTGAAAAATCAGGTTCTAAACCGGCTCTAATGAATAAAGGTTTGCTTATTTTGACAAGAACACTAGTCACACAACAGTGATTAACTATGACACAGACTACGGGTATACATCCACCTATACACAATGCAGTATCTAGGAATCTACTAAGTATCTAGTATCTAAGTATCTAGGAATACTAACACAAGGCAGTAATCTAGGAATACTGCCTATAGAAGAAATATCTATGATACACGAGGGACTCGGTGGGAGGTAGAAATTATATTTACAGTGTACAGCAAAATGTAGTAACAATATTGTATCTCAAGTCTGCAAACATTTGTGTAGATTTTTAAATTTAAGCCTAGCACTAATCTCAATTTATTAAGTGTTCTCATCCTTAGTAGAAAAATAACAATGCTTTCATTGTAAAGCTTTTCCCCCAGTAATTCTCATCCTTCTGAATTGTTATGTGACATACATGAACTTTCCAGAGAGATTCAAAGAAGTCACTAAAAGATTTTGAAGATTTAATCCTGTTGGAGTTCTGTTTCTGATAAGAACAATCTATTTCTTTTTCTGTCTCACAGTCAGTTGTTCTAACTTTTGTAACATGTATAACAAATACCCACAGAAGAGCAATTAACAAATAACTATTGGAAGTTATCTTGTTAATTGCTCTCAGTGAACCGGAGATTGCCATGAACTAATTAGCAGTCTCTTGTTCTTTTTAAAATGTTGTCATTAGTTACCTTAAAAATAAAAAGTGAAAATTAATTACCTCATAAAGAGTTAAACTGTTGTCAACTTCTCACTACAGATTAATTATCTTCACATTAGCTCCCCTTTAATGTACTAGCATACTTTATTAAAATAAATAAAATGTATCAAAATTTGAATTTTGGCCTAAGCAGGTGAAATTCCTATTAAAGCTGATAAACTGATCTGATCTGATATGATGTTCACACAATTATTATTTCCGATAAGAACCATCTTAAAATACAGTGATTAACAAATCCTTTTGCAAATGGAAAGGGAAGTTAATTCTAGTATTATCTGGATGGCAGAATACTAGTAACTGAAGTCCACGAATAGTATCCCTCACAGGTAGTAAAGACATTCATTTGTCTCCTGACAGGAAACATTCAGTAATCCATTTGGCAAACAAAAGCAGAGACCAATATGGAATAGTGAAATACCGAGCTGATTTCTGTGTATGATAGCTGTTTGTTCAAACGCTCCCTGAATTACTTGCAGTACCAAATCTAGAAAGCTGGACTGCTTTGCAAGTCAATTAATAAGTCATGAAAGAAATGTAAATCTGCTCTGAATTTTATTCTGAGTGTATCAAGCATCTGTTGTTCACAAATATTTCTTAACATGAACGTGAATTAGGTTATGTCATTACTTGGAGGTTTCCATTTTGTATCCTAGAACTTTTTTAGTATCAGGCAATGCAGAAGATGCGTTGCCTGGTGTTCCAGTCTGCCTTTTGGCTCAGGGAACTGCCACTGATTTTAATGGAAAGTTTAGTGTCTCTGGTGGATTCTGGATGAAGTCTTTGAGGACTCTGACTGACTTCAGCAGAGTTCAGATCAAGCAAGAAAATCAGAAATCAGTCATTAAACTTTCTGTGCCCACACTGCTCTATACAATTAGGAAAACACTAATCACAACACATCAGTGTAATCAAGTATCAAAGTCCAGACACTTTGATGTTGAAATGTAAATAATATACATCTGTTGTTGTTTCCTGGATTATTATTTCATTAAGGCAGTTGAACTCAAATACATAATCACGGAGAACAGAACATATTAAATAGTTGTGAAACAAATGAAAATGTACTACTCAATCTAAAACAGAAACAAGGAAAGAGCAGGTAGCTGAAATGTGAAAAAATAATATATTTGTGAAAAAATGATGTGTATGTGTGCAGGTAACAATCACGGACTTAGAGTAAGTCAGCAGAGTAAGCAAGTAAGTCAGAGTAAGCAAGAGACCCATGTCAAGAGCTAGTTTCTCTTTTTAAAAAAACAATCTCTAATATTTCATCACTGATCAAATACAGAGACAAAATTGCAAATGGAAATTATGCACTCCATTCGTCTTTGTTTTCTTCTGCTTTTAGTGTAGGCTACAAAACTGTTATCATGAAGTTATTTGGCATGAAAACTCACAAGTAAGATTTCCAAAAGCATGTAAGTAGGTTAGGTGTGTAAATACCTTTGAAAATTCTGCTCTAAGAGAAGACGATAATTAGTACCACAGATCAAGTTCTTACATATGCAAATAGCAGTGTTTGCTGTCACAACTAATTACAGATGTAACTCTGTGCTGAGTTGACTGTGAGTACAGAATAAACATACAAATTTAAAACACCAGTGTTTAAAACTCCCCTCTTGTAATTGTGTGTCATCCTAAAAATGTCAAGTATATACACAGGGGACTGTATGTTCACGTACAGGAGAATATTAAGTGGGAGAAAGAAATCCATTTTTTTTCTTCTGTACCTAATGTTGTACCTACTCTGTAAAAAGCCATCAACAAACTCCTGACAAGCACCAATTCACTCTGGTTCTAATTTGTATTGTTACTGACACCAAGAAATAACCGAAGCTCCAATCCAATGTTTTCTTAAGTTAAAAAGTTAGAAGGAAATGATGTAGCATTTTCAAAAAACACTGTAAAATTTAGCTTATGCTAGATCACACACATACAATCCCAAATATAAATAGAAGGTCAATGATCCAGGAGAGAGGCTGGTCCTGAAAAGTAACACTTGAAGCAGATGTGGCTGAATTGTCTTGTTGGCTCCCACTGTCCAAATATGCTGTGAGAAATTTAAGGGACAGTTAAGGAAACAAATTACTATCAGATATCCTTAAATGTACTATTTCATCGTTTTTTATGCTTCATTTCTCTAACTTCATTCTTAATTTCATAACGCAAATTTAATTCTTTGTTCTTCTAAAATAAAACATAGTATCAGAATAAATAAATAAATAAAATAAATAAATAAATAAAACAGAGTATCTCTGCTTGGTGTTAGGAATGATCACAAAGTACACCCGAAAAATGTAAGGTACAATTTTCTTCGAAAGCAATGAATTCAAGTAAAAAATGGAGGAATTAAAATATTGCAAGAGGGCTACAGTGAGTAGAAGTCTGAGACGTTGTAATTGCAGACCCCAAGCAATCACAGGTCCCTGTTCATACCTAACATCTGCCATAATGCTCTGTATTCTACTTTAGAAATTGCACCTTACACAGCTGGGAGACTAAGTACTCATTCGACCTATTTAACAGCTATGTCAGAAGCCACAAAGAGCAGGAGAAAACTGTAGCTTGGATCGTGTGATACACATTTCCCTCCTCCCCCCCTCCCCCCCCCGGGAAAGCATATTATTGCTTTCCTATTTTAAAATAATGATTACAGGAAGAAATGTATTGTAAGGTAAGACAACAGTACAAGAGCTCTTCAGCTTCACTGATACCAGAATGACAATTCAGATACTTTGTGCATTATGGTTTCAAAATCTAGTTGGAAAAAAGGAAAGCCATTACAAAAAACAGTCTATAGATTCCTTAACTAGAATAACACACCACATAAATAGTTCACATTTTCAGTGAGGAGCATCCTTTGGTGCATCAAGCTGTCATGCAGCTTAGCAGCATGACACATCCTAGTGATTAAATGCCAGCTCCCTGGCAAAACCCAGAAACAGAACAACTTAATTTTCCAGTGGCAAAAGCCACTGTTCTCTTATCTTGTACGGTGGCTCTCACAGCTGAAAAGGCACAGCAGCAGGATGCTAAGAATTAAACTCTATCAGCAGGTGAACTGTAGTTTCAAATATACTGCTTCGTGGTCTATCCCTGTCTCCTTTCAGTCTCACTTGGCTGCTTGGGAAAAGTATGTCGTCATTTGAAAATCTGGCTTTTTTCACAACATGCTGGCAACTCAGCAACACAAAACACAATATTGTAAATGTCTTATCATGGTAAAATAGCACTGCCTCATCCTCTGGATAATGATCTGAGATTCAGACTGGCAAGCAGGTAAAACTAATGGACATAACAGCTACAAGAAAGAGCAAAAATGGGTTGGGAGAATGAAAAAGAAGTAGAGAGCACACACAAAAAGAAATTTCCAAGTGAAGGCCCATAAAGTTAGAATATTTTATTCCATCCCGCTGGAATCTCTTCTTTCCTCCCAGAAAACAGACTGGCCCAGTGTTACGGGTACGAATATAAGACAGATCCCATTACTGTTACAGGGATCATTCTCCTGTGGACAAAATGTTCAGATGTCTACCACACAAGCTTTTTTTTTTTTTTTTTTTGGTAACTCTTTTTAACAAATATTCAGTGAAAAATGTTAATATCACATTCATAAAAATAAATACAAAACTAAACCCTCAAATAATCCATTTTGGTCGATGACAAGATGAAAACTTACAGACAGTATTTTGTGAGTTTGGTGAAAAATTTTTAATATCACACACTTCTCATACAAAATAATTTTTTCAAGAATCCAATTCCCTGTTGGTAAAAGCTTTATCAGAAGAAGTTGTTTTATGTCCTTTTGAATTACGTGGGAAATATTCCCATAACAAAATGGAACTGAATTCAGGTGTTGAATTTCCTCCTCTGTCACGGTAGGATAATTATGTTTACATATGTCAAAAATATTTAACTAGGTAACAGTTTGAGTTAGCAATTAGCTTAAGGTGTGCTGCATAAAGCATTTTAACAGTATCTCAGCCAGAAGGTTTTGCACAGTGTTTTGCCAGGAAGCCCCGCCAGTGGGTCAGGGCCGGAGCGGCAGAGGGGCGAGGGCGGGTGCAGACGTAGCTGCGATGCAGCATGCTCGGGGCCAGCGCTAACGCCTCAGTTTAAGAGCAGCTCCCGAGGGCAGAGAGAGGCAGGTCCTTGCTTGCAGCTTGCTTTATAACACCTCTTACCAGTGAAGCTGCTGACTTTGGGCTCAGCCCACCCAACGCAGCCAACAAAACTCAGTGTGAAACTCAGGGCCCTGACTCAGATGGACTCGGATTTTGCCCTTTGACTAATGGAAAAGCAGTTGTAGCATACAGTATGGGTCCATTTCATCAGACAGGTGCCTTGAATATGACTCAGGAGCCAGTCTGAAAGGCAGAATTAGCTGTATTTCTTGAGCAGTTCACACTTATGCCTTAGCTTGTTCAGTATTACCAGTCCCAGCAGTGTAGTGCCATCTGAAAAGTCAGCTTAGGCTTATTCCAGAGAGCACAAAACAGTATTTTTGTGTTTTCCCACCTGTTTTCTTTACCATGTTTGCAATTCCATAGGGGTCACATTCAGGGGCTGACCAGGAAAAGCATTGTCCTTAGATCAAAGAAAGCTTCTGGGAGTTGAGCAGAGGAGCTGTAGTCACATTGGGGGGTTGATGAAATGCAAACATTGACACTTGACAGGATAGCGATTATCCTGTAGTTTAATAATAACATGTTAATCATCTTAGTGTCATTGCTTGCTCTCAGGCACACACTGCACTCCCATATTGACATAAAATACTCATCAGAGGACATTTCTGTAGGCAAAACACACTTGAAAATGAAAACGGCCTTGTCAGTGAAAAAGGTATTGTCATCTGTCTGAGAACACCAAAACAACAGAAAGGTGTTGTAGTTTTGTAATACTTCATGCTAGTCACCCCAAATACTTCGGGATATAACTGCATAGAGTTTTATTTCCTTTATCTAATAATAATGTGAATGTAAAGGTATAATTTGGGCTTGGCATCACATGAAGAGACTGTGCTAGTGTCAGCAAAAACTTCCCCAACAGCAATATCTTACCGGATTCAAAGGTTACTATAGGAAATTGGACTCTGTGATTCATCTTTCAGTGACACTCCTAACTATGATTTCCAACAGCGTTGTCAATCCCAGTTCCAGTAGCAGCTTTTAGTATTTTTTATCTGGACCATTTGTGAGATAGATAATAGCTTGAAGTCGCTAATTACTTTCATATATATCACCAAACACTTCAGAAGTTAAAAATGCAGATGAGAGATGAGTTCTTTGGGGGACTGTAATGGACGGTAAGTGTTTGAATCATGAGTTCTCAGTCTGTGAATGTTCCTTTAAAATGTATCTGAATTGGACGGGGTCATCTAGTTTTTGGGCAGACTGCTCCCTCCCATGGAAGTGCAACTGAGACCACTTGGCAGAGCTGCTTTCACTGGCACAATAAGGCAAAAGGAGAAGGGGAAAACCACAGTAAGCAGCTTTGCCTGTAGCCCAAGCAAGGGCAGTGTGACACACAGTGCTGACTTGGAGAAACTTCCAAAGGACCAGGCGCAGGAAAACACTGAGTGGTCAAAAGGTAAACGTGAAAGGAAGAACCCGCCCTGCAAATTCAAAAACAGTAAAGACAGGTTATTTTTTAAATTTGTGGACACACAAATTTAAAGGAGTTTAAAAGTCTTTTGTGGGGGGTACTCAGTCTATAGAGATCTACACAGATTCATCTTAGAGGTCTGGCTGGTCCAGGGTCCTGTCATGGGCCAGCATTTGTTTGGAGTTCACCATACCCTAGCCAAGGCATTTCTAACAGCTGGCCCCGTCCCTGCTATCACATCATATAGCACATACAAAGTGTGCTGCAGCTAGTGGGATTTATCATGTCCTAAACAAATTAGTCACCGAAATATATTTAACTGAGACTTCATCCAATTTCTAAGTCTTCAAACAATTAGGTTTAAATAGTTCCCTGGGAGAACCATCCAGTTCACTTCTGTACGAGACATTTTACCTTAATGTTCACTACTAGCTCTTCTGCCTCACAACATCCTAAATAGTTCCTCTTCCTTTTTGCTGCTTATCCCATTTGCAGATTGTTGGCCAGTTTTTCAGCCCTCAGCCACTTAACCCTCCTTTGATCAAGCTATAAATATTTATCCATTTCAATCATCTCTCTTTCATCTGTTCAAAAAACCCTCAATAGTTCTTTCTGCTCTACACTAAATGACCTTCAATTTGTTTGCTGTAATGAGCTACCTAGAAGTCAATGTGTTCTTCTACCACAGGCACCTCAGAGCTGTACAGAGAACAATTACGTCCCTGTTCCTGCTGCATGAACACAGGCAGGCAAACAGTTCCTCAGTCCTTCGCATTACTGCTTTCACAGTTCATGTATACATCTTGAATTATTTTTCCTGAAATGGATTAACTGGCATTTTTCCAGGTTGAATCCAATGTTTGTTGCCTTTCATCAAGTTTTTAAAATCCGCAAGAAACAGAATATTTCTGTTGCTTTCTACCCTTTTTTCTTTACCCTGTAACTCATCCAGGGCACATCCAAAGAATAACCAGAGAGTTTCATAATATATGAGTTACATCCTTTTCTATATTATTAGTGAATATATTTTCCCAAGATCTACCACTGTTCCCTGTCATACGATTAGTCATATTATTCTAACTCAGCGTTTGCCCACTTACCAGACTGGATATAGACTTTACTCATCAGTAGTTTTAGGATGGAAAAAGTTGTTTGGCTTACATTAAAAAGTGTAACATTAATTGAATCAAATTGCGAGGATGGAGACAACTGCAATTTTGATGTATGTATGCACTGATGTATTTATGAAGATGACTGTCATTCACTGCACAAATTGTAGTTTTGTAATTCATACTCAAAATTATTTCAATCAGTTTCTAGTAAATATTAGATACTGCAGCAACTGCTGCCTGCAACAATAGTTCAGGCAAGCTTGAAGCCTGCGATATTGTAATAATACATTACAAAACAATAGTATAAACTGCCCTGGATGGTGAACTGAAATCACCAAAAACGTTCTGCAAATGTCTAGCAACAGAATTTGTCTCAGGAGTCATAGAATTCTGTCTGCTTAATACCTATGCACAAAATAAGCTTGAAAGCCTATTCTTCTTAGATTAGTTGTCTGTTCGTAGGAATGTTTTTTCTTCTGCATTCCAGCCAGAGCAAGTGAGGTGGCATGGAGCTTTTGGAAGCATAGCCACCTGCCTCTTTCTGCTCTTAGTCTAAGCCCTTTTCTTGGTGCAGTCAAAGAAAACTTCTTGTGACCCTTGTATAATCCTATTGATTTATCCTGTATTTAACCCAGCTAATCTTTATTTACCCTGTTATGATTTGTTTTGCTCACAGTTAATGAACCTATGCTAACTATTTTAGTTCCAGCTATTACTTGTTTTGCCAGACCATGAAAACGGAAGAAAAATGAATGGTGAGAACCTGTGCTGGGCCTCTAAGAGACGCAGCACAGAAATCTCAGCCCATCGCACAGCAAGCTCTGATGGCTTAAACAGAGCTGGAGGCAGCTCCGTTGATGTTGGTGGACTGTACAGCTACCCCCAGTACCTGACCACTCTGGGTGATAGCAGTGGGTAAGTGCTGTAGCTGTCTCCTTGGGAACATCTGCCATTTTTCATGGGTTAATAGTGGATTCAACTTACGTTTGATGATCTCTCTGGGCTGTGACTCAACTCAGAGTTGATATGTTTTATATTGATCTCTGTATCAATATATACAGTGTGATCTATACTATGCCTCTCAACTTCAATATGCCTTTTAAGCAAAAATCTTACAGGCAGCTTTCTGTGGCCATAAGATCACCACATGGAGAACCCATCACCACTGCTCACCAGGACTGGGACATTCAGATAGGGCATACAGTGCTCAGATCTTCCCAGCGAGGTAGCTGTGGTGCCAGATCTGAGGTAACAAAAACAGCTTCAGAAGCAGACTCATTAGTTCAGGTACTCATTTGACCATGAGCCAGCAATGTGCCCTTGTGGCCAAGAAGGCCAATGATATCCTGGGGTGCATTAGGAAGACTGTGGCCAGCAGGTCAAGGGAGGTAATCCTGCCCCTCTACTCAGGCCTGGTGAGGCATCATCTCGAGTCCTGTGTCCAGTTCTGGGCTCCCCAGGACAAGAGAGACATGGAGCTACTGGAGAGGGTCCAGTGTAATGCTACAAAGATGATCAGAGGGCTGGAGCATCTGCCCTATGAGGAAAGGCTGTGAGAGCTGGGCCTCTTTAGCCTGGGGAAGAGAAGACTGAGGGGGGATCTTATCAATGTGTACAAGTACCTGAAGGGAGGGTGTCAAGGGGACGGGGACAAACTCTTTTCAGTTGTCCCATGTGACAGGACAAGAGGCAATGGGCAGAAACTGAAGCACAGAAAGTTCCGCCTGAACGTGCAGGGGGAATTTCTTCACTGTGAGAGTGATGGAGCACTGGACCAGGTTGCCCAGAGAAGTTGTGAAGTCTCCTTCTCTGGAGATATTCAAGGCCTGCCTGGATGCAACCCTGTCTAACATGCTCTAGGTGACCCTGCTGGAGCATGGAGGTTGGACTAGATGATCTCCAGAGGTCCCTTCCAACCTTACTGATTCTATGATTCTATGATTCTACATTGCACTGAGGGAGCTGCACTGCTCTAAGGTTCATTGCATGGTTTGGAGGTGCCTTCCACCGTGCCTGAGCAGGGGCAATTCTCTCCTGGGTGGCACCTCTTCTGCTATTGTACCTCTTTCAGTCAGGCACAACAAAAGAACCCACAAGTTTCATCTCATACAAAAGAGATCAAGAAAGAGCAGAATATTATGACAACATAATCACAAATCTCTGGGCCAAGTGTATGTTCAAGTGATTTGCTGAACAGGGATGTGTTGTTATTTAAGGGCCTCTGCATGCTTTTCTGACCATCCCCTGAACATATTTAGCAACGGTATGTGACCTGGAAAGCTGTGTGCTGAAAGCTCCTAAAACTGTGCTACTCCCCACAAGTTTCCTGCTAATACTGATATATGAAGGACAGAATTGCATGATAGCAAGGACTACTGAAGTCACAACACTTATGGCAGTAGTAAATTTAGCCCAAATGTATTGTGTCCATAAATGTATTTTTCAAAACATTTACAGGAAACTGTACCAATGACTAATGATATATAATTCAGTATTCCTTTCTGAATGTTTCCTCTAAAATCCCATTCCAGTGGATATCTGTATCATCTATAACTTTAAGATTCTGCTAGCAGTTATTTCAGCTTACGTCCGAATCTGAGACATGTGGCTTACGGCAAAAGAACCATATGAGAAAAGATAATCTCAAAAGTATGGTATTAGATAGCAAAGTAGAGCTGAGATTTATCACACTGCAGCTTCCATTTTATCCTTATTTCACCCAGGGCAAACGTTTCCAAGAAAAATAAATACATAACTAGAGATCCTGAAGCAATATTATTTTAAACAGATTTGTAGCGAAGAGAAAACACAATATATAATTGCTAATTGACTCAAAAATAGCTTCAACTACAAATAATAAGAAACTGGTTAGAGCAGGGTATAGTGCCTGCAGATTGTACCAGGCAGCAGACCAAATGGCTGAATTCTGGACAGACTCTGCAGCTTTGCTTTGCCTGCTCTTTTCTGGAACAACAGATTCGGGAGCCATTTGGGAGTCACTGGCCAGTTCAGAGACCAATAATGTCACATCTGAACTTTAAAATGTCACAGCAGAAGCAGCTACCATTAGAAAAGAAAAACAGCTCAGAACTTTTCGATTTCTTAAAGAATAGCTTCACTCCACTTTTCTGGAAAGGTCTTTTCAAATGTGTATTTTAGATGATTGATGGGGCTACATCTGCCGTAAGTTTAGGTGGAAAAAAAAAACTATATAAAAGCCCTGAAAATGTTCTTTTACAGTTATTCTGCCACTAAATAAATATTTTAGCAATGTCAAGCATCAAATGCAAAGCCCCAGTTCCTGAGTGCTTGTGGACAGCTTTTAAATTTTCTTTTATTAACAAAATTACAACAGCAGTTGTAATTTCCCACAGTCCCCCAGGGAACTAATGCATTTTACTCCAAAGAGCAGCACAAGCTGCTCTTAGAGCTAAAACCCTCCAGACATATATTTTAAAAACAATTGTACTCATTGATTTTGTGCCTCAAGGAGTCCAGAGTTCAGAACAGTCTTGTGTCCGCCACAGCAGTGAAGATAACAGCCAGTGACTTTTTCAAATGTGCCATTAATTGCACACGCTTGTGTGCCTAGAATCTAATGCATAACGCTGTGAATCATGTATCTAACAAGGCCCAAGCTAAAACATGCCAAAGCTGAGGAGCAATAGGGGGGAAATCACCCCATAGGGATTAAGTGCCAAGCACTCTCCTGGCTCCCAGCTCCCCCGGGCTCTGCTGATTGATCAGCTAACCCGGAGGCTGCGAGGGGACATCTCTGCCACCACCGCTGCTATTCTGGCTAGGTCTGCTGTCACCAGGGCACTATTTATCTCCAGAACAGCCTTGTTAATGCTGGCTCCCCAGCTGTGAAAAGCAGGCGAAGATGTGAACAACAAGGACTCACCTCTCTCTTTCTTATGAGCAAACTCTTCAGCTCTTCAGGTCTAATTATAGCAAAAAATTCCCTCTCCACTCAGTGTGAAGATGGATAGGGTAAATCTTACCTGACTCAGAACTAGAATTTGACTGGTATTACTGCCTGCTGGGGACATGGAACATAATTTTCCTTTGGATGCTTAAATCCCTGCATTTTTGGATAGTCTGAATCTTTAAAAAAAAATCTTCTTTTCTTATCACTTTGAATTAAAACCAAATTGTTCGGATTATCCAGATGGAGACATATATTCATATATGCTGTACATGAATACAGTAAATTCATATAAAAATAGTACCATTTGCACATAGCACTTGCCATCAGTAAACCTCAAAGTTATTTTCAAAAGAGAGCAGTATGATTATCCTCAACTTTTAGATGGGGAAACTGAGGCACCTACAGGTAAAGTCACATGCCTAAAATCATCCAACAGGCCAAAAATACCAGTAAGAAGAGCAGATTCACAACCTTTGGAATAGTGTCATGTGGCAAAGAAACCCAAAGAGAAATTACCGATATTTAGAAACATTCATAACCTGAAAACTAAATTCAGGTTCTTGAAGAACCCAAACACTCAACTCAGAATCTGGTGTTACCACTGATTATTAACCTCCTTAACTAGGTAGAGGAACTCACCGTGCTATGTATGTTATATAAAATCAGTAAGATTTAGTGTCTGCCTTGAAGAGCTAAAATTATAGTCATTTTATTATTGAAAACTCTTCCTTACATCTTAAGAGTTTCAAAATTTTGGCTCTCTTGCTATTAATTACTTATCTAGTTCTTGAAGTTTTCAAGCAACAGCTGCCTTGGAGATCAAAGCTAATCAGACTATTGGCGGTGCAGGGAAGGAGCTGTATTCTTTTTAGTACATTCCTGTAGTTTTGATCAAAGTATGCAGAGAATCATATTAAGCAGTGACTGAATTTAGTGGGATGCAGCTATATTCAGCTGACAAATAGGAAATATCTCTATGGTTCATTGGATGCATAAGTCTATGTTTATCCTCTTTCTGTCTCTCGTTTTCATTTGTCCTACAAACTGTTCACTATACATGCACAAACTGAATGGATTCAGGGGTGTTCAAGATTAGAATAGGGCTCATAAACTGTTTAGGATCACAACTGCTTTTGCTTTGCATTCTCCATTATACTCTCAGTTGCCAAACTCTATAACGAACAACGCGTACCTGTAAGAGCTCAATAATGATTTGCACTGAAGGTTTTTAGCAAATATTGAAGAGCAGTTGTTTATGTGGATGGCCCTAGGCTTTGCTTTTGTGAACAAAAGTGTTATCTCTATGCACGGATCCACAAATACGAGGGCAGAATAGAGTGCTTTAGACATGGCTTGTCTTGCTTAGGGAAAGGTACTGAAGGCTACTGTTATAGATGTTTGAAAATTCAACATTTCCTGTAAACTGATTTTTCTTTTTCTTCCAGAAAAATGAGGAAAATCTCCCTTCAACTTTTTATTAACTCAAAAGCAGCTGCCTGGCCCATCTCTAGGAGCGTTCCCAGGCCAGCTCTTCCAGAGCTGTTGAGAATCAGGGGCAACTTCAGTTCCTTCCCAAGAACACAGAAGCCCTTTGAATAGACGAGGCAGGGGGAATAGGTGCATGGGATGTGCCCAGCATGTGGCATGGGATGTCCCATCTGCTTTGGGTTACAAGACAGAGGTGTGCTTGATGCACTGGGATGTGGAGATGAGGTGCAGACTGGGGCTAGAGACCTGCACCAGGGCTGCGAATGGCAAAGTTGGGTACATTTTTGGAACAGTGGCTTGAAGAAGGGAGACTAGGATAACTCTGTATACTGGTACATAAAACGGTTACTTCTTCTGTCTCTAACATTCAGTGAAAAAATAGCTGAGCAAAGTGCAAGTTTGGGCCTGGGCAGGGCAGGGCATGGGACCTGCCAGCTGCACCAGGCAGGATGCCCAAGACAAGCAGATCTCCATCCCCAGCCTGCCTGATTTCAGGGAGAGTGCTGCCACAGTACGCAGTCCAGCCAAACACTCACATTTTGACGTTATCAGCATTTTCCAACAGAAACCTTTTCCTCCAGAAAATTTTCTATGAGTTCTTACTACGTGCCCAGTTTGGATTGCCAGCCTCACCAAACTGCATTTTTTAAATTTCATTTTATCGATGCACCTCAATTCTCCTGTTCTTTTCCATTTGGGATCTCCTCCTCTTCCGGCCCTGAACTTTGCTGTGCAGTTGTTATACAACTCTGCAGTGCACTTCTCCCCTCTCTAATGCTTTGGTTAAGCGACAGATTATTACTCATTTATGGTTGGACAGCTACTCACTTATAAAGGGCCTAATTCTGCTTTTACATTACCCTTAATTGTGAGACACTGCACAGAAAACACATAAATGGTGAACAAATGGGAAGAAAGATAAGGTCAAACCCAAACTGATGAGTTTCTCTGGGATAAAAAGGAGTTATATAAATAGAAGATTATAATTTCTCAGTAACAGGGAAGTTTTGTCATTTGCTTTTTGAGGCCTTGAATCTGCTATTCAAGTCAATGTGAACTTTTGTTTTCAAAGCTTAACTTTGGTGTCTCTCAGAAACTTTCTAATAAACATTTTAGCTTGCAACTTGCTGGGAGATAGAGAGAGCTGTGATTAGGGTTACTGGGCAGGGGATGAAAACGTTTCTCAGGCTGAAGAGCTCTATAAAAATGAATGTTTCTGCCTTAATGCCTGGTGGCCAAATTCTGCTGGCAGATTCCTTAGCACAGATCAGAAGACACATTATCACAATCACGGGTATTAGAAAGGTAAAATTCTAGTAAATGAGAGGAGAACTAAGCCTCAGAGGCTTTAAAAAAGTGGATTAGTTTAGGTAATTTTGAACAACTATTCTCTAGAAAGCACTTGGGGACAGTTACATTTAATTAGGCTACAGCTAGTCCTGGTTAGGGGTAGTTTTGTTTCTGCCGCAAACCTCCTCCCTTCTCGCTTCACGTGTACCAATGAGTAGCACTGATCAACCACGGAAACTGCTCCCATTTTACAACGAAGGAAGTGAGGGCTGACCAGGACTTTCCATAAAGAAAGGTGGGAGTGGAATTGCCACTGTCACTTTGGAGTTAACTAGTGCTAAATTTTACTGCAAAACACAGGACTGGGTAGAAAGAGCTACCTCTGCACGTGAGCAGATCTGAAGAACACATTTTGGTGGCCACGCAAGAAGAACCAAGACTGTGATTGCTCCTTTTGTCTGATCATTATTTTAACCTGGGGATCCTCCAGAGTTTTGTACTCTGCTGGCCTAAGACTATCATCTCCCTAATGGGAATTTTACGAAAATGGCATATTTTCCTTCTAGGACCTTCACAACTGTTCAGCATCAACACAACTATAGAAAGAAAACATCACAGAGCGTACAAGGCTTAGGAAAAGACTTCAAGTTATTTGAGATTTTTTCAAGTTTTCTTAATTTATTTGGGTTAAATTTTAATCAGACAGAAAAATGAGTCTAACAGCTGTCAGAATTAGTTATATCTTGTTTTTTCTGTACTCACCTACATTTCTTTTTAATGTAGTACCATTGACATGCTTCATTTGAGACAACAGAGTGATGGAATGATTCAGTTGCATACCTAACCTGCTGAAATTTTTTAAACTGTACATTTCTTGAGCCATTTTGTATAATGGAGCTTAACTTGCATTTGGCTTACTCTGAATTAGGAAATCATATAGGGGATGAGGTCAGCTTTCTACAAGCTTTGCATCTCAGTAAGAAGTCAATTATAGGACTTTACTAATTTTTAAGGTTTCCTAAAATTTCCTTAAACTTTATTAAAATGGAACTGAATTGCTGTGATTTTAAAATCTAAACTTGGACTACATGAGGATAGTTTTTTGACTTTCTGCATATTTTCTTACTGCTTCTTGATTTGTGAAGTTCTCCCAAAGCCTTTCTAGTAATGTGGTCTGGTTTTAGAGTATTTATGCTAACATCAAAGAAATATCAGAAAACTGGTAAACTTCTAGCAAAACAAAGGAATAAAAATACTCAGGTCTAACTGTAAGTCTAATGTTATTGGACACTAGAGGGTTTGCTGAGGAAATCCATTTAGATGCTTAGAGACTGTACAATACATAATGCTGCATACATATGGATAGCACATTACTTTTCACTCTTACAAGGGCAGCTGGTCTTGCAGAAAATGGGACAAAGAGCAGAGAAATGGGTGTGCAGAGGGAGCTAATTTGGGAAAATGTGAATTTGCCTTCCCAGTCTTACTTATCACACAAACACTCACAGCAGTCACTAAAGTTTCCAAAAATAGGAATTAGCAGCCCTAACTATAGCCTTGTAAAACAATGAGAAATTCAAATCATCTCTCCTATTAAAATGACTTATACTTTAGAGAGCAGATGATTTGGCTTACCACATTTCATCTGCTTTAATCAGTTGGCAGAATATTTCAAAGCACAGAAGAACCTAGCAGTGGAGTTTTATCACTTTAATTAAAATTTATCTCAGGTTTTATCACCTCAATTCCTTTTGGCCTAATTTTGATTCATATTGAGATGCTAACAGGAATCAGGGAATATGGGGAAAGGGAGAGAAGGAACTCCACAAGATGTGAATATTCATGTCAGCAAACAGTTCCAAAGGCCATGCTAGTAAACGGTGTATCACCAAAGTGTAAATAAAAAGAAAAGTAAGAACATTAATAATGAAGACAGGATTTGGGAATGTCACTACGTATATAATATGTATGTATTCTATGGGACACCCATTTGCTTGCTTTTTTCCTTTATAATTAGACCTTAAGCACTTCCTCAGTCCTGAAACTCGAAATTTTGGTGCCCAGTCCAGCAGAAACTTCTCCTTAAAAAAATCTAGAAAGTCAAATCTATTCTGAACAGTAAATAAAGTGCAGTAATTTAAACTCTTCAATGCAGTCTTGCTCTCACAAACAATGAAAAACATGGCACCTTCTTGCTCAACAGGACTGTTCTCTGCTATGGCTTCTCCTTTCAAGGCTGAAAGTTATCTTGTGTTATTTTTCTCTTATTCCTGCTGGAATTGATGCACCTAAGAGGTTGCAAATTTGATTCTGTTATTACTTTGTACAACAGCAGAATTGCTACATTTTCTTTACCTCCATTTGCGATGTCTCATTGAAGGCGCTGGCACTGCACAGGTCTCTAGGTAAAAAGAAGAGTCTAGTCTTTAGAAATTTTGCTCTTGGGAATAAGGAATTAAAAAGTATTTGAATTATGTTCCTAAAAAAAGAAGTTTTCAGACCTCACATTTCAGAAAAGATATTTTAAAGTGTAAAATGTGTATATCTGATATAGAAACCAGTAAGACTAAGTAAATGTCAAACACCACCAACATTTATTTAGAGCATAATTATACTCTAAAGATCTTTTTGTTCTGTATCACTGTAACTTTAAGAACTATTTATCTGTAAATGCTAGTGTTAAAATTTTTAATTCTAGTTTATCACAAATAATGACAGTGAATTTGCAGAATGTGCAAGGGTTCAGAATGCTAAGAAAAGAGTATTTTTGAAATATGGCTATTGATGTCATGCAAGATATGAGAATTTGAAAATTAGGCCCTAAATTTTTTCTGCCAGCTTTACAAAGCATTTGTATGTCTAAAAATGAAGAGAAGCATCTAGGGAGATTTATAGAAGCACCTAAACATTGGTTGCTAGTCAATGAAAATTAAGCATCTAAGCCAGCCAGATGCTTCTGTAAATCACACTGGATGTCCAGCTGCATATTTAAAAATAGAAAACATTTATAAATCAAGTCCTTTGAAGATGCAACCATCCATAAACCTTATCAACTGACTGGCATCTCAGTATCCAGGGATGGAGTGCTCTCAACCTCAATCCATATTTTAAAGGTGTCCCTTATCTATATGATGGCCCAACAGAATACTTCATTTCTACAGCTTAACTGCACTTTTAATTGTGCCTGTCCAAAATACCATGTGAGCACCCAGTAACACACAGCGATGGCTCCCATTCAGATCAGTAAGAATTCAACCTGCTTAAAGCACTACACCTAGCAGGTAACTCAAGGTCATTTATCTAGCGGCACAAACAATAACAACTGAACAACAACTGTTCCAAAATTGCATGCATTCTCAGAAAAATATGTAAAAGAGGTTGATTCAGGTACGCCTGGCTGCCTGTGTAGATGATGCAATATATACATGTAAACTTTTACTCTGGCTAATCTATACTTCGGCTATGCAATGTGAAGAGACGAAGATGAAGTAGAGAGGAAGAGTTCTCTACCACAATCCAGTTCAGAGCCTGAGCTAGCTGGAGGCTAATTTGACCCCTGAAATGCCACACTCCACTCACTGCCTTTGAGCTGTGACTTCTTTGTGAAGTGCTTCATGGGGCAAAAAAGATAATATACAAAACATCTTTGTGTAAAGGCTGGAAAAAGTGCTCTAGGGGTTATGACAGACAGCCAAACAGCCATGGATTATTGCAGCATCGAGCAATACGGTCATACGTACGGTCTGCCCTTACGAGCCAGGGCTACACTAACTCCAGAGCACTTGAATTTCCTGCTAGAGAAACTTCCAGTTACTTTGCATTCTTTCAGTTGTACAGAGTGGCTGACTGGGAACCAGAAATACATTTTTACTTCAGAAAGTGCCATCTAGTTATCTTGAATGGACAGTGATACTGATATTCTAGAACTGAAGGAAGAGAAAAGTTAAACATTACAGAAATGTTGTCTTTTTCTCCAGCTCTTTGGGCTCTCTGTCTCTCCTGAATAGCAGGGCAATTATACTTTCTATCAAGTGGACCACTCACAACTGAAGCATCTTAAAAACTCTCTGGTTACCAGTTTTGTATAACTTTATCATTGATTTATCTCCCAAGATACATTATTTGTTTGCTATCACATCATGGAATATATAAGTTTCTCTTAAGGCTTAGCACATGGGCTACAATAACATTTCAAGTGTCACTGAAATGTGGCAAAGTATTTTGAGATGTTCTCTCTGCTGACATTTTATATTCATATTAACCCAGACAAAAACAACATTGATTTGAGATTAATGTCCCCATAATACAGAAAGGACTTTTTCCTGTTTCACTTTCAGCTTACTCATATCTTGTCTAATATAGAATTGCTAGGAATATTCAGGGAGATGGCACATGCCTTGCTTGGAACAGATGCAAACTTGGATCTAAAATGAGAGGTGTGTTTTTAAGTTGTTACTGATGACATATGGGCTTGACAAATTCAGGACAGATTGTCATTTAACACCACCAAGAATCTTACCCTTCAAATGAGGCTGGATGTGACCCTAACTGATTACATCACTGCCTGTACTCATGTGCTTGTGTTAGGGAGGAATTGTTTCAACTCCCTTGGCACTGTGACAAATTCACAAGATCACGTATGTCATTTAAACGAATCACTTAGATGACCTCTGTACAGCTGCAAGTGCCCTTGCTCTTGTGATGCTACGTATCTCTTTACGCTCAATCATATGTATGATATACACATATATATATTGCACACAGTACGCACACTGAGGCAGTGATGAGGAAGAGGAGAGCACGAGAGCCTCAGCCCTCTGCAATACTGAGGCTTACGTGAATAAATCTAGCCTGGAACACCCTGACACTGACATCTTATTCCCTGGTGTTTCAGCTCCAGTTTGATGTGGTACAAAGCAAGCGAGACCCACTCTGCTTAGACACTGCCAGGTAGTGAAGAAACCTAGCACAGACAGTGTTATGATCATTCTAATTCATGGCTCTGGAATTGTGGTTAGAAGAAACCTGCTACAATCTAGCTGCAAATCTGAACCTTCTTGCTTGATAGACACTTATGGGTGACTGTGGATTACTGATGGGAGGGATAGCTGCTTTTCATGTAGCTGCTTTCTGGCTTATAATCAGCTCCTTATTATCTTACCATCCTAAGCAAATTTCCAGAGCAAACTGTGCTGACCGTTACTCTGGAGTAACATAAAAAAGAGCTATCAAAAATATGGGCAAAAAGAAAGGTAAGTAAAAAATCACTTTGTGTTCTGCTCCTCACAGAAACTCAAGCTTAGGAAGAGATGGACAGAGAGTTGCATGAGTCATCCAGTTGCTAGAGAAGGAGACAGAGCAGTCATCTGAGTGTTCAAGCTTGCATAGGACACTTGGCTCCATGCAACTGCATGTTTTGCTTGCATGTGAGACAGGCCCTAAGTGAGTTCTCAATTTCCATATTAGTCTAAGGACTGCAAAAAAAAAGCAAGAATTCAAAGACTTGAGAGGAGGAAAACAGATCACTTTGGCTTTGGAAGGAAATCAGTATTGTACTCTGCACTGATTAAGTGTGTAACCCTATGGATTAGTTCCAGGTTCTGTGTGAAGAGATCCCCTAAGAATTCTTAGAATAGATCCGCATTACATTCATCTTAGAGACACTTCAAGTAGGGGACAAAGTTTAGCTGGACAATTCTGCTAAAAGCTTGTCTTTTGAATTAGAAACAAAAATATATTTTTGTGTAATTTAAACCACTCTGCAGAAACCTGTGAACTCTGCCTGCAAAAACATTGATCTGCTTACATAGTCTCCTACTTTGGAAAACAATGAGGGAAAGAACAAATCTCAAAAGTTAAAAGGTTCAATTTCCCAAAGAAAGGTTAGAAGGCACTTGGATAATGTGCTGGTAGAAGAATTTATATAAAATGAGATAGGAAAAGACCATCTTCAATTATGTTCTGACTTCTAAAGCTGCATCTTAGAAGGGACGCTCTACAGCTTTTAGAACAAATATGAAATTAAAAGCAAATTCACAGGTGGCTTACAGGAATATAAACTTTATACTAAGGAGGCAGAAGAAACTGTCTCAGTTTAACCTCTCTTCAGCAATAAAAGTACGTGGTCTTCTGCTCCCAGCTGTGCGAGTGCAATATGCTGCCATCCTCCACCCACTCCACTGCTAGAAATGATTGCTGCCTCAGATCTCCTACTGGAGCTACTCATATGCCATTTCCTTAACCTGCATCAGTCTAAATGAAGCACATCAGTTGAAATGGTTCAAGAGCACGTTTTTTGCCAATCAATCTAATTTGAAATGAAATGAGTTAGGTGTACTACATGTACAAGTAGTCCTGCTGGCAGGTTTGGGAGGGCTGGTACCTTCAGCACAGGAAAGGTAACTAGGTGCTGAGGGCTGTTGAATTTTCAACAGCTCAACAGAAGGTGGCAAACATCTCATCCTTCTTCAGTTACCTCTTGGCTCTCATGTCTTTCAATTTCATTGAAATCTTAAGTGCTTGTGCACAGTCAGGAAAGTAAGTCTAATGGTGGAGAGAGAATTCCAGAAAAGACTGTAATAAAATCTTGCATTGGCCAGGTCCAACACTCCCTGATGGAGGCAGCTTCCATTTAATTAAAAATCATCATCAGAAAAAAACCTCTTACAAAGATAGCATTGCTTTCAGAAATCAAGATGCAAGCTTAATTTTGAAGAACTTCCCAAAATCTTTAAAGACTCAGTAAAACCATACCATCATTATGAAACATAGCTGTGTAATTAAATACCTATTAAAAACTAGAAGCACACATACACACTTTCAAAGTCAGAAAGTATACAGAGATCTATGCCCACATTCCATTTACACAAAAGCCTGGTTAAAAAAGGAGCAAACCACCATCTGCTGAACCATCTGCTTCATCCAAGTCCTGTTCTTCATTTACAGTCATTGGGATAGGCCATTCCACAGGGAAAAAAATGTTTAGCATTATCAGATTCCCCAAATAAATATTTAATACCTTCTAATACCACCCTCAGCTTAGTCACAATAGTGGTTTTAGGACAAAATTTTGGCTTCGGACACAGATACGACTTAGCTGGATATATACTTGAGGATTAAAGACATGTTTCTAAACAGCACTTCAAGGACTAGAGAACTGATCTGAGGGGCTCTGCTATTTCTGTGTTAATGCTTGCTGCAGGCTGAGTAGAACATAACCCTGGCAGAGAGTCATTACATGAAAAGACTGTACTGTTGTGAGGTCTACCTGTTGATCCTCATGCATTTTCACCTTAAAAAAGAAGCGAGAGACCTGCAGCCTATGAACCATCTATTTCTTATAGGATTTCTTTTCTGCATAATATCTGTTTAACTCTAAGCTTGTTTTAATGTTCAGCCTACCAAGTACTTGGGCACTTGGAAAGACATTGGTTCCCTCTCTTCTCCTCAATGTCTCTATGAAAGAACAGTCTTACTATGAGTACAGAAGGGGAAAAGTTTTCTTCAGCAATGTGTCTTCATTGGTTCACTCTTGTCTAGGTCTTAGGAGCCTGCCTGGGAAGGCAGAAAACCAGGCTTTACACCTTTATGCACTGAAAACACCTGCATATTTAAGGGATAGGTGTATGCCTGTAATATTTACTGTGTAAAGAGCAAAAGATGCAGCAGGCAGTTATTTCAGTGCCTCTGCCTGTAAAATGTTTGGTAAACTTTCAATCTGAACAAGCTGATCATGATTCCTAGATGTTACTACAGTGGTCAGAAGTTAGTTTAGATGGGAACAGACATTGTTGGGGCACAAGACTGTGATGACACTCAGACATATTTGTACTAGTGCCTCTGGAGCAGTTTCAAAGGTTACCACTCCCAGCCCCGTGTTTCCACCTTCCAGCTTGACTTTACTACAGCAGAAGTGGCAAAATAGATTAAATGAATATTACTTATCTGCTTCAAAACAAAGCAGTTGGGTTGGTTTAAAATTGTAGTCCAACTGCTGTGCTCTGATGCCCAAAGTTACCTGACTTGTTGTGGTGGCAATGAGGCACAGCAGGGCAACCTCCCAATTCAGGATGTTCCATACATTCTTTTGCTGTCCAGATTATGTTTTCTTCACTTTAAAATTTTCCATTTAGTTTAACTAAACTTACCCTGTCTTCAAACACTGAAGAGGAGAAAATTTGTGTAAAAGACCAAATAAAAAGCTGTTCCCTCTCCCTCAATAAACTGTTATTCTTCCTTTTGAACTCTGTTAATTCATTTCCATTGCTTTTCTGAATTCGTTCCAGTGGCTCCTCCCAACAGGGATTAACTGCTACAGCCTATTAGCCCAGTTACCATTTTTGGATGTAAATTAGTGAATTTGTTATAGGATTGAAAATGACACTTGAACAAAAGTGAGCCACAGGGCTTGCACAAGGTTCCTATAGCAGCTCTGCACTCTGAACTGCATGTGAGTAGGTACTGCTGAGGGTAACGGAGAGTGGCCCCAAACGAGCTGTGTGCGCTCTGCCTTCTGGCTTCAGCCACAGACTGGCCTGGGTTCATGGCACAAAGTCATCTAATACAGTTTGTTCTGGTACATTATGGGCCACAATAGCCCCAAATGGATATTCTTGCAGAAAAGGATGTGGCTGTGGCAGACAGGCCTTTCCCTGGTCATGTCTCAAGGACAGAAGCTAGAAGAAGGCCAATAATGTGCTGCTGCTTTGGCCCTCTCCCAGCTCAAAGGCCCACGTACTAAGAAGGAATTCCCAGATGCATCAGTATTTTGGTAAGCTTGGGTCACTAGAAAGGCACAAAGTAGCAAGAAAAGGTCATCATCTAACTCAGTGGACCTTATTTCCCAGCATTTTGTATGCTGCTCCCTAGAGCGATGCAATGCAAATGTAATCTGGTTGGAAGCACCATACAGTCATACTTTATATATAAAAAAAAGATGATACAAGGTGTAAAGCATCAAAATATCAAAATAACATATTTTAAATTCAAGGTAATGATTTCTTCTTCAGTACAGAAATAAATTATTTGCATAACTGGGTTAGGTATTCTTTACAAATACTGCACAAATTTATCACAAGCCCTCGGTCTCAAGGAATGCTGAGCAACAGCAATACGATAGCAAAGAATTGCCGAACAATTCTCAGGGTACCTGTTTACAAGAAAGACAATCAAGACCTGGACAGAGTCAAGTGTTGTACTTAAAGGGGGACCCCAGAGCAGTGTGCTCACTGGAAACAGGAAGGATAAATACTAATTACAGCCAATAGCCAAAGTGTGCTTACCCTCCACAGCAAAATGATTTAGTGTTTCTGTTAGGCTTTCCACCAAGACCTGGCCATGCTTGCAAGCAAGGCAGAGGAGGCTGTCATGGAGCTGCACACTGGGGTCAGAAAAATACAACTTTGATTTGAGTCTAGGAGCCTGCAGAGCTAACGATAAGTGATAATAGACAGGATCAGCACAAAAAATCACTGCCCCACTGATACAATCTGGAAACGGTTGATTCTTCTCTTGAGGGAAGGCATCCAGGATAATATATCTGAGCTGGGGCTTGCTCTGACTGTTCTTTCTTAGGGGTGAAGTACTACAGCAACAAAAATGTGGTAGCCTACTATTTAATCCTGTAGGGACTGACAAGCAGGAATCCTTCTGTGCCAAAGCAAAAAATTTACTGGAAATTAGATATTTAATGGAATAGAGAATACAGACCACAGCACTGCAACAGCACACCTATATTTTTTGCTTCACAGTGCACAGGACTACCCAATTCTACATCATTTCTGTATTTATCCTAGTTTCTGTATTTCCTTTATATGGAGTAGAGGATAAGGATATTTGAAGAAAGTAGCTTAGTGGGCAACCCTTTTGACCCTCGTGAAAGCTAAGCAACTGGCAACATCTTCCGAAGAGCCTGACTTTGTGTAATTCTATTTTATACTGCCTTGTGCCTATTTCCAAGGACTCACTAATACACAGCCCCCTGAGTAACTTGCCTTCTCATCAGTTTGTCACTTCTTGCTTGATATGTCATACCTTCATAATCAAATGTCACCAAAGTAAATTAATGCCATTCTTCTCTAAAATTAGATATTTAAGAATGGTGACTTTGAATACCAAGGATTTGTTACTGCTTTTTTTGACTAGTGACAAGAACAAGCTTTTACTGAAGAGTCATAGTTGAAAGAAGGAGCTGACTGCTCATCCAGTATTTACTCTTCCTCCAAATATGTTTTCTGAATTTAAACCAATTATTTTTCACTGGCGACAAGGAAGTCCCAAAGGTATCAACAAACACACTGTTCAGCCTCTAAGATTTTTATTACCTACAATAATGATGGAGAAAACTGAGTTTGACACCTAAATGACTGCAATGTAATTTCATTTGGCTGAGATGAAGGGCACATGTAGAAGTTACTTCACTGTGAAGTAACACATTTAGATGAAGTTCACATTGTATTTCTTCTGCAAACTAAAAGAAGATTAAGCCTGCATCTTTAAAGCTTCTTGAGTTTCTAAAGCTTCATGAGTTTTTTAGGAATATAATAAATAATTCCTTATCTTTTAAACAGTTCCATTTCAGAGCTGGTTTCTCCATGAGGAATCTTAATTTTGAAATGCATGATTCCTTGTGAAGATTAAAATGAACATTTTGACAAAGTCATTAGGAAAACATTTCTGTTTGCTTTTTACACTTAGCTGCTACATTAATTAATTTTTGAAAATTCTGGTTGTAAAGATCCTAAGTCCTGGTGGAATTAAAAGCTGCAGAACTTCACAGTGCTGCACTCCACCACAAATCATGCTGGGCTACGTGGCCAACTTCATTTTCCTTTACTAGCCAAAGTGATATTGCTTCCTGTGTGACGAAGCAATTTAACAAAATTAAAAATTCTATGCCATCAATCCTGCAAATTTGTCATCATTTGAACTAAGAATTCAGTAAAGGTATTTACTGTCCTCTTTCAAAGTGGATCCTTATGTAAAAGGACTGTTTCTTATACTTTTCAAATATAACCTAGCAGAGGGCTTGAATTGGATGACTCAGTAAGTTCTTACCATTTCTAACTGCTGTGATTCTATTTAGCAACTGCCTTACATCAGAAGTATAATTGCAGCCAGTAGATGAGATATAAAACTCTCAGTGGAAAGGGAAGAAAAAATATCAGTTTTTGAATTCAAAAATTACAATTGCTTGGTTTGATTTTGCAAGAGTTCCTCAAGAACAAATGACTCTGAAACATAGCAGGTAAGGCACAGATTTTGTGTGTGTGTGTGTGTGTGTGTGTGTGTGTGCGCACGCGCACTTTCCGTCTATGGAAAACGCAGGAACAGCTGCAACGGACATCTGTCTTCTGCCTTGAAAGATCAGGACTTGTCCTAATCACATTTATCACAACACCTCACCCTTAGAAGTAGAGATGATCAAGAATTTTTTAAAAATACTAGTTTGTCAAAATGAGATCATCTCAATAAATACGTGCTGGAAGCTACTTGGCTTCCTAAAAAAAAAAAAAAAAAAAAAAAAAAAAGGATGATTTGTTGCAGAGCCCAGGCTTCCAGGAGGGCTCTGGTGTGAAGACTGTAATTCCAGGTTACCTATACAGTATAGACACTCAGGGACTAGGCACACTTCAGTTTTTCTCTGGAGTCCCTTGGTTCTGGAGTCCTAATTCAGAAGGTTAGGCTGGATAATGCTGCTGCTGGAAAATTTCCAGGATGACACCTTCTCATTACAGATTTCTACAAAATGCAGCTATATAGGACCCCAAGCTCAGGCAGGGTCCACAGATACTCTGGAAATACGTGACTGCATTTACTTCTCTCATCACTGAGATGTGTACAGCTGCAGGAGAGAGCATCTAGCAGCACTCAACAACACTGCACAGCAGACAAAGCAACAGCAGACCCAAGTGACACTGAACCTGCCAAGAGAACTGATGAAACAATCCTAATGCACAAGAGATCAGCTTTGTTTATTGATGCAAGAAGTTTCATAGAATCCTAACTGACTGTAAATTAAATTGTACTTTTCTGTGTATTCAGTGCAGTAATTTTACCAAGATAGAGTATTTTTATCTGTATCCTTGCAAGAAGCTTCATGGTGTCTTTGTTGACTGTAAGTTGTCAAGATTAGGCTGAGGAAGAACAATTCTTCCTGCACTGACTCAGGATGTATATTTATTAGTAAACTCCAAAGCTGTAATTCACTACTGCCACATCCATACTAGTCCATAAAAGCTGTAATCAAGTTAGAAGCTGAGCTTTTTTGCCTCCTGCTGTCTTGCCTTCTTCAAGTTGCCATCAACTGTGTGAGAGTGGTGCATAAAAAAAATCCATGCAGAGGCAATGGATAAAATATTTTAGTCATGCCATATATCAAGCTTGCAAAACACCCTAAGTCCATCCTTACCATTATTCACACAATTGCTACCAAGAGCTGAATATTATAGACATGAGGTTTGCAAGTCTCAGTGCAGGCTATTGTACCACTTATTCACATTTTCTTGGGGCTCTAAATCCAAACACTAGCCACACATACTACTCAACTGGGGAAGGCTCAGAGATTGCACAAACGACAGCAGCACAGTACAAAGCCCTTCTTTTAAATCTTTGTGTGTTGCCATTGTAGTAAATGCCAAGTGTCGGTGGAACTGCCTTTATGAATCTTGACTTCTTGGTACTGTTATCTGTTACTATTGCTGAACTACAGCACAGCCTAGACCCCAGCTTGAGATTCAGGTTTTAGAGCGCACAGAACTGATACAGAGAAAGCCAGAGGAAAAGTCTCTACCATGACATGTTACAATTTAAGTATATGTAACCAAAGATGGGAAGAAAGACAGATACAGATAACCAGAAACTTGGAGCAAGATTATAAAGCAAGACAGTGACAGAGCTTGGAACAGAATCAATGCTTCTGAGCAGCTACACTTAACTTGGATAATAAATTCATCACTTTCTTATTATGGCACTCTCCACTTAATAGAGATCCAAGTCAGGGTTTGCTGATGCGAGTTAAAATTGTGTCTGGGAGGATTTCATAATACTATCTCTAACTGCCAAAAGTTTTTTTTTAGTGTCCTAATCATTAAATCCACACAGAAGTTATTTATACAGGAGGCAAAACAGAAGGAGAAGGGAAAGGAAGGCACAAGTCTGATTTGCAAAATTACGGTAAATTACAAAGATCATATATTAACTATCCATACAGAAATGTAACAGATCACATAGCATCTGCCTTTGGTTCCCACGTGCTGCTGAACTGCAGTGACAGAAATGGTCTATCTTTTAAATCATTCATTTCCAGTGATGCTGATCTTCTCTCTTCCTCTCTCCCTGGTGATTCTTTCAAATAACAGCTGTTAAACGTGCCTTTCCTGCAGAGCCTTCATCTTTCCCTAAATCTTCCTCTAGTACTTCCACGGTGGGTGACACTAGCAGAGATTACAAGAGAAACTTGTAATTCAAGGTACTGAACTCTCCTTGCACCAACCGTCTCTCAGTGCCACTCTGGCAACATTAAAAGGCCCATAAAGAAGGGGAGACTCATTTGCTGGAGTATCAATGCACCGAGTCCTTCGCCGTGCGCAGAGCGTGCAGGACTGGAGGACAGCACTAGCAGTGACACAGGCCACAGCCAAAGTCCACCGCTCCCCACGGGTCCTCCCCTTCCCGGGACCTGCAAGGGTCGCGGGAGGAAGAAGGAAATTGCTGCGCCTCCAGATCAAACTGATGCCTGCCAGAGACAGGCAGATCGCCCAGCCTTTTTGGAGCGAGGGCATGTAAAGGACGCCTGGAGCCTGGGCTCTCTTTCTGCCTTTCCCTTCTGTAAGACCCAGATCTCACTCAGAAGTGGGCTCAATTTCTATCGAGTTCTGTGGACTCACATCTGCTTTCAAAAGTCTAAGAATTCAGATTTGGGAGAAAAGTGTCTTAAAATATTCTAGTAGGCTAACCCTGCAGCCCCTGGCACTGATCTCAATGGGAATTTGCATGTGCAAACAAAAGCAGATTTAGAAGATATTAGTTATACTTGAGCCTAAATGTAAAACATCTGATTTAACATCACACATTCCCATGAGTTTTGTTTGTTTGTTTATATGCATAAGCAAAATTCAATGATTGCTTGCTAACATATTATTCAAAACATAAAAATCAATTAAAATCATCTTCTACAATTCACTCATACCCAAATGCTGACACAGTTTAAATCGTCTTACTACCTCTCTGAGAAGCAGTAGGAAAAACAATCTAAAGATGAAAATGGATTTAGCCACTTTAAGAAGAAACTTCAAGCATTTTTCTTTTCCCACATTACAAAGTAACTGAAGAACAACGAATAATTAAAAAGACTGGTCAGCTTTTAAATAAGCTTTGCTCATGCTTGCTCTAGATTAAATAAAGCTATTGTGATAATTTAAATAAAATCAACTCTGTTTTAGAGGATTTAGTCCAACTGAATATAACTGCTAATTAAGGAAATAGCAGTTCTAGCACTGATCTTTCTTGTATTTTTTGTAGGCAAAGAATATGCAATTCCTTGCAGCCCAGACCCTGCAGTCCTTCCTGCTAATAAAAATGGTACCTCATATGGCAGGAACATGAATTTAGTTTCGTCTGTTGGAAACAACGGATAATCATTCACTACGTCCAGTGGCAACCTCCAGGGTATTAGATGAAAATTAATGTGTGTAAGGTGAAGCCCTGAAGGGAAGTGGTGGCTGAATCTGTGACTTGGGAAATTTGGTCATTGCACATACACAGCAACCTGCCAGCAGGACAAACCACAGGGGACATCAGAGTCCACACAGAATTCAACTTTCCACCGAGATAACTCTGTATTTCCCCAAAGTTCACATCATTTGTGTGGACTGTGACATACTCTGGAGTCTGAAGGTTGTGGGCTAAGGGCATCCTTTCTCGTTCACCTCTTCCCTGATTGACAAGGGATTTACCCACTTTAGTCGCAGCAGAATTTATGCCTGTGGAGTAGGTGTGATATGATAAAGGCTGAGCCAGGACTCAGACTGCAGGATTTAGCCTTATTGTTCTCGCAGCACACACCGTGTTCCTCTGTTTGTTAGAGGTGATGAATGTTAAAAAGCTCTGAACTCCGCATTGTTCCCATACTCAAAAGCCAGTGAAAGCCCGTTATTAAGTAGGAATAAAAATTTACTAAGCAAGTAATTTTCCTTTTCCTGACTTGACTAGTTATTTAAGCAGACAGCAACTTATTTCACTAACCAAGTTAAATTAAATGGTTAGAACACAAGACCTGATTTTCAAAGGCATTTTGTTAACAGTGAGCGTGAAGGACTTTTGCACCTTCATAAATCTGCTGCACAGCATCTTCCTACTAATAAAGAAAATAAAATATTATTAACCAGCTTTCGAAGTGGGGAGGGGGAATGGGGATTCTGTTCCCGGATCAGCAGGGCCTAGTGGTGGAGTCTGGCAGGAATGGAGACAGCTTGTTTCTACGGAGGAGAGCTGCAGCAGCCGGGGTCTGAAGCCTCACCCCTCCTTCACTCCCAGCTCTTTCACCATTTCCCCCTCCACTTCAATCAATCACTCATTAATTCCTATAAGTTTTCCTTCTCAGGAAAGCTTTTATTCAAACATCCTTGTTCGTTGTTCCACGTGCCCATAGGAAAGTCTGCCACAGCAAACTCTTCTGCTGAGCTCTTAACATCTGTCCCAGCCATTTCCATCCTGCCTGCTCTCTGGTCTTTTAAAAGATGAACAGTGGCAGACCTTCGTATGTCTAATGCACTCATCTAATATCTCTGACTTTTCCAGGTTATCAATTCCTTGGTTGCTTATTTACTTAAAAATATCCAGAGAAAGAAAGAAATTCCCCAGCCTGATGGAGAAGCTCATTCTCAAAGCTGCCTTACATGAACAGAGGCATCATTCCAGGATCAGACATTATGGAGCTAATCTTCAGCCATAGAGAATGTCATCAAAAAGTAGTTAAAAATATTTTAGGCCTTTTTTTTTTAAACTCAAACTCGACCAAAATTTTACAACAGAGCAACTTCCTATACGCTGGGCCTGCACATTAGGTAAACTTGAATACATTTAAAATGACTTACTCTATTTTTCCTGTTGTCTGCAAAACTATGAGCCTTCCTGCCCTGATTCACGATTTGGATCTATACACCCAAGCTAGAATGGTATATTAGCCTCAGTCGAGTGCTTTTCTGACAGAGGCTGAAGCTATCGTTTCCCGTTAACGGGCAGAGAGGCTTTGGATTGCGTATGCAGGATTCACCTCATCTTTCCCTCCCCTCCACACACCTGCTGGTGTCAGCACAGCAATTGCTGCAGCTGTACAAGAATCCACAGGGATGCATGTGGGGAGGTAATTTTTCAGTTCCCTGGTGCCTTCCTCCAGGTAGCCAAACGCACAGAGACTGACGCGAGTGTAGGTACAAATTGCCAAGGGCAAATCATATCCACTAGAGAAATGCATGGGGAAAGACAGCCTGTGCTATGCTGAATATTCCTGTCTGTTTTTCTTTTTTTTTTTTTAATCTGTTTGTATATAAATGTGATTTTATAGATTACTAGAGACCCTCAGCAGGTTTTTACTTCCGGCTAAAAACATAGTGTTTTTCTCTAAGAAGGATACTTATCTAGCTCCAACTTGTTATAAATCATTGCAACTCATTGCGTATCAAAGAAGCAATAACAATAAATACCAAGTTACATATGTCCCCCTTCGGGTCAAAGGCTCACATCTGAAAACCTGTAGGATGAATAAGGCAAGATTTAAGCAGCAGTTCATCTCTAGCTACGTGCTTATTCACAAAGTACAACAGGACTGAGGAGCACGTGTAGGTGTTCTGCTGCTGCGTGGCTCCATGAGAAGTCAGAGCTGATTCTCCTCCGAGAAAAATCTCTGAAGTAAGTTATGCAGATTAAGAAAAGACGACGTTAATGCAGTTTAAGAGCTTAGGCAGAACCAGTAAAAAAGAAAGCAGTCAAATAACTTGTTATGGGTTTTCAGCTCTTTTGCAGAGTGGAATTAGCTTAACCAATTTCTGCGCTTTTGGTAGAATATTCACTGAACAATCCAATTAGTAAAACAGAGGTTGAATGGGCAGCCAATTGTAAAAATAATTGCTCAACCTTTCCAGATGATTTTTGAGAATCTGAACTCGAGAGTCCAGCTAATGCTAAGCATGAATTGATTTGCCTGAAATTGAATTAATTTCATTTGGGAATGGTCATGTTTGAAGGTAAAACATCGCTCAACCAAAATTTAGTATTTTGACCTCTTATTTCCATGTAAGTGCATTCAAATGATTAAATATTGGTGCTTTGGGAATGATTATATCTGCACCTGAGGTTGTATCTTCTTTATGCCACTAAGCAGGAGCAGACTGTTTGCTGCAGCGACCTTTAGACTAGCAGTTTTAATATGACAGCAAGAGGCAGAAGTCTCAGAGCTCCTTAAACACTGGGTAAGATGTATAGCCTTTCTATACTCTGTTTTCATCACTGATATACTGAGAAGAAATACATTTGCAAGCCCAGCTGAGTGCTATAATTTCACATTCATTATTAGTTTAGAAGTTTGTTCCAAGAATTTCTCCGAGACAGAAAGTTGTAAGTTAAAAGGCTCCAAAAATAAAAAAACACATGCAGAGACATGTTCAGAGGCTATCTGTAAGCTGAATTACATGCTAGCTTCCACTGATTTGCCCTATAGCAACACTCAGGATCCCAATATTGAGGCCCTACTGCCCTCAGGTTTGTACACACGGGGGTTTGTCATGCCTGCCCGTTCTGCAGTTTTTTATATGCATATTCAGTGGGTGCAAGTCTGTGCCATTCTTATTTGTTAGCACTGTGAACCCCCTTTTCACATGAAAATATAGCTTAAAAAAAGCATTTCTGTCACTGTAGGTCACAAACTCTTTGGGCACGCTGGAGAACTTCACTGTAGCAACACAGGAAACAGTTAACTCACTTCAATTTCTGGCAGCAGCTCAGTTTGGTCTAGCTCACCGTTAGGGTGGTTACTCAGTGCTAAAGCAATTAAAACTAGTCAGCTAGTCACTAGATAGTATTAAAAAAAAACCCAAAACACCCAACTTGCCATATACACAGGATAAAGATTCGTAAGCTCAAAATTTTGCTTGCAAATCTTTGCGAAATCCTTGCATAAGCTTTCTCAGCAGCTAGACAGAATGAAGTTTCCAAAGGCAGAGCTTCCCACAAGGGGATTTACACAATGCTGCTTTTCTTATACATCTTGTATTCATAACTCCCTCCTCTGTAATAAACGTTTAAAATCCCTCAGCCAATTCTCTCTTTTTATTCATGGTTTGGACAACATCTAAAAAAGAGAATTTTTACATTGGAAGTAATAACTGATCCACCCACATACTTTTTCTTTAGTCACTGGATGCCTGGCAACCTTCAATGACCTTTTTAGTTAAATCTTTTTAGTTTGTTACCACGCAAAGGAAGCAGGCCTTTTCCAAAAGAGAAAAGTATCCCTAAGTAGAAAGATAAAATGGATAAACATTAATAGATAGGTTCATAATTCCTACTGAAACCATCAGATGCAGTTAATATTTGCAAGTATTGATAGAACAAGTAATAAATACTTATTTAAATCAGTGGGACCTAAGCACATATTTTCAATACATGACTGAAAGGGAGTGAACTAAGAACACAGCAAAATGCCTTGCTAAGTTAGGGCCTTACTGAATGCTGAATAAAACTCTTCAGTATTTGTCTCAGCTGTTCAGAATCACGTACAGAGGATTGCTAGAATCAGCAAACTCCTTAAGATACTGGGACAGTTCTCTGTTCAGTTCTAGTTTTTAAATATTTATTTTTTTCTTCAAGCTCTTTTCTAGTTTTTCTTTTAATGAACTCTCCTCTAATTGGGAAAAGTTCTTTCCAACTGGTGATGTGTTTTTGGATTGCTCAACAGATCTAATTAGAGTTAAGTCCATTTATCTATGAATCAAGCATTTTCTGTTCTTGCTATCTTCTAGCATTTAATGAATTAGTGCTTATTAATGTCTCAGGGCTATTATGAAAGTTTGTGCTTTAATCTGGAAGTTTGAACTGACAGTCCCTAGACTCAGAAAAATCCAACGTCTGTAAACCCCAGGGAGTGAATGGCAGGGAAGGAAGGAGAGCAGGCCTTCAAAGATGGTGAAGATATACGAAAAGGAAGCAAGTCACCGAACAGCAGCCCAGCGACTAAACTAAACTGACCTTTGCTGTAGTGTTTGAAGGAAAGGTGACTTCCACAGCTCCCATCCAGGACTGCAGCAACTGTCCTAGACTCCAGCACAGACCATCGAAGTCCTGCCCTTCCCAGCATCATTTGCAGACCCCAAACCTCCAAGCCTCCTGTGCCCTGTGCTCCTGGAGGAGGACTCCGAATCAGCTCCCAAGAACTACACAGAAATAGCCCCGGAAAGGAAACCTGGAGTGCAGAGCAAGTTACATAAAATCCAGTAACTATCGCCTATATGCGCAAACACCATCTTCTCATAACTTCATTAGCTTATTACTTCACTGTTAGCTAATTGCTTATAAAGAGAATGACATATAACATTTACAGGAGAGTTTGACATGGTAAGTAATAACTTGCAAAGCAAGCATTCAGTATCTGAAGGCAGGTTCAGTGAATGCTCCTTGGTTGGCCAGGTATGAATGAGTAACAACTAATTCAAGCCAACAACCCTCATCAAGCAAAGCATGGCGTTTTTTTTTATTTGGAAATCCTTCTGAAAATCATCCTGTTCTATTCCCAGTTCACTGACTTGTGTTTTCTTTCCCTGAGGTAGTACAGAAAAAGGCTATAAAGAAAAAATGGGAAAAGAAAGCAATAGTATGTAAGAAAAGATTTTTTTTTTTAAGAGCCTCTTTTATCACTTTTTTGCATGTTGCTTTTAGTCCATTTCCCAGTGGATAATGCTAAAAGCATGGCAGCGGCTGGATGGCACCCCCTCGCAGCATCTCCAGTCTGACACAAAAGATAAGAGCACAAGGAGAGGAGGAGACTCCCTTCCGACCTCTGAATAGTCACATCTGTCTTGATGTTTTGATCTTCTTGCATCTCCTACAGCATTTATTTCCTCTTCTTTGTACCCATCAGTTTGCGTGAGTATAAAAACAGCTTTTTCCATGCAACTGCTCACACAGCTGCCTGGCTCTGGATGAAAGAAACCTGCGCTACAGGGATTGGAGCAACGTCAGCGCTTGCCTCAAGAGAAAAACCTGCCAGCCGGCTCCTGTGGCAGCCCAGGGGCCTGGGCCAGCCTCGGCCAAAGCACTGTGGCCTACCCAAGTCTGAAGTGTACGTGCATCTCACCCCACTGATACCTCCGCAACTGATGGAAGCGCTCTCATTCTTCTGTTGACATTGGTTTTACCATCCACTTCGGTTCAAAGATAACTGTGCCCACAACACCTTAACAGACAAGCAAGGTGCCTGCCAATCTGCCCTACTCTTCCAAAGTAGCATAGTAACAGGTAAAAGTTGATGACTGACGAACTGCCTGCTATGGCTTTTACTGTACAACAGCTTCTTCCCAGCATGACCTTAGTCTTTTATGTTCATATTTGGCTGAAATGGCATCCATAAAGAATGTTCTGATTTGACTGAACAACCCAAAGCTCACAAAATCAAAGGCCAAAACCTCAAAGCTGTTATTTTAACATTTCATAACTCGTAAGCTATCTTCCAGATTCCCAAGAGGCTGACAGACAGGCATTTCGATGTCTGATGTTGAAATACTGCACGTTCAACACCACACGTTGCCATAGCTGAGCTCATACGAACCCCAGCTCATCGGCCTCCTTTTAAAGGAAGCTGATGTCAAAGCACATCCAGTGAAGCCTTTAGTTACAGACCAACCATCCATGACTTCCTTGATGCAACCTCATGTTCTTCACACTATTTATTTTCATTGGCTTTGAAAGTGGGAGAAAGCTTACTGGGACTTAATAATGAGAAGGAAAGGAAATGTAGTAGGAGAACAGCTGGGGGAAAAGTGCACCAATGGATAACTGACTAGTTTAGTGTTAGTATTTCTTCCCATAGCAAAAGGACATTAAGATAACAGGTCTTCTAAACGTGTTATTACAAAATATAAAAGTTGTACGGTTTAAAAGCTAGTAATCTTTTCAACAGCTTCTATCACAGATTATCAACTTCTCTATTTAAACAGAAAACCTCTCCTTAACACTTGTATCTAATCCTTATGGGCTGCTGTCTTTCCTTACACAACAAGATACTTCAATTTAAAATGCTGTGTTACTCAACACTGAAAAAAAAACACCTTGGTTTATATGAATTTAATTATTTTCCAAAACACCTTTTCACTGTGCTGTAAGTGAGATAGCTGGCAAGTTAGAATGACGCTGCAATGTTCCATTAATGCTCCTTTGTGCCAAAAGAGGACTCTGTTGGAGCCATGCTGCAATATTCCCACCATTTTTTAAGTGAGCAAAAAATATATTTCTGGAGTGTTTATAACTGACTGAGACACTCTAGCTTTACTCAGTATGATTTTGGGTAGTTCCTGCAGCTTTGAATAGAAGCTTTTATACGGGAACAAGACAATTCATAGCCAAAGACGACTTCTTTAGCTTTACGATAGACTGGCTTGCTTGGCGCATGGAGCAAAATGCAGGGGTTTGGCATACCATAGTGTTTTAATGTCACAGCAATCAAATGTTGGTTAGTCAGTGTCAGAAAGCTGCAGAACTGAAACCAGAAGAAACAGAATAAAAGTGAGTGTCCTTTTGTAAGTCTTCCCAACAGCTCTTTCACATGGATAATATCTGGAGAGTATGCATGCAACACAGACTGCATGCCTCTCCCTGGTTCTGGGCACTCAGCACTGCTCCAGCACGTGAAGGTGCCCTGGAGTTGGCTGAGCCAACCCTGCAGGAGAGTCACTTGTCAGGTGGGGCAAACCCAGAGCAGCTCAAAAGTCAATGAAAATTTTTGCAGCTGGTCAAAGGATCTAACCAAACAGAACAGATGGAAGGGAGAAAGTGCCACTGATTTTGTGCTGGCAGTTGCTGTACCAGCCCACTACACTTTCAAAAGGGATGGCAGCCTTCAGACTGCTCCACTCGCCACATGGAACAAGCTCACACCCCCGAGGGTAAACATAAAATTTTTTTCAACCCACTTTTGCACATGCACGTTTTCCATGAGTTACAATGATTATTCCAGAAATGGATTCATGGATAGAGTCTGTGACTAAAATAGACCTGTACAAATAATTCTGTGGTTGTTTAGATGATATAACATGCTTCCTCATAATTGCAAATCATTTTAGAACAGATTGTTAGTTTCTTGAATAATCCCCCGATAATTTTCCCAAATAATACTTGATTTGCATCTGTAGTGCTCATGGGAGATGTTCAATATTCAAAGTCTGATGTGAATTGATTGGAAATTCCAGTCATATTAAATGGATTCTTGTATCCTAATTAATGTACTTCTAAACTAGGTTTAGTGCCATATTTTATCAATTTAAAATTTACATTCTGCAGACTCAATATTTGTTTTATACTTGCTACTTCAAAGAACATTTCTGTCAGGGAAATAATTAGACTATTTGCAAAAATGGTATATAAGAGATAAGCAACGTTGAAATAAGTGGATTTAACAAGTCAAATTTATATTTATGGTTGTTGTTTTGCAATGTTCACTTAAGGTTACTCTTACCAATATGGCACAGAAATGAGAGTTCTAGTAAATTATTTCTTTATGCAAAAATTTCAAATATTACCAGTGTATTGATAGATTGTACAACAATGTTTAAAGGTTCTCAGAAAGCACAGACTTTAAAATGAGAAGATACAAGATGACATGCACACAATATCAAACAGATAAAAATCAGTGTTTGCAGTGCTCAGAGGCATAGAAGGATCACCCTGCCCTTGGTGGAAGTCACCTTTGTGTATAGATATGGACAGACTTGACTTTTATCTTGCTTCAGAAATCATTCTAAAGCACAAAACTGCTTTGCCTGAAAGGGCATCACATGGCATTTGCAGAATTTCCCTAGGGCAGCGCACAGCACGGGCTTACCTCCCAGGACTATTTCAAGAGCCAACAATTCACTGATTGCTCAGCACTGTGAAGCCAAAAGTGTTATGTTAGTGCTTAATGTTTCTCACTTAAAAAAAAAAAAAATTGTTATTTGTGCCACCTTCACCTCTGCAGCTCCTCAGGTCTAGCAGAGGAGTTCACCTTTTAGAGACACTCCAGGGCACTACACTTCAGAGCAAGACACAATTTTGGTTTCAGGGCATGTGATGCGACTGCTGTCTGTGGCTTCAGCTGAACAGTTTGCCTCTCATTATCTATTTATTCCTGCTGCATCTTCACTATGTCAGTGAGTGGGCTCCTTGATTTTTTAAAAATTTTAATTTATTTGTGCTCATTTAAAACAAACACAATAGGCACAGAGAGAAGATATATCTAGCTTTGAAGTCCTTTCACAGCAACCCCCTTTCTGAAGTCAGGGATCCAGATCCTGACATCTGAGCTCACTTCAGTTAATTTTCAGAAACATCCTGACGTGCCCCTAGTGGGTGTCTGGTGAAGAACAAGGTAGGCTCAGTAAACAGGCTTGACTCATCTCCCATGACAATCCAAGGGGGGGTGGGGGGATGTAAATCTGTCCTCCTAGATTCATCTTCCTTTTCTCCAGAGGTCCCTTCCAACCTTACCAATTCTATGATTCTATGAATCCTATGGTGTGTTGGGTATCTCCTTCCTCCAGCCACACACAAAGGTTTTTTTAATCAGCGATGAAGGGAGAGCTGTGCTGGGCACCCTTCTACCGAGATCCTGCGCTCCTCTTCACCTCCTGGATGTTCTGCTCCTTACAACCCCACGAGCAGGCAGGCTCTGAACATGCATCCCAGGAAAGGCTTCCTCAGGTTCAGCTGCTGGGTGCAGGGAACACTTCCACATTCTGCACAGGACTTGGGAGGCCAAATGTGGCAGGTCCTCTTGGCACCTGGGTGCCACAAAAAGGCATTCAAGAAAAAAAATAAAATGCCTTGGCTTTTGGCATAAGCTTTCAAGCAGCAACTGAAGAAGTGCTACCTGGGGTCTTTTTTTAAAAGTCATTGTAAAAATGTTTGAAAGCATCCTGAAACCACTAATAAATGCACTTGGTGAGTTTCCATATAACTTCAATTTTTTACTGTCAGCACATCCTAAATTGGCAAAGCTTTGCCAATTTGAGTTTTTTTATGTTTAGTTCATTTATCAATTATTTATTCAACTGAGTTTCAGTATGATTATCTAGTTTCTGAACAAATTCCTTAGACAATCTTAGAACCAGGTTGTATAATTAAAACAATACTAATACAGGATAATTGAAATTTATAATCCACAGAATGAAATAATCTCCATCAGAAGCCTAGATGCAGCTATAGTGATAGCACGATAACCAGGTAAAATCTGAGACTATAATTCTGACTAATTTCAACTTGAGCACCACTGCAGAGATACCTGGGAAAGAAAACATCAGTCACCAGGTGGGGGTGGGATAAATCATTCTAATTTAGGAAGCAGCAGAGAGGAAGGAGCGATGCACTGTATGCTCCATGACCAGACCTCATCACAACTCAAAGCAGCTTTGACTGGGTGGTGGAAAAGGAGAGCTACAGCACTCTCAGCCTTTCTGGTATTTCTGTACATGGGCCAAGAAGCAAGAAATACTGCTGCAAGTAGACATAGAAATAGGACCCATCAAAGAGGTAGAGTATAGCTAAAGGAACTGACTGAAGCCACCTCCAGCTCATCCTCAGCCTAGGCTCTGTACCCTTAGCATGCTTCTTCATCCATCAGCTTGCTCCTTCAGAGCCGCTCATTCCTTCTTTCCCATTTTCAGCACATGGATCCTTGTCCTTTCCCTCCTTTCTTCTGTGTCCAAGCAAGAGCTCTAGTTCTATCTACTTTTTCAGAAGTGTTCTTAAAGCACTTCGTTGTCTGTGGACAACATCTTTGAACATCAAAAGTCATCAATTACAGTATTTCCAGTTCCTGGTGAGATATGCCCTAGGGTCTGTATAGGGTCTGCACAGAGCTGCATGCAGACCTTGTGCAGGCCATCTGCTTTTTCATGCCTGAGGTATCAGGAATATCATCCAAGCCATTTAATTCCAAAACCACTGGACTGTCATAGGAAACGAAGGACATAAGTTGGCAGTGGCCATAACAGGCCACAGCCTTTCTAGTGCCAATACCCCAGATGTCAATCAGACAGAGCAGGACAGGCAGCTGCAGGGCCAGGGAATAGGAGGGAGAAGAACTGGTCAGCCCAAGGTAGAAGTACCAGAGCTGTGGACCATGAAGTGAGCAAAAGGGGAGCACTTCCTCTGCAGTGTGAAAGACCTGATAAGTGTTTTCTTCTTTATGCAACATTGTAAATCGTAACACTCTGCTATTCTAGGCTCTCCATTGCAAGGACAGCATACTGTTTTGAGGTACTTTCACTTAGAGACGGTTTATGGAGGGGATTTTGAGACAAATTCCTGCTTCAACCTGTATGACGTCCATTGGTAAAGGCCTCCGGCACTCTGAGAATTTTGCAAATGCAGCATTAAAGCTTTTATACATCCTGTCACTAGCTATCATGGCTCTATGGAACTACTTTTTTCCAAATGGAAACTAAGTGGCCAGGTTCTGTTTACCTGTCCAGTGCTATAACCACCACAAATTCCAAATGCCTCCAGCCTTGAGCATGGCCCTGGGCAGTGCAGTAGAGATCATTTTCTACTGCTTTTCCATAAGAAAAAAAATTAACCCCTTTTTTGAAGAATATTATGTGAAGAACAGAGCACACTGACAAGATTTTTTTCCTTTAAACAAGGTGCAGGGACTGCAAACAGGAATGAAGCTAGAGGAAGGGGAGGAAAGCCAACAAAATGTGAGAGTGGCAAGGGAAACAAGAGGACAGAAGAGTCGGGTGAATGCAGCTGCTGCTACGCCAGCCTGCACAGAATAAGTGTTTTATCTATCTGACAGACCAGATGAAGGCAACGCAGGCAGTGGGGAGAGGAGAGATCAGAGAGGCGGACTCTGCAAGCAGGTGTCTGCGCATAGAGGGACAGAAGCAGTTGAGAAAAGCTGAGTCTGAACTCCTTCAGGCTTGGCATCAGCAGTGGGCTTTAGGCTCTCCTTCGCACATGCTTCTGGTATTGCAGCAGGTTTTGTGCCTGAAGGGTTAAGCTTGGCACTACATTAATTTTAGAGTCTCTGCATATTCAGCACTTACCTCAGAAGTTCTTTAAAAAAAAGTTAAATTTCAATACAAACAACTTGAAAGAAGCTGAAAGTTTAATATTTCAAAAAAAATCAGAACAAAAGATTTTAATTCTTCTCCAGAAGATAATGCCCCTCTTCTGCTATCAAAAATTATATTCATTCCTAGCTTTAATTATGCTAAAAATGCATTTTGGTGAGCAAACTATTTGCTTAGTATCATCTAGCTTCATCTGGTATCTGTTACTGTAGTGCTCAAAATATGAGATGTCAGCAAATACTGACTAGAGAAGATTCACTAGATGGAACACAAATACATATGAGTTCCTCAGTTTGGTAAGAATAATCAGACTTGCTATTCACCTCAAACTGTTGCATATACAGAGGGGAATCCAGAAGAGAAAGCTGTAAGAGACTCCCTGTTACTTTCTGCATTGGACTTCTTAGAAGAGCCTGTGAAAACACACACACGTCGATGAAAGCGAGGGTTAAAACTGCCCCTGCTTATGGAGGTTTATTAATGGGCCCTTACAGAAGAAAAACACTGGAAAGAAAGGGAAGATAACCTAATAGTGCCCTGTTAACAGATGTCAAGAGAGATTTCGAACCCGGAAAGGAGGAGAAGCAAAACAGCAGCTGTAAACACATCAAGCCTTCGGCAGCAATGGCAGCTCTGAAAGCCTATTTCTTGGCAAGCTGCTGTTTCCATCAGGGGATGTGGTGGAAACAGTGCTAGTACCAAAGGAATCAGTCCTGCACAGTCAGCTTTCGGTATGGCTCCAGCACAATTCGGAGTGCAGCTTTTTGTTGCTAGTCAATATATACAGTCTAAAAACCACTTCCACCACTGTGTCTTCATAGGCTGATATACAACTGTAGCCACGATTAAGTCATGTGACTCCTATATAATAACTGGCAAAAAGTTCAATACCAGGTTCATTTTTTCCCCTACCCTCCTGACATGTACTTTCCTCCAGAATGAGATTCCCATTTTTCTTGCTTTTCTGTAGGATACACGCCTTTCCAACATCCCCGCCAACCACTGCACCAGCGCCACCAGGCCATGCCTGTTGCTTTTGGTATGCCCTAGACCAGTTCTCCTCCAGGCTGCCTTCAAAATGATCTCTAAGTGGCCATCTGTGTCTGAGACCTCTGGTTTCATCCTGTATCCACACTTCTAGAGTCTCTGCTATCAACTGATGATTGCTCATTCTATAACCTTCAGGAAATTGCCCCTCAAAGATGTTCTCAGATGTGATTCCTGACAACCTCAGCACATTTCAGGCATGTCTGCTATACGGACTTCTTCTAGGGTCAGCTAAATTTCATTCTAGGCAGCAGTAGTTCATTGAAAGAATATATGCATACAATATTTCCTAATTGCTTGTTATTAATATCTATTTATAGCGATGTTATTACTGTGAGTTCAAATTTGATTCTCTTCTGATTAAAGTTGAGAAATCAGTCATGTTTATGAAGACCTTAACTGAGCTATAATTTTAAAATAACCTTTTAGACATTCTTTGAAAGGTACAAGCTGTAAGGCTTGCCAAATAAAAAAAAATAAAAATAGTCAGATATAGCAAATAAATAATCCATGCTGCTCTGCATAAGAGATGAGTGCTCCTCTTATTTCCAAGATACTGGCCAAATGTTTAAAACCAAGTCCTAAGGAGATTGGGTCATAATTAATTTGGCTGTCAAGGGAGAATATTAAATGAGAAAATCGCATTTTCACCTCCATAAAAAAGTGCAGAAAGGATATTTACTTTGTATGTATAAATAACACATTTTATTGTTCTATTTTAACATCTCTTTCCCTCAGACCACCTCCAAGAAGGTTTCCATAGAAACCCAAGAAGGAAAGCAAAGAGGAACAGAATTTGTGCTCAGTTTATATTGATTTCAAATACCACTGTGCTTATACCAACAATGTCTTCTGTACACAATTTTATCAGCTGAAAATCTAAGTAATACAGGTGTTTAAAATAGCAGTTTAGATTTAGCACAGTTATCAGAGCCAGAATTTGCAGTTCAGTCTGTCACCTACCCAAGGTATGGCATTGCAGAACATTAAAGATAGGTAGGTTTTTTTTAGCAAGGGCAACGAGCTCCATCAAGACAAAGACCGCTCTGGAACCGCGATGGCCCTCCGTTCTCTGTTCTTCCCTGATGCTCATCTAAGGTACTATAGTCAATATATTAAATCCTGAAAAGGCTTCAAATGAGTCTCTTCAACTTCTTAAGTTGCCTTGTATTAGTGACTAACACTAACCTGTGAGCTATCCTCACTCAGATTTAACTTCCAAGAGTGCTCCAGAGAGACCCATCTCTGTTCCTTTCGGGGGATACAACTTGGCTGCTTGCTGAGGTTTGTACTGAACCTCTAAGCACCAGGACACATGTTTTTCCTAACTTTAATGCATTAATTTCTTTCCTCAAGTTTATTGCACTTTTCCTTTAGCTAAAAAGTTTTAATATGTAAGAGGAAAAGGAAAGCAATAAAAACAAAAAACAAATCAACAAGTTTAAAAGAACTCAAACTCATCCTTGCAGTCTCTCTCCCACATCCACTTACTTATCATTATTGTTCTCTTCCGACTCATTTATGCATGCATGAAACCACTTTAGGTGAACTAGCCCAACAAGTGAACACTCTAGTCTCAGAAGCAGCCTCAAGCTGAGATGCCTACAGCATTGTATGTCTGAGTTTGCAGGAACACAGAGATAGTTTCATTTACAGACCACATTCTCTCTCTTTTGCAGTTTCCTTTAAAAAAAAATAGCAGACCCTTTTAGGATTCCATTTTCAATACAATTTCTTCCTACTGACAGGTAGCTGGAACCTGTCAACCTCTCACACTGCTCATCCTAGATGCCAGTCACTGGAAGTAAAGTCAAAGCTGCCTCAGTGGCATGAATTTAGTTTTTAAACTTTTACTCGGTCCTAGCTTTGCTTTTCATAAAGCTAGAGTATGACTGAGCCTGTGGTGATATCAGGCTTAAAGAATCAGAGATTTCAATTTGTTTTCCAGGATCCATTATTTCCTCCGCATCATCAGTTCTGGGTGAGAGTACTATTTATGTACATACAACTGCACACACATTCACATACAGAAAAGCGGAAGATGACATTTGAGTTTCTTTTTAGTGTCTCCTAATTTCATGGTGATCATTAAAGAAGGCCTGTGAATTAAGCCTTTTACTCTTGATTTATTTAAAAAAAATATATTAGAGATATCAGATTTTTTTTATTCTGCTTTAATCAAATAGCTTTTTTTCAGGGTACTAAAAAGCAATCGTAGGGGACTACACTTTTCCACTGGAGCTCTCCTTCCCTTTCTGTACTCAAATACCAGGATACAAGTAACTGTACAGAACAAACAGAACAAGCCACAACATGATTTACTGAGGACTTTTTGGATATACTCCAAATTATAATCTTATCCCAAGATCATATATCATATCACTTCCATAGGGGAGTCAGTGGTTTCAGATTTCCTTGTCTATGTTTATCTTTAGGCCAGGTTTGTTAATGAGCCCAAAGCGCGTGTGTGTGTGTTTGGGGTGGGGAGGGGGAGAATCCCCTGATGAAATGTAATATGTAATTTGTGCCCAACAACAGGTTAACTATGTTGGCACTTGAATGACAGCCAGAACAGGCCAAATTTCTGTTCCTGCTGTTTTAAAAAAAGAAACATATTGGCCTATCTTTCCTCATTCTCCAATAGTGAAATGTAAAAATAGAACGATGCACTCCAGAAGGCTCCAGGGGCTCCTTTCATTAACGTGAAAAATCCATCACTTATAGCACTGCAGCATGAATAGGTTTGGAAGACATTTAATCACTAGTAAAAATGCCATAACCCCAACTCCACTACTGTAGAAGCATATATAGCTCAGAGTTATTCATTTGGGGTTGTCCAGAAGTGCTCAAGTGTCTCATACTCTTGACAGCGAATGGGAACTAAGGAGCACATAGTGAGAACTTTCAGACCAAAATACAACTTGCTTTGAAAACAAATGTTACCATTTGGAAGGGTAGATAAATAATGCAGGTTACTTCATAAATACAATATATTTTGCCTGAGACTTTCCAATGAGGATCAAGTTATACCTCTGATCTCTGGTATGCTTCCTGGCACAATATACAGCAGGTGGAAAGGCAACTATATACATACAAAAAAAAATCTAGGTATTAAGGACAGGAAGCATTGTATCCCAGGGGCTAATCTATATTTAAGTTCAGATCCTGAACAAGACTTGAAGTTTCTGTACTAGAAACTATGCAGTCTTTGGTTTTCCAGTTACACACTGAGAAAGAAAAAGGTTTTGCTGTGAAAAATGTCTGTTTTGAAGTGTTCCTTATGTTACCAAAGGGAGCATAATTAATCAACCTTTTTGGTTGGACACACAAAGATCTACTTCTGTTATAATATAGCTTAGATTCCTAAAAAAATATTCTCATTCAGCAGTCTAAGGTCTCATTACACTGCAAGTAAAAGGTAGATCTAGATGCTAGCGACAGCTGCACAATTCCCTTGGTTTTCAGCAGCGAGTTTCAGTACAAGCCTCCACAGATTTTCAAATCTGGTGAATTTTAACTCCAGTATTTTCATAAAGTTCTGCTTTAAAGATCCATATCACCAAGACACTAGGTACTGATTCAGAAAGATACCTATGGTATGAAAGGTTTGTACTAAAGAGTGAAGAACAGAGTAGCTAGTGCAAACATTAAAAGTAATGTGCAACATCTACTTCATAACTTAAGTCTTCAACTGACTGTATCTAGTCAAAAATTACAATGCAGAGAATGAAAAAAGCACAAAACAATTGGATTGAAAAGGATATCCGGGATCACTAAGTCCAAATCTCAGATAAACACACTGTTTTAAAGATAGAAACTCATTTTCCCGGCTTTTGCTTTTCCCATCGCATCAAGCAAAGATCATTTGTGGTATTTCCTATAGACCTATCTCAGATTTGAGAAGATACACATCCACATTTAGACCTCTTAATACTAAATCAAAAAAAAAAAAAAAAAAATTCTGTCAGCCCATGACACAAACAGCAGATCTGGTATAAGCTCTTACCGCCTTTTGAAACTGGTTGGGAAAAAAAAAAAAAAACACTGCCTAGTTCCTGTCACATTGGCAAGCTTTATGCTGGATCAGGTATTGCCTGTCTGTACCACTAACTTCATCTGCATCAGGTGTCACCTATCTTTCAGCAGGCAGCACAAGAGCAGAAAGTCCACTAATATTAATGTGACAAACATGCCCACATATGATTTCTACCCAATTTGCTCTCTGCTCATACTAGTAATTGCATCCTAACATGCAGAAAACGGGCATAGATACAGGCTGAAACAGTTTCTGTCCATCTTCTCTTCCCTCATTTCTGCAATTATAGGCAAGCCCTTAGGGTGGAAGGTGCCTTTGCTGCCTGTTCCACGTGTGCAAGGTAGAAGAGCAGAACAATCTCAGTTGGGCCTTAAGGAACATCTGCTTAAAGAAGCACAAATACATGATCTGCAGCATACATAATTCAGACCGCTTGCAGCTGAGAATTCATCGGTGGAGGAGGACAGCATGTTCCATAGAATAAATTAAAACTCAGAGAAATCTAGAGATAAGCCATAAAGAAGAACGAATCTCACTCGGTCAGAGAGTCACTCATCCCTTTGCTGACCTTTTGCTATTTTCCACATAGGCCAAAGACAATCAGGACAAAGAGGATTAATTAACCAAAACGTGTCAATTTAAGGCAATAAATAACTGGAAAGTCTGTGGCTCAGAAATAAAGATGTCCTTAGTTAATTATTTTGAAGGCGAATTAAACTAAAGCAAGTTGAGACCATTTTAATTCTGACTGGATATACATAAAAAGGATTTCATATATTTTCACTAATCCACTTGAAATCCAAATTCTTTTGGGTTAATTTCATTGCACATCCCCGAGTAGACAAAATATGACATAATCCAGCTTGAAATATCTGAATCTGTATTTTCCAATTTGTGTATTCTATTCTTTTTCAACTTTTCTTTCACATATCTGCTGTTCTATTTGAATTTCAAGATAAATGTTCCACAGGGTACTGTGAATTTCTTTCTCTTAAAGAGAACCATCTGGAGAAAACAGCAATATTGCCAACACCTAGCATTAAAATAGTGAGTCAGACCTCAAAAAACACCACAAAAAACTCCCCATGAGATTAAAAGTGCAAGTTTTCCCCCCACAAATAACATTTACATTTTAGTGTGCGTCTGATATCTTAAATATATGCCAGTCATTTCCAAACTGTAATAAAGGAAAAGCAGATGTTCCTACGTAACCACTGGACTGCAAGTGGTTAGCAAGTGGTATAGCCACAGCTTTAATAAAAACACCAGGTATCAGGAATCCCATAACAGAGTCCTAAGAATTTCAACCGTAAAAGTCGGCAGCAATATCAGTACTTTAACTGTTTATACTACAGATCAGTTAGAACTTGCTCAGTAGGAGATTATATGGACAGCTGAGTTTGAATATTGCACTTGTTTAGTTTAGAGACAGCACAGAAATGGTCTTTTTCCCCCCTTTATAGCTTGCATAAAGGAGAAATCCTGCTTGCTAAAGAGAACGCAATCAAAATCCCTTCTCCTTCCCCACCCCCCCGATCAAGTAACCTTGACCGACTGCAAATGAGTTTAATTAATCTGTTTGTCCATCTGGTATCTAGATTTTCTCCACAATACTTAAATAAAAGCTTCCAAGTTATTTTCTTAAACTGAGTTCTGAAATATATGTCCCTGTTCTAAGTTACAGATAATACTAGCGGTGCTGAGCTGATCTTCTTTTAGTAATAGAAATTTCACAGTACCTAGTGCTCTGCAGCCGAGTCAGTCAGGCCAGAGATTCCCTAAAGTGATTTGTTAAAAAATTAACAACTGTTGCTTAAAGCTGTGGGAGTGTCATAGAACCAAAAGTTTAAAAATGCTTAATGCAAAGAGGAAACATTTCTCACCTCTGATCTGCTTCACTATAAATCCCTCTGTGCTTTGAAAGTCAGGTATGAGGAACGCGGCAGAAATGTCTATTCACAGGAACCTACCCCAGAGTTAGGGCGACACAACACCTGTAAGGTTTGAATAGAGAAGGGCTTCGTGGGATTGCAAATCCAACTACAACACTTAGCCCAAAGTACCTGGAAGCGAAGCAGCTCATACAGCCTCACTCATTCAAACTCATTAGGATTGACTGAAACCTCCAGAGAAACCTTCCCACCGTTGAGCTTGCTCCGCCCAAGCGCGGACCTGGGAAGAGCACCCTTCTTTCAGGTCTACACTTTCTGCAAGTATGAGGCCTGTCACAGCATCAGACCTCAAGCCCACTCATCAGTACAAGAGTTTGAGAGTCACAGCAGTGTTTTTCTTCCCATAGCCCCACTCAAAAGAATTATTTTGTCCTAACTTGTGCTGGCTGAGTGTGTTAGCAACTCTTTAGTGTTCTGCACTGCATGAGAGCTTTATATTACACACAATACAAGTTACATAAGAATAATTACTAGCCTGCATGCTGTGATATTTGATGAAGGACATGTCTACTTCTGTTTTTTCTGCAGGCATAAATCTACCATAAACAAATAGTGTTAATTATAAAGCAGCTCCCTGGAGAAATGGAAATTACTTCAAGAGTAAGAATGAATACTGTCCACGCAATGTCCCACCAAGACAATTTCTTTCCTTTTATATAATTCACATTTCCCCACCACCACCACACACACACACACCTTCTCCTGTCAGTAATTTACTGACTTTTCATAACAAACCTCAATACAGAAGGTTCAGTGAGCTCCACATCTGTTCTTCATAGGATGTATATAAAATGTGGTAAAAATGTTTATGTACTTAAAGATGTTACCATAGCCTGGGGTTATAAACATGCATTTTTACTGTAGGAGTCAAGTTAATTCTAAGTCAGACATACATAATTGATCAAATATACTGTAGACACAGTCTCACCTCTTGCATTTTCATCGGATTCTCTTTGCAGGAAGGCTTTGTTTTCAATATGAACATTTTTAGTACACTATGAGGAACAAACGAAGGAAAACATTAGCAAACATATCTACCAAGCAACAGCTTTCCTGAGCTTATTCCCCTGTCTACAAGATTATCTCATGATGATTGTTATCATCTGGTGAGACAGGGCAGCCATCCTTCCTCTAGAGCTGGCAATCCCACCTGTACTACACCTCTGTGGCCCTCCTCTAGGTAAGCAGTGGGGTATATTATGAAAATTGTGAGGTTCCTTCAAAGTCCTGGTTCCCATGACCTCCATGACAAAACTGTGGTGTAAACCTGATACTGTATCACTATTTACTCTGGACATTTCAGAGACAGACAAGGTATCATAAGCACAAGTTTTGGGTACTAGCAGAGAGTCATTCATGCTTCTCTTTCAGTTATTCCTGGCAAACATTCCTTGACTCCAGAGATGCTACAAGCATCTCTATGCGTATGAAAATACTGCCACCTGCATCCATCAGTGATAATGGCCATTTATGACTAGGACCATACAATCTCACAAGACAGAGTAATTTATGTCCTGACCAAAACCTCTATATTCCACCTCTGTAGCTTTTCCCCCACTAGTCTCAAACGTACAGTTGTGAGCTAGCCTTTTCCTAGCCTAAGCTGTTGTGTCATATCACGGTGCATACTTCTGCAGTTCCTGCATTCTGCTGCAGTAGAGGATGAAGTCACCCCAGATGCTATGCAAGTACATATTGTTTACAGTATGACTCATTTTGGAACCACATAAATAAGATTTTTTTTTAATAGGTCATATTAAAAGGCCTATTAAAGACCATTGGAATGGAACATTGAACAACTCCAGAGTAAATTCTGTGTCCTGTCTTACATGGGTTGCAGAAGTTGCACTAGACTGAGGAAGCCACCATTGATGTATAATGCATCTCTAAAGTCTGCTTCATGGGAAAGAGTAGTTTGAACAGCCAGTTGCTCTGTAGCCTTGTTCCATGCTACTTGCTGAAAGCCAGAGCTGAGAAGTCCTCGCAGCTGTGCCAAAGCACAGAGCAAATTCTTCTATTCAAGCTTTGGTTTATAACCTACGTAGAGCTTCCAAAACTGGTCTTGCCTTTTAGGATCATTCAAGAGAGAAAATAAATTAAACATAACGCAATTAAAGTGAACATAGTCTAGCATCTAAGATCAAATACTCAGGAATGGTTATTTACTCGTGTGAGGGAACTGAGGATGAATTATTCTCCATAGCTAATTGAAGAGCTTCCTCTAAAGGCAAGGAAACCTGTTTTGATACTTTATTTTACTAATGAGATGCAACATAAAATGACTTCCTAGTTATTATGTTGGAATGTCATGCATATTCAAAAGCTATCTCTGAGGAACTGAAACAATTTAGACAAGATGAGTTACTGAATACATGAAAGGAATTGACTTCATGATCCAGCTAATGATTAGATAGACTCAACTGTTAAAAATAATGACTGAACCAAAAAAAATGTACATTCACATTAACTGTAACAACTAAAAGTTACTATGAGCTTGTAGACAGAAATGCAATTTAATTTCCTATTTCAACTGTCAGCTTTTCATTTGTCTTAAAAAAAAAAAAAAAGGACACACTAGAGCCAATTTATGTTCTTTGCACATGTGGAAACTCAGCATCAATTTTCTTGGAGTTATGGAACAACTAAAGGATCCTCAATTATTCTTTAAGGCAATTTTAAATATTGCAAAAGTGCTTTAAATAGCCAAAGGTTGTGACACTAATAGTGAGCATTCACCCAACAATTCTGGTTGCCTATGTAGCACTCTTCTTTTAAGAAGAAAACAAATTCTTAGATTATTTACTTTCAAGGTAAACACTTGAAAGAAAATACTACCCAAATAGCATCTGCCATAACACAACCACGCAATACCTTCCTGCCACCACTTAAAGATTTTAACCAGCTCAAAACAGAGCCACCCAGTACCATATCAGGGTACACATTAGAACAAGCTTCTGTACTAAAAAAAAAAAAATCTATAAATTCTTGAAAGAGTTAAAATTAACTGAAAACCAGGACATCTGTTAACAGTCTCTTCCTGACTATTGACATTCTTCACCATCCTCCACGAGCAGTTGAGATACTGTATGCATCATGCTTTTGGTACTTTAGAAAGTTCCTAGAATTAGTGCTCGGAGGTGGACCTTTTCTGTGAAGCAAGCTAAAACTTGGTTGAGGCTAAAGAATGTATAATATATAAAATAGATGATAGAAGTAATAAAAATTAATAACAGAACAAGTGACCTTGAATGGCTGGAATTCTTTTTCTGGATCTTCCCAAAGTAACTTCCTCCTTGTAGGAGCAATGCGCTAGTGTATCCAAATAAGTCAGGAGGTCACGCACGTAACCTAGAAGCAAGTCAAACTTCTTCCCTCTTTTTATTCTCCAAATGCATGATGAGATCATCACTTGAGAATAGCAGTATTTCCCCTCACCGGTAGCAGGAACCCCTTGCGACAAAGGGTGTAACTGCATAAGCAATTTGTTCCTGATTTGACCAAAAGCGTACTGTGCAGCACCCGCACAGTCAAGAAGGTGACTGTACCACTAACCCCAGACGTCATAAGCAGAAAACAGGACGTATTCTCAGACGCCTAGAGAAGACCGTCCAACCCAGGATTTTTTAGTTCTGCTGCTGATGGGTTTTGAACTTCAAAGCAGAACTGCAAGGACACGGGTCAGGGAGGGTGATTCATTTTCAAGCTCTATATTCAGTCTGTCTCACCCAGCCTGTATCTAATCCTCTGTTGACAGTATTAGTTTCTGGTCTATTATCTTCTAATATGATATCAAAAATACAGACTCTCAATTTCTTATATATGATCTTTTGGCAAGAACAGCTCCTCCTCAAAGCCCTGATTACTAACACAAGGCCTTGTCCCATCCTGTCCCCTCCCCCCAGGGTCCTGTCCCCTGGAGTCACTGGGACTGCCAGTGGCCTCAGGTCTTCTCCTTGCACACAGTCAGCTGCAGGATTTGGGCTTGGCTTAAATTTTACACATCCCATGAAATAATGGGGACATACTAATCGGCAAAAAAAAAAAAAAGCCTTTATGAGAGAAATTTCAAAAGAAATTTTGGTGTATTCCATATACTTTATGTGTATTTACTATGAGGCAGCAAAAGGGAGAGAGTAGGTAGTGCTCAGTTAAGACACTGAGTAGCACACAGGCTGGACTAGAGAAGTTTTAAGTAGAATTTAGAAAGGACATTTTGAAACACCTAGCGCCCCCCCCCCCCCCCCCCCCGGAAGAGAAAGGTAAATGCCTTCACTCCAGCTTTCCTGATCAAATTAGTTAAGATTTGCTGAGTATACAGCATTTCCTGCTTGTGGAAACAGATAATTGCCCAGTTTTCACAGTGGCAACCTGCTACGGTGCTGACTAGGGTGGTTTAAACATAGAAGCAGCAGCACACATATTGGTCTCAAGCTACTAGTAAGGTAGAGAAATTCACTTAGACTCCAATTTTCTATTCTAAGGAAAGCTTAAAGAAGTCTCTATGTTTTAAAATTAAGTTACCAAGCAACCTTCCATCTCTCAGCTGACATATCAGCTTGCTTGGGAGCAATACAGATCAGTACACCAGAAGAGCTGATGCACCTAAAAGGACAGAGATGGCAAAAACTGCCATTTGGGAACCTATAGAAACATAGGTTCTGTGAGGTTTTCTGGAAGAATAAAGAGTTGTAAGTAATATTGGCTTTAGAATATGTTACCCAACAATGTATTTTAGAATTACACCTAATTTACTCTAAAGTGAACTTGACTAAAGGCTCATTTATATGTTCAAATACCTCTATTAAAGGCTAAAGCTATTTTTGTGTTTATTTCATGATGTTAGCATGTATTACATCCTTATGGCTACAATTCAGAAGTTCACACATGGAAGTTTTTCCTTCTCTTACAAATCCTATAGGTTACAGATAGTAAACCAAAACCTTCAAAGTTGAGAACAGTCAACATCTCACCTTGAAGCTATGCAAAAACTTTAAGTTTCACATACCCTTAAGAAAATCTGCAACAAAGCCTGGTCTCCTGGTTTGCTCAGAGGCTTCACTAACCTTTAGGAAGATTTCTGCGAAGCAAGGCTGAACATGGAGGGTGGCATGGAGAGTGGCAGGAAATCCCCATTGCAGGTATGCTGGATGATTTAATGTTTCACAAACACAATACTGGCTTATGCTGCTTGTTACTGTGATGAGTACAAGTAACAAGACTAAAGTATGTGAGAATCCTGCTCATGCGAGAAAGCTCCACAAAGCCAACTCCCATACTGAAAACCCGTGACAAATTTCTGTACAAAGATGGTGCAAGCCAAAGAGTCTGAAAGTAATACAGCTGTGTTAGCAGACAAATTTGGTATTGATAGCTTGGACAAATCTACGTGGCTGTACTCCGAGTCTGAACTGTGCCACACTGAATGACAGTGTTCAAATTTATTACCTCAAATTCACACTGAATTTACACTGAGCAAAGACCTTTGTTATATAGCAGACCATTGCCATCCCAAGTGTTTAGCATGTTTATGGTATCTCAGAGACTAAACGCATTTTCTGTTAACATGGAAACTAAAAACTAACTCTCTATATGGCAAATTCAAATATGAAATAATCCACCTGGACTGATCTTACAGATTCAGAAGAGAATCCAGCTCCCCAGCCATCTGCAGCTGCATCATCCTTCCCAGCATACCATGCACAAAAAGTTATGTGAATATGTCACTTGGTCACTAAAATAAATTTATCCAATTGACAGCCACAAATAGCTGACCTTTGACTAAAAAGGTGCCATTCCCCCCCCCCCCCCCATAGCCAGCTTGCTGGTTTTTCTTACTTTACATGCCAAGTATCTCTTACTGACAGAAAGCTCCAGTCTTTTTCATAAAGAAGATTCTTAGTAAGTATAGAGAACAAGTAACCACTCAAAGAAAAGATATGAGAAAGTTACAATACTAAACCTGTATATCTCATGCCTATATCTCTTGCAAGCTGGTTGTGTAGCCTGAAGATCAAATGTTTTAACTGAAAATTTCCTGAGGATTATAGAAAGCTTGTTCTTTCAATCCACATTTCTCTACTACCAGTGTATTATTAATATGGAACACAACAGAAATATAGCAAGTTTGGAAATAATGACCTTGCTAAAGCTGAATTTGGCAGAACACTGATATATAATTCATTTTGACTGCAGAAGTAAAGCGTTTATATCAAAATATAGTGCTCTAAGGATCTGCTGTCTTCCTGAGACGCTCATAATCCAGACTAGTTCTTATTACATCATTAGTATATAAACACTTGTTTGCTCCTGGTAAGAAAAATGGGAAATAGTTTTCAAGAACAATCAGTGCAAGATAATCTCTGTGCCCTTTCATCAGAGCTGCCTGTGCAGACTCTAAACTGAAACCGCTACCCATAAAGTTACTTGAATTAGCATATCGGCCTTTTTACTAACTAGTTAGTACAATAAATATTAACAGATTGGTATATTATAGCTTGAGCAAAGAAAGAATCAAAGCATGATCTTGTTCAACCCCAGCTATCCCTTTATTTTAGTGGAAAACAGTTTCAGCTCTTTCCCTAGCAGCTTACCTTTTATTCTGCTGTGGCTCAGCTGAACAGATATATCATCAAATAAATCTACACAGAAGGATGAAAACCAGCATCAGGACTCAGTACTTTTTCCACATGCCTGCTTGCTTATCCCCTGCTTTTCCGCATAGTGGGAGAAGAGCGGTCTAGCATTGACCCTTTTCCTATTTATGAAGGTAAAGTAGACCACACACAAGGAAGTAATGGGGATCCCTGCTGTTCCTTAGGCAGTTACATGGGAGAAAAACGTAAAGGCTCATGGCTGAGTACAGCTCGTCAGGACAAAGCACTTTCCATTCATTTGAGCCATTCCTTTCTATCCTGCTCATAGCCCTGCTTGCCTCTCAGCTGCCTAGTGAATAAAATCCACGCCACTGAGGACCACGCTCCAGAATACTACCCAGGGAGTGCTTTTGCTGAAGACAATCCTCAGCAGTAGTACAGGACTTCAAAGGGCAGCAGAAAGGGACTTGATCCAAACTTTAGGCAGAAGTCTTACGGTCTTCTATTTGGGAAAGTGGTCCCAAGTCCCCAGGAACTGCTTTTAGGAAAAAAAAAAGCAGAGGATTTTATCCCAGACAGTTTAGATACTGCCTGTACAAAGCCATAAGATGTGAACTACTTCATTCTCAGCATTCAGAGAAAAAAGGGTCACCAGCACTGATTTCAGGCTTTCAGCCCCAATCAACCTGGAGATGGCAGGCACTTATCAGTATACACTGACTTTCAAATGTTGAAAGCAAAGAGGTGGATATTCAGCCCATAGTCCCATGGCTGCATGTTAGGTCAACTGTAATCAGTCTATACCATGTTCCTAGTGTAGGCTGATTTAAGTAATTTTACCGGCAAATATAGGACTAGGGAAGACCAACTATCAGCTTCAAATCACTCACAAGAAATTCAAATATGATAAGCCAGTCAGAGAAATAGTTTTAGGGCTCTAACTTAAACACAGTATTTTGATATATAGATACATATGTATCAATCTAACTATTTAGATGTCAGGAAGTGGTACACTCCAACCTCACATAATCAGTGTAATTTATTATACAATTAACAAGCACTGAGGTCACCATTATCTATAAACACCAGATATACCAACAGCTCATTTAATTGGCCTGTTTGCAATTCAGAAAGAAGTCAGGGAAGAGAAAATAGATCGCAAATGGCAGGTATTATATTAGCTACCGAACCAAATTTAAGATAGTTTAAAACCACACACACACACCCCACACACCCCTCTTCAAACGAGATTTTGTGGAAATCACACTGGGGACTATCTTAAAGCGATTCATCAGGATGACATAGATGTATGATACAAATCTGTTTAATATATCCTGAAGTCTCCTCTACTATCAAACTGACTGAACCTTGCAAACATTAAAAAGGTTTATTATGTGATCTAGAGAAAATAAATCATGTCAGGAGTTTTAAGTCAAAAATTTTGCAAAATTACCAATGCAAAGTTGTTCATTATTCATCAAAAAAGCCTTTTAAAAGGTTTGGATGAAATTTGTTACCAAAATTAAGACAATGTAATGATATTTTAAAAGAATGTATATTAAAAAAAAAAACAGCTTTGACAACATATTAGCAACAACAACAAGATATTTAAAGGGTATTTGCTTGAAATTGTCTTAGTTCTATTTACTGAATTAAGTACTACTTTTGACAACTAAGATTTTGAAGGGATGCATGACTCGAAAGCCTTCACTGGACTACGATTAGGAGGCAACACTCCTGCCTCAGCTTTCTCACTCATCTGACATCTAACCGTAATAACTTATTTGTTTACTCCCACATTTTTTTCCTCTATACTGTGCACATGTAGATCTCAAGACTTCATTCTCAGCTGAGGCTTTCAGAGCTATTCATATATAGATAAACAAAATCAAATGTAGTCAAAGGCAGAATAAGCTAAAGAAAATAGCTGTCAGAAATGGATTAGTATCTCATGTAAGTGATGAACAACACGGCTCAGCTATTTGCTATGTTTAATATGTTGTGTTTCAAAGTTAGAACTAGGTTTTGTGGCAACTTACAAAAAAGTTACATCTAAATTCCATTCAAACCCTTCCTTCCTATTGGATCCATTACCTCAAAATCCCCATCCCAGCACTCTTTCTGCAGTTTATGAATAGCTTGTCACACAACTAGAAACTAAAGTTGAGGGTCCACAGTCAGGCTGCTCAAGTGTACTTCAGTTTTACCTTCTGAAATGGGAGAAAAGGGCATTCTTAACTCAAATTCATTATCCCAAAAGGCTGGTTTCAATTTTTCATTTAAAAAGGGTCATGAGTTTCTACACTCCAATAGCAAGAGCCTTAATCAGTCGTCCAAGTTGACCCTGCACTGACACGAGTGCAGGGACAGAGCTGGACATGGCTTTGCACGTTGTCACTGCCACAGGACCAAATAACATGTATTGCTAGAAGGGCTGCGCTGCTTAAGTTTTCAAGATAACCTATCAGAGTGCTGAAAAAAATAATTATTTCTTCAGATTAAAAGAAAAAGTCAAATTTTCTGCCTTAAATTTCTCTACAGCCCCTAAAATGAAAGGGTTTAAAATTTATATGAATATATTAATGGTAAGTAGGATAATTACCTCTGGTTTTGACTTTAGGAAGAAAAAAAAAAAGAAGAAGAAGAAGCCTTCAGAAATTGTTGAGTTACAGAACACAGTGGATTGGCTGAGCCTTTTCACAGACTTTACATTTACCCAGCAACTAAAAAATGAGATGCACAAGCTCAGAGAAGGATTTTCCCCTCCCCTCCAGATGGCAAGCTGCTAAGGCAGTCATTGATTTTAATCATGGATCGCTGATGATATTCTCTGCCTAGGAAGGGTTCAGGAGCTACAGAAGTTAGTAGCTGAGAGAATATAGTCCCCATTTGCAATCTTTTTATGGTCCTATTACCAACATACACAATGAACTTTTGGTAGCACAGTTCATACCATCCCCTCTTCTTCTACACTTTGCTGCTTACTTTCCGCTGTATGTGCACTTGAAACTGAACTTTCTAAAACACCATCTATCTTTCCCAAGCTATTGATTAAGCCATCAGCTTATGGATAAGCATTACCTAATCCACTTGGTTTAGCAGGTTACAGTCTTATATTTTCTATTCACTCACAAGTACCACAGAGCCAAAGCTCTTTGACCCTTATTTTTAAATTGGCTTCAGTGTTTTTGCCAGAAACCATCACTAAAGTTCAACCTAGCCCATTTATTACCAGAATAGCTTTAAAGGTTGCTTCCAGTGAGCTGGTTAAACACATTTCTACTCACATTTCCATCTTGGATTTGGGACAGCTGCTTCTCTCATTCTTTCAGCAATACCAAAACACTTGTATTCTGTCTTCACTTAAACATCCCCAGTCGCCCTAGAGAACATGCAAGACAGCCACACGAATACCTTACAGCCAGTAAAGGACTCTCCAGGCTTCCTTCTTTCTTCTCTCCACATTTTTTTTTAACTGGTCACTCCAGCCTACAGAACTTGAAGTCTTCACTTATTCACTTACTGCTGTAATAGACTGTCCTCAAATCTGCTCTTTGCTTCTCCTATATTGCCTCCCAAAACTGTCGCAGATGTCCAAGGACTTCAATCAGTGCAAGTGCTTGTAACCCAGGGATTTCAGATTAATCCCCCAGCCATAAAATACTCAAGAGCAGTCTCCAATGATATTCTTCAGTAATTACTAGATATTAGCCCTAACAATGTCTCTTTTAACAACCTGCTGGAAGGAATGAAATAATTGCAATCAAAACGTGACAGACTCACTCCCCTTTTCAGTTTGCCACCAGGTGAAAAAGGAAGAGACAAAAGGTCTCACACCAATTCCGTGTCTGTACTGCAGGAACAAGAGACTGAAAGTGCACTCAAGACTGGGTCTTTGTGAAGGGTTGAACCTGCTCAAATTTAAGTAATATTATTTTTAAAATAGATTTAAGTATTCCTGAGGAAGAAAAACTCCCGAGCACACAGATTACCCAACTGCAAGAAGGTCTATACCCTTCACAGAATAATTTCTCTAATTTTGGCTTTACAGATGGCAAAAAGAAGACTTAAATGCACCATGTACTTGAAACAATCACATACTATTTCTTTATTAAGCACTAGGAAAAAACATAACTGCACCATAGGCATCTCTCAAATTAAATACCATGTACAGTCCCTTCATTTGGTTGATACACTACTGGCATATTGTGTATAGCCACAGATGTTCTTTATTGGCTTGTGTTGAAACCAATCTAATTTTGCAAGATAAATTAGGTGTTCTGAGTTAAGGACTTGATTTCCCAGCATAAAAAAAAACATCAAAAGAAGTGAAGCCTCTTACTATTCAGAGTTTGGATAAATAAGGCAATTTCTCTGTTATAGCCTTTGCCTTTTAACTGTGAATTTAAAAAAGATATATATGAAGGTAATATCCATTTGCTGTTTGGGAGATTTTTCTGGACACCAGAAAAAGACAATACAGACTTATAAGCTACATTAACTTAAGCAGTAATAAGTATCCAAAACATTGCTTTAATATCAGTGACAAGGTATTACAGGATCAGTATAGAAGAATGAATAAGCACAGTTATCCCTTTTTTTTTTTTTTTTTAAGTAGGTGCATCTAAATAGTGGAGGGACCTCATAATACTGTTATGGCATGGAGTGTAAGATCAGAAGTGAAACTGTGACTTAGCAAGGGCAAAACTCAAAGCCATCCAATAGCCTAGTGAAATGAGCTAGTGGCTTCTCTCCAGTTCTCAGTCAACTGATGCCCTCATCATACCTACTGAGGGCCTCAGCTGAGGACTGAATATTAGAGGAAACTACAACATCTTGTCCTTATATAGAGGTGGTGGATATTTTCAGGCAGACAATTTTCCTGCATGTGGGGGGGGGAAAGGGGTTTGAAACACTTGCAGACCAAATCTGACACCTTTAAATAGTAAGAACTTTATTCTGTTAAATGATAGGGAGAGATTCTGTGCTGATTTTCCAAAGATTTGGCCCTACTGTGCGATGCAAGATAGTTCTGAACACATTTGTTCTAGCACTGGAAGCACTACACTCTCTGTAAAACGTGCTCCTTTGGCTAGTCATCCCTACTCTGGAGGAGATTAGATATTCAAATGATGTGCTGCTCTCATGAAACTATACTGTCGTCAAGACTACCTCTACCAGCACCACTTGCTGAAGCCTAGAGGTGATCAGTCTGTCAAGCCCCAGAACCACAAGTGTACAGCAGCTATGCTGTATGGAAGTTAAGTAATCTCACTGTCTCCTTGCTGCTTTTAGGGCCAGAGTACTTCCAAGTCTCCATAGCACTGTCACTGTGGAGTGACAAGTTTTTGTTGCAAGATCTCTGACCTCGTACACCTAAAACCGCCTGAAAGCATCTTTGGCAGATCCTTCCAGCTATGTTTGCCCTACCATTGCAAGTCTTCTCTACCTGTGCATTTAAGACCCATTTATCTCATAACTTTAATACGGAAACAAATCACCCTGGACTATACTGAATAGAAGATATTTCTCCTAATGAGTTGCACCATCTGGTAATATTTCCTATAATGTTCATAACATACAATTATGAAATCTAATGTAAATAATATTTTTATTAATACAAACTAGTAAGACAGAGTGATTAAACATTTCATCTCTACAACAGCCATGTACACTGTGACTCTAATGTAGATTAAAGTATATTCTTCTTAATGACGAGTAATAAAGCTCTGAAATGGTCTCACCTTGAGAGTAGAGAAAGCAGTTCAGGTTTTAATATACATATGTTCTAGAAAGCACTTGAGCTATTAGTCCTTGCAGGCAATTACCTCCAAGTACAAAGAATTTTTTCAGACCAAATAATATTTTCTTACTTTAGGAAAACTCATAATGCAGATTATGGAAATTTGAATGTTATTACTATTAATGTTTTTTTTTTCATTGTAGTACCTCCAGGCACCACCCAAAACTGGGACCCTATTGTGCTACACACTGTGCAAACACACGAAGACACTTATTTCCCTGCTACACAACAGGCGAAGAAGGTAATATTGTTTTTCTCATTTTATAGAAAGCTGAAGTACAGGGGATGTGAGTGGTTTGCTTAAATCACACACAGCTGAGGGCAGAGGCAGGAGGCAAACTGAGCTTTCCTTAGAACTGGTGCTAGCACCTGAACTGGCAAGAGCATGCTTTCCCCCTGAGGGGCTCATCAGACACTGTCTTTGGGGAAAAATGATACAAGTGATTCTTTGAAGGACTGGAGCTTAATGGCTTGCCACTTTACTCAAATATGTCAGTGCCAAATGCCTATGCTTTTTTAATGATGCAGTGATGTGCCCAGAGTCCATACAAATTAGAGGTGCCCGTTACAGTGCTGTCTCATTGGAAGTTATATAAAGCAGAATTCAAACATCCCTTATTACTTTATTAATGAAAGAAATTTATCTCCTAATAGAAGTCTTTCAGTGTTTTAGTTCTGCATTTTACATTCAAATATACTCTGTATCTTGTCTGTTTGCATTAAAAGAAAATCCTTCTGATCAATGCTCTGGAAACAAAATTGCACTCCGCTGCACAGAGTTCTCATTCAACCTCCAGTGTAAATGATACTTAATAGATGAAGAGACATGCTGTCAAGATCAGCTATGCATGTGTTAAATCCCAATTGTTTCTAAGGCAGCAAGGAACAAAAGCCTTTCAGATAACACATTACTGCCTAGCCTCACATGTAATACATTTCAATATAAGCAACAGGGCTTTTTTAGCTTTTGTTCATTGTACTTATTTCCCTTTGGATAAAGACTCCATCAGGATAAATGTGAAAACTTTGTCGCTGACAAACTGGTAAATTGTGAAGCCAAAGTATCTAAGCAAGATCATGCCTTGTCTTAATGCTCTGGGCCTTGTCTTCATGTCACGGGCAACACTAGAAATAAGGAATTCTGAAATTCCAGCCCTCTAACTGGATCGTCAAGCTACATTCCTTCTACTGTCATCCACATGCCATGTCAACGGCTTATTCTACAAAAAGATTTACTGGAAGTCTTAATGGAGTTTTACCCTTCCTCAACAGGATTACCCAGAGAGGAGTATGCTCCTCAGGCTGTGATACACAACTGATCACACAGTCACCCAGATCCTCATCCATTTTTGGGGGTTGTATCCACTTCTGGTCCAGTCTCTCATAAGAAAAACAAGATTTACGATATCTTGGGAGCCCAGTCTTGGGAGTCCTTTTTGCAAACCCAGCTTAGATGAGCTACTTCTATGATTTCCTGACCCAGGCTCATACTGAGGACTCGTTATGTTACTAGCACATCAACTTCTTTGGAATTTTAAGATTCTGAGATTTTAAATAATACATGGAACTCTTCCTTTGCTTTTTCATGATTCTTCATATCCACATTTCCCTAAAAAGTTTACTGCAAGTTTTTGATAGTCACTACAAAAATAAATAAAAACTAATCAAACTTTGAACATTTTTTGACCAAGTCAGAATAAAGAGTAAAGTATCTTAGCTAGACAGAAAGAAAAATTCAGCCCATAGATCTGTGTCCTTGCGCTGCCAAGGAACTATGCCATAGGCTACCAGTTTATAGTGGTCATCTGATGAGTACTATGAAGGAAATAAATATCAATCCACAAAGAATTTCATATGATCGGTTAGAAAAGGAATTCTGGGGACAAGTGGAGGGTCATTACCTTACCAGACTACTGAGAGAACAGCACCCTTTTTTCTGATATCACAAGAAGTAGAAGCCAATAACATTGCAGTTAGTAATGGCATCAGTATCCAGACACATTGCAAATGTTCCCAAACGTTAGTGCATAAAGCATGTCAGCTTGAGAACAGACGTAATTTGTTTGGGAAGTTCTTATGCAGTTACTGTTTCAAACCCAACATTTTTTCCTTTCTTTGACTACAGATATTATTTCACAGCATTGTCTTCCTCCCCAGCAGTGTTTCCAGCTGTGTTTAAACATCTGATTTCCTTTGTCATCATCTGCAGTTGTATTCCCCTCCCCTTCTGCTTTCTTTTGAAAGCAGTTTCCAGTGATAAACCAAAAAAAAAAAAAAAAAAAAAAAAAAAGGTAGCTTCATTCCAAGGGGTTTTCATTTTTTCCCTGCTCCAGTGACCCTGATGGTCACTGATCACAAAAAGTTGTATTACAAAAAAGAAATTGAGAATGAAGCTATACTAAAAGCGTATTCATTTAATATGTACAGTACTGACAGGCCTTAAAAGCACAGTATATTAGAACTAGGGTAAAAATCAGCCATACTCCTCTCTGCACACGGAAAGGATATATTGATTTAACATTGCCTTCTCTGGCACTAACACACAGAATACATGAAAAACCCTAAAGTCACATCAAAACGAGGCAGTCCCCCCACCTTCCCGCAAAGGCTCCAGCGCACACAGCTCTCTTGCTCAGACAGGATGACATTGTTATCACATGGTTTAATGCTGTGCTGGAAAATGTTCTGATATTATGATAACAAGGGGAGGACAGGACAGGGAAGGACAGTAGTTATTTAATTATGTGTCATGTCTATCATGCGGTCTTGTTCGCTCACATATGTATTTATTCATACACACTATGTTTTTACAGCAAGAAGTGGAGGAAAAAAAAAGAGAAGAAAAAAAGAAAAGAGCGGCTGCATAGAAATCTAAGCTAAAAATAAAAATCCTTCAAGATCCCAGATTACAATGTCTGTTTTTCCAAGAGACTTCAAAATCTTAGAGATAAAGAGCAATGTGACAAATTCACCCTCTGGAAATCACACCCGACAGCAGGGCGCTGCAGTGACAGACCCCTCAGCTTTGTTCATAGCTACCTCTGGAAACCTGAATTAAGCTGCTTATTGTCCTAGGACATAATGTGACCAGCTTTACAGAGATCAATGTCTTCTCTACAGATGCCTGTTCACCAGTTGAGAAATCAATCAGTTAAGCCTCAGCAACTGCCAGAGGAGCAGCCAAGGGCATGCAACCCTAATACTAAATATAAACCCAGATTACAGCACCTATTTCCCTAGCAAAGAGTTTCTGCATGAGATCGTAGGAATTCCCTTTCAGAGCTACCAGAGCTACTGTCACAAATGCGAGGGAAGAGGAGAAATGAGATCTCATATATGTGTGTGGAGAATTGTCATATCTAAATTACACAAAGTTTTTTGCTGGCATGTGCCCCCCCACTTTTTTTTTTTTTTTTTTTTTTTTGTGAGATAGCCTCATAGTATCTGACCTAAACACAGAGAATTAGAGGTGAAAAAAAAATCTGATTAACACATGAGGCTGAAGAGCTAAATGTTCTTACTGTGCAGAATGCCTTCATCTCTTTGGTGATATCACTTAGTCTCTCAACATTGGATTTCTCTACATGTTAGAATATGACAAAATTCACCAATGTGCAGAGGCTGCACAGTTACTGATGGTGAAGTCCTTCGACACATACCCATGATTAAAGAAAGATAACGCTTTTATAATGGTGACGTGCTTTTAGTGAAAGTCTGAAAGAAAGGAAAATCAGCCAGCTATCTCATGCAGAGGTCTGCTTTCATTCTTGCAAGCTGATTTTACACTCTGGCACCTGAGGGAGGATGAAGGAAGAGAGTAAGAGAAATCCACAAGAACTTGGCTGAGTGTAAAAGTCATTCTTTCCAAAATGCACAAAGCCTCGGTTACTGCATAGAACAACTTCTTGCAAATGCTGTACAGGGTCCAGAGCTGTACAGGGTCCAGAGCACAGCACCGAGGAGGCCTGTTGCTCACTTATTAGCTCCATCTCTCAGAGCTTGGGAACAGCTGGCATACCCATGGGCTCAGCGACTGCCATGCGTGGATCACAGTGATTCTAAACTGGGGTAACTTCAGTTATTTTGGATTCTCTGACAGTTTAAAGATTTCAGATTCAGAGATAACCATCTGCATGCTGCACTGCAGGAACATACATGAAGGAAGGACATCCTTTTCTGTTCTAATAATCTTCAATCTGTTGTGAGAGTTGATTCTGATTAATTGAGTTAAACAATCTGGTGTGGTTTTCTTTCTTATACATTAATGAAGTTTTCACTTGTCTTACTCATCAGCATGTAAATCTAAATCCTGCATTACTTAGGCAAGTATCAAAGTCAGTAAAGAGGGCACTGGGCTTTCTACTCATGGCAGTTTCAAGCTCAGTCAGTTACTAGCTCTGGGACTTGTCCTTCGGCATGAGTGTGTGAATGCCGGGCAGGTAAGAGATGCTGACTGTCAGCGAGGTGCCTGACACACACACAAGACAAAACGATGCAGCAGCAAGGCAAAGCTCACCCCTAACCATAGGCAGTAGCCTGAAGACTTACTCACCTCCAGGAACGGCAAGTCAGTTCACCCTCCCTGCCCATATGACCTCTCTGCTGAGTCAATAAGCTGAAGGATCACGTATCAGTGAGGTCCTGTGAACAAGATATTTGTGTGAGCTGAGCCAGACTCACAAAATTCATTTTACAAGGAACTCTTAACAGCCTTTATCCACTAATGATCTGGACAGAATTCAAACAAGTGATGAAATACTACTGTTTTTTTTTTTTTAAGTCAGTAAGTTATTTATACTCACAACCTTTCATTTCCCATCAAGAACTTACAACACATTTCAAAATCATGCATTTAAGTGCATCCTTCAAGAAAACATACACAGGAAATAAATGAGCAGCAAAATATGTAGGTGACACTTGTAAATACCAGAGCAAATGAGAAAAACAAGCTCTCTGCATTTTCTCCATGAGCAAATCCTGTAATTAGAGCTCTCTCACATGTACCAGAAAATCACAGCACAGAAAAATCAAAACAAATCGAAGCAAATGGGTCCTGTCTCCCCAAACAAAACAGACTGTTTGGAATTCAGTCCTCTGCAGGCAAGGACAGCATCCCCCGTGTAAGTGGGGGAATGGGCAGGAGCAGCCCTGAATGGGATGCGATGTTCTTACAAGTTCTCACCTCATGGGCACTGGTGCTGCCTCTGGGATAGCCATTTCACAGTAACACTGCGCGGACCACACTGAAATGTACTTCCAATAGCCGTACTATCAGCTGTTTGCTTAGTAACCAACAGCAGCAGAAAACCTTGTCTGCAGGGACTGGATGATAATTCTCCTCCCAATCCACTGATCCATCTTCTGCACTGCAGCTTCTCTTAGGGATCACCATAAGCAGTATTATATATACCCTGCTCTGTATTTTTTACATGGTTTGCTGGTCACAGGTGTGCACAGCTCATTAACCAGCCAGCCACCAATGTCAGCCCACGTTCAGCCCACCGCCACTCTGCCATGAGGACTGCTTCAAAGATACCAAGTCCAGGACCCTGGGATATTTTCTTCCTGCATTCAAAAGCCTCTCCATGTCTACATACATCAGTTAGAACGTGGAAACATATCTTTAAGGATTTTTAAGCTATTCAATATTCTAATGCATACCTGTAAAATTAGAGCATACAAGTACACAGTCAAGACTTCAACATTTGGCAGACTAATATTTGTGTGTTATATTTCATACCTTATTTCTAAATTTCCACTTTCCTTCAGGAATCTCTGGGTACAAAGTAGAAGATAGGAAACCTCTCCCACAGAGGAAGATTAGAGGAACCTCAGAGACAGGAAAACAGCTATTGAAATGATCCATGCCTTTGTAATGTCACAATTTTAGTCCTTCCTGCATAACATCTGAGATTGCAGCAGGCAGTATTTGAGGAGGTTGGATAGTACACAATGATGCTGAACAGCATCCCAGCCTTCAGCAGGGATTTTAATAAGCAAACAAAATGAGGATAAGAACAAAGTGAGATAGAAAATACCTGGGGAAGGGAATGGAGGCAGGTATGATATGATTATAAAGGAAAATTAAACATTTTGGGGGTTTGGTTACCAGTAGTTTACTGATTATAAGAAGAAAAAGTTAGGTGATGAAGCAAAGGCCTATTTCACAGCTTAGATTAAGGAAAGTTTCCTAAAGGAAAGTAATTTATCAAATCTGATACGAGATAACGGAGCCATTCTTCAAATTCCATTCCTTTCACTAGCTTTTCATCAGCAATGTATCCAAGGGTTTAAGATAGTTAATGAAGTTTTGACTGATCGCAAATTCAAAGTCAACCATAAAAAGACTACTGTATTTTATATGCTGTATAATCTTTCACTGAGTCTAATATTTTTATGATGTACATTGTACAGATATGTCTACAAGATAGATCTCATTTAGAAAATGAATTCAATAACAGCACAGGCCTAGCATTCAAGGCCTGCTATCAGCAAAAAAGTTTAAAGAGGAGATAATATTTATTGTGAACTATTCCTTCCCCTGTTTGAAGTGGAGAGTGAAATATTCTATAGCTAAATGAGAAATGACTCACTTTCAGCACATAAGGCAGTATTTTAACTGAAGCAAATTAATTGGCACTTGTATCCTAAAGGGTAGATAGTTTGTAATTTTTAAGGAATATCATACCCCAGTCTAAGTCCATTGTCTATAAAATAAAAGTTCATAAAGGGGCTAAAAATAACATAATTCTTCCTTGCTGAATGATCTTTCCTGCAAAAGTTACCCTTATGCTTCCAGAAAACACAGAGCTCCCATGCTAACGAATGCAATCATTCACAGAAATGCTCAGGAGCTTAAAGCAACCCCGCATGAACCCAATTGCACAAGTTACAGATAAATCCATCTCATATGTGGAAATAAAATGAAAATCTCTGAGCTAAAATAGAGTCACCAGTAGAACAGGAAATCATTTTCAGCAAGGAGAGTACAATTTTCTTAGTTCTGAAACGAACGAAGTCTTTGGCTATTCATTCCACACTGCAAAGAAAACTGGATCATCTGGGCATTCTGTGCAGTTCTACAGAAGCAACACGGGACAGTATCCTCACCCAGTTAAAAGCACTGGCAAAAGTCCCCACAACTTCACGCAAGGATTTCAGTCAATCTATCAACGCTATTTTTTAAAAAATGTGTACATACATAAATTAAAAACACACTGTTACAAAATGTATGTATGTATGTACGCCTGTGATTTCAGCAGGATGAGACTGAAACCACAGAAGGAGAACTAAGAAAAAAACACGGTCTATTATATGGATAATGATTTCCGAAGCAGGAGAATAATATCTGTTGCATGGAGACAGAGCTAACCAGCCATGTAGGAAACACTTTCTCTCACGGACTCTCTCGTGATCAGGTCAAACCAAAAGCCTGCTTCTACTCTTCTTACCGAGCAGCCGCAACCTTCACCTCCAGTGAAAGGTTTGCTGGAGTCCAAATCAAAGGCTCAGGACCGAACTGCAACGACAGTGCAACAGTGCTGTCCTCTGGCATACTCTTCTCCCCCAAACCTTTGGCTTCCTTTCACTTTCTTTCAACTTCTGCTCTATCAGCTGAAGTCTAAACACTCTGAAGTTTGTCTTGCTGTACCATATTGCTACAGGACCTCATATAGGAAGGCACGTATCTGATTTCAAGTGCAGGAATAATTCCCCTGCAATCAATCAAATTACTTACATATTTAAAATATGGCATTTGCTCAAGAATATGTTCTTAGATTTTCTTGCTTGATTTTTCAACCTAAATGGATGTGCACTTTCATGTGGCCTCCTTCCTATTCTGACCATTCTGAATTTAACTAGCTGTCTCCTTAATTAACTTCCTGTTCATTTTCACAATATCATTACCAAAGTAATTAGCTCATATGGCTGCTTCAGTCTGAATCTGATATATTTTTAATGCAGCCATGACTCAAACCATGACATCCCTTCATCTCTTGTAAACACTATCTTCTATATTCGTGACTCGCTCCTTTTTAATAAATGCCGCTGGCAAACAGTATGTTGGAGCCCTCTAGCTAGTGATTAAAATATCCCCTACTGAAAAATTCCACCAGCCTGGTCTTCCCTGAATCCTTTCTTAGGTTTCAGGAAGTGAAACTGTGCAGCATTTCAGAGCTCAGCAGAGAGGAAATGAGGGTAGCTGAGAGGCTGTTCCAGGGGTGTCCTCCGGCTGTTATTATTTGGACGTATCTGAGCGATTGCCTAGATCCACAGTAACCACTTTGCACAGCACTGCTGGAATCACTGCAATACTATACTCTGCATTACCTAGCATGGATATCTTGTCTCAAGTCTTTGCAGAATCTGGTGATTACTGACAAGACAGCTGTTTCTCCTCTCTTCAACTCTTGACATTTAAGACATTTTTCTTTTATCCTTAACTCAGGATTTCTTCCAAATCGTACTTAAATACTGTGGGTACAGTCATGGCTTCATTCAATTCAGGGTATCTATTTTCCTTCACCTGTATATTCTAGCTCTCTTTCTTTGTGCCTCTAACTACTCTAGCATTTCATCTAATTTGTAAAAAAAAGAAAAAATTTGGGGACATAATTTGCAAGAAATAAAGTTAGAGTACATAGAGTTATGTTCTCTTGGTTTTTATTTTTAGTTTTCACTATTTTGGAAATTAGTTCGATGCTAATTTACTGGAAACAAGGTTAGCTGAATTTATTCATTGGCAATGCTCAAGAGAAACTTTAGGCTTTTTGTAACCAGACTTATTAATCTGGAAATGCCATCTCTATTATTAATGATCTGCCTTTGCTTTTAGCACACTGCTTTCAGGAACTGAAGATGTGATTTGGACATGTTTGAAAACATAACTTTCTACAGAAACTTTCATCTGCTTATTTATTATTTGCCTTGAAGTTCTCATCAAAGAGAGATGACAGAAATGTTTTTCCAGATACCTGCCCTAAATCCTTTGAAGAGGCCTATTTATGTCTTTATTACAGTATAAATGATTGCATCGATATTAATAAGGTTTTACCATTTTCATCCTTTCCATCTCTTCCCACAGGAATTTAGATGCATGCACTGACAGTTCTGATTTCCAGGGACCACCAACACGAGGTTCCTCTCAAGAACCTTCACAGCAGAAGTTGTACGGCACCAGAAAGGCATTTAGCAGGCTATTTCTGTGAGTGTGCATTTGGGGAGGATAGTAGTGAAGTGCTTGAAAGCTGGGGATCAGTAGAAGGGGGTTGTTAGCTCCACCTTTAAGTATGTTTCTGCTTGAGGCTCTGGCAGGAGCCACCTGTGAGAGGCTGTTGAAGGAACACAGAAGGTGGCTCTCGTACACCCTCCCATAGCATGCAGGCTCAGGTTCTCTTCCTCCACTTATCCGACCACCCCGCAACTTTAGAGCCGCTGCCATTGATGCCACTTTCCTTGGTCCTTTGCACATCAGAAGAGAGCAAGTTGCTGTTGTAGTTGGCACCTTGGATGGTGCCTACAGGATACAGAGCTCTTTTATCTTCTACTCTATTCATGCACATCTTTATTGGCCAGCTCACAGAGCAGCCTTGATAACCATGTTTTTAACTCTTTTCATGTAACCTCCTACTACTCAAATCTAAAAGATTGGTGGCAGGTATTTTTAATTCTATTTCTGTGAAATCTAGAAAAAATAAATAACTTTTCCCATTTCTCGCAAAAGGAAAAGAATACAGAGGCAACTCATGTAGCTGATCACAGCGTGAACCATCACAGTTGTGATCATTCAAGGCCAGGTTTTAGGAGAAATCAGTTATTACAACTGAGACTAGCTTTTCAAAAGTGTTCAGCATTCAGCAACCTTATTTTTGACAAAACTACATTAAGAGCTTGGCACACTAAGCACTTGAGGTGTTTAGCCAGCTTTCTTTAACCAGAAATATCCTCTCTGGTATTAATTATGTTTTGCTTGTACTTTGGCATATTAATCCTATAAAGAGCTGAAAATACAACTGCTGTTGTGTTTTCAGATTCAGTAATAGCAGATGTGTGCACTGGTGATCCATTTCCCAAGACAAAAGGTTCTTGATGCAAATATTAGCATGGAAAAGGATCTCACCATTTCTTTGAATATCAGGGAGAAATGGATGATTAAAAATTCTGCCAGATCCAATGTCTGCCTCTATCACCTGAGTGGTTCCACTCTGCGACATGGTAAGGCTTGAAAGTATTATATAGCTTGGGGGAAGCCATTCACTGTTTAGTAATTACAGTTCTGTGCATGTTTCATGTTTACACATTATTATCTGACTGCCCATTTAGGAGAAATAATTAGAACTTAGCTAACTATAAATAAGACAGATTTGTTCTTTCTGGCAAATTCTTTAATGCAGCTGATTACCTTTGGCAGGAAAGCTACCATGGCATGAACCTCTTAAATAAAACCTGCACGATGGTCTTTCCATCTGTTTAACTACCATAATTAAAGACATCAGCAGTACAGAGAACTAGCGTTTCATGTTTCGCTCTCAATTTTGGATCTATCATTAATTTGACAGACAGGCTTATTCGCCTTCATTTCACCATTTGATCTTATGTCTTGCCAGTACAAGGAGACCTGCAGAGAACCAACAAGCATCACAGATGCATTCTGTTCTCAGCTACTCCAGTAGAAGCTTGGATGTCTCCATTCAGTTGCACTGACACACAACAAAAAGCAAAATTTTACTCACTGGTTGGAGACAAATCTAGGGTCTTTACTGAAATATATGCCTGTGCGAGAGATAAGGAAAAGAAACATGCTTTTTATACAAAATAAGAGTATAAATTAATTCCTGCACAGTTTTCAGAACATATTGGACCAATACAGAGAAACCTTCTGCAACAGAAACTTAACTGAATTGAAATTTCTAGGGTTATCACCCCAACTTGGACAATGTGTCACTGGCCTACCAAAGTGAAAATTAACCTGTGACAACACACTCCAGTTGCAGATCTCCCCATGCATATACTTGATCTAACAGCTTCTGTACCTGGTCATGCTTCTACTGAAGTTATAAACCTCCCATCTGATCTAACTATGTTCGTTCACCTGATACATTCACTCTTGTCCGTGCCTTCTCCTCCCTGCATCATTTTCACATGTGCCCTATTACAGATGAAGAGAGAAAGTGTGTTGTTGTGATCCATCATGTCAAGAGGTATCTGATGCTCTGAATCAGCAAAAAAGATTCTTCTCCTTCAAGACAATCTCTGTCTGGTCAATGGATCTGTACCTGCTCAGGCTACACAATATTTACAGGAGTCTGGGTTCTTCTGCTGTTTCTCAGGTTCTTGTGTTTTTCCTTGATGCAGTGCTGCTCCCTGATGTTGTTAGGTCAGGATCTTCTTTCTTTCATTGCCTTCTTTTCTCCCTTTCCTTTGTAGGTTGTTAGGTACTACGAATTTACTACATCCAGTCAGAAGCTTCATCATGTCCACTACAGACAGCTGAACTTCATACTGGATTTGGTCCTACTCATTCTCAAACTGCTTCAATCTAGTTTAGGTCAGTGCTGAGCAAGTTAAATGCTAACAACATACTCTTTCCTGCAAAGTCATTTTTCTTGAGTTCCTTGCTTGGCAGCTATCAGGCCAGACTGTTTTGAAGCATGCAATATAACCTGAATAGCAATGTCTCCCACTGATCATATAAAGTGTAGTGCAACCTATGGTGTGTTGCAAAAGACTATTAGGAATTTCTGGCTATACTAAACAGATAGCTCAGCTTCCTAATTCATGTGCCTACATTCAAGCCCAAAGTAAAGTAATGAGAATCCACACAGTATGAGTAATTTCTGTATAAAAATACATCCTTAGAGAAGGATGGCAATGAATGGTTGCGTGCAGTGATGTATGAGGTTCAGACTACACAGATGACCCAGCCTGCATTAAAAGCCTAAACAGAATTGTTTCATAAAAATAGCAATATATCTAAGGTGGTGGAATTTCAAATTAAATTCTGCAGATACATTTCAGCATTTTTGTTCATATACAGTCAATATTATAGAATTTAAGTTAACAGTCCTGTCTCAAATTTGTTTACTTTGACAGTTACAGAGCCTAGAATATCAGATTCTGTTAGTTAATAAAATCCCTATAAAGCACATATCCTTCCAGAAAGAGATACAGTGTGAGTGCAGAAATTCTTCTGTACTTGATCATCATATAAGTAGGTTAGCAGAGAAGGGTCCTAAGGGAAGGCACTGCCTCCTGGGGTTTGATCCGACACGGAGCAGTCTTTCCTGGTTGGTATGATCTGGCTTGAAGCATACTGTTGCAAGCCAGTTTTGCCCACCCTCTTGCAGCCTCCATCAGCCGCTGCTGTCGCTTGCTGCTGCCAGTGGGTTACCTCCCACAGCCACGAAGACGACAAGCACAGACACTGTAAATGTGATGGGTTGCAGAAAATGGCAATTCTGATCCTTCTCCAAAACATGCAGCTGAGAACTGGCTAACTGATTTTCAGCCTACAGAAAATCTCATACAGGAAAACCTTTCCTCACTGGATGTGATCTCCCAATTATAGAGAGTTTTTAACCTACATTACCTTATTCAATACAAAAAATAGAAGAAAAGTGAATATTTGGACATGTAATAAACATTTTCTACTTCTCTTCCCACTCAGGTATACAGATAACACCTGCCTCAGAATAATCTTGTAGCTAATGGAGTTGGGTATTTTTGTGCAACCACATAGATAAAAATTATTTGTACATGAGCTCTCAAGTCTCAATTTCTTCGCTCTCAGTTTTCTTTCTCTCTATCAGATATTGGATACTTCAAGGGAGTGAAATACAGATGGTTCTCAACAGGTATGTGGGAGAGCCCATAATCAATTTGAAAACAATGGTGAACAAGCCCATGAAGTGGAGTATTCTCATTTATATTGTATTTCCTTTATATTTTTGTAGAGCTTCAGAATGGATAATACACAAGTCAAACTGCAGCAGTTTCACCATGTCAGGGTTTAAACTGTTTTCCTTCACTCCTCTTCATCACATTGCTTTTCACTTCACCTTGTACACAGCATAGAGACATACCCTCACTATTGCAGCAGTTTCATAAATATAAATTAGACCATGGCATTTTCATCCTTACTTATTTAGCACCCAACAACAGATAACAAACTGCAAACTTGATGAGAATCGGGGGAGGAGGAGAATATAGTAGAAAACAGTTCCTACACCAAGACCTGATAGATAAAAACAGAATTTGCAGATTGCAGAAAACAACCAGTCTTCAGATGCTGCGGACAAATCAAAAGAAAACTGCAGTGAACCTCCAAACATTTCCATTTGGATATGTAGCAGAACTTTCTCACACAGCTGTTGTGCTCCCTTCTTGGTTCTGGAGGAATTATACCAAAAAAAATGAGTTTATGTATCTGTTATATATTCTCTACTATCAAAATAAATCTGCGATCCTATCTAGTGGGTTTCTCTATGAATAGAAAATAAAGGCTTGTGCCTGTTAGACAGAGCATTGCAGCTGAAAGTGCAAGTGGGCTAACCAGGTGAGAAAGAGAGTCCCACAGTGCTCACATAACTTATGTATACTGGAAATTAATGTAATAATGCTTATTTTACAAGTCTTTAAAGATACAGACTTATAAAATAAGAACTGTGCCATTCTTCTGGTTCTCTCCTAAAAAAGTATCTTTTCTTGTGAAGAAATCTATAACAAATTCTCTTGAAATAAAATGTCATGAGCTTCAAAATAAATAGAGGAAAAGTCGAATCTGATACAACATTTACATTCTCTAGGAGCAACAAGCAAAGCGAAAACTAACTTGAGCAACACCTTACTAAACTCTCAGCTTTGCAACTGCCTATTATAATTACAGAGGAAGCAGAAAGCAGGGTACCAAACTATTTTCACCCATACAAGCATAGCATACCAACACCTTGCACTTTAAAAGCCTTCTTAAAGAACAGCGCTTATAGTCTTGAGACAGGAATTTATGACACCTAGAAACACGATCCTCGAAATAAAATAGATATGATAAAAGAGTCCAGTTCATTTCTGATTAGAAAGAGTCAAATGCTGGCATATTTACACTAAAAAGCACCATATTTCACATTTAACATGAAATGCTTTAGAGACAGATTTCAGCATGTTGGATAAATTACAGCTTTGCTACTCTCTACTGCAGAGAACATGCACAGGAGGGATTCTGGTTTTGCAGATAACTATTTTAAAGGACACCGTATTAAATTTCTTCATAACACTCACTGTTATAACATCATTAAATACATGTATACTTTGGAGTCCTAAGCCTCCTCAATACAGTTGGCAATTTAGAATAAAGAATATTTAGGATACAGTCCCAGGATCAGGAAATAGACAAGTCAGTGTTGATGCATATATTTCCAAAGCTGAAAGCACAAGACTTCAGTCTGAAACTATAAATTATTCATAATATATTCTGATACACTGGGGAAGAGACCTGAATATTCATGTGCCACACAACCAGTAAAGTCCCTATAATTTTGGAAAATTATGAGATTGTGGAAGCTTTCATTCGTTTTCATTGTACACATCTTATGGGAAAAGGTGTGTCACAGTGGAATTCACTGATACATGACATGCAATCAGAACAGATGATGCTCTAGAAGAGAACTGTGTCTTGAATCAGAATTCCTATTTTTTGAAGCCATTTTCCCTAGAACAACTGGGGATGCCAGCAATTTGAGGACCATATCTGAAATCACAGTCACTCATAACAGATTACTAGTCATATTGCAAGTCATTCTCTAATCATATTGGAAGTTGTTTTCACAATGCATCCATGTTCAATAGTGTAAACATCTGATCAGTGATTCTCAGTTGCCATAAATCTTCAGCCATTCAAACCTAGGCAGAGTGAGTGCAAAACACAACTATTCTAATTTGGTGGCGGGTTCCATTCATACATTAATAGAAGTGACTACCCAATGCCCTTAATGATGAAGGCCTGAAGTGTCCAACAATTACATGATCTCCAGAGGTCCCTTCCAACCTTACTGATTCTATGATTCTACATCTCCACCTTGAATAAATCTACAACATCAAGAAAAGTATTTATTAAATAGTATGTTACAGCAGTGGTCAGGCAGTGGAAAATCAATACTACAATATTCCTTTTCCTTCCAAAAAAGTATTCAGATTTAACCTGATAATGGTCTTGACATAAACATGTACTGGGTAGACGCTGTATATATATATTAATGCCAAAAACCTGAAGTTCATCACAGGAAGAAAGTACTCTGCCTTACCTTACTATCCTTACCCTTCCACAATCAGCAAAAGCTGCTCAGCAGCTTTTTAGCTGCCTGATACATGCTGTTTTGATCTGGACATAAATATTCTAGATGCAACTCAAATAGGAATGGCCTGTGCTTTTGCATTCTTGTTCTGGAGGGAAGCTGATCCCAAAAGAGTTTTGACACAACTGAAGAATGAAAATCAAAACAGATGTAGCATTGAGAGGGTCCAGTTTGATCTGTGGGTCAAACTCATCTCTCACTCAGATCGCTCATCTGAGTGAGAATGTGGTATCCAGGAGGTATGGTGATAGCATGTCAAATATGCCACATAGAAAAAGAAAGACGGTCGTGTTAAAGCACAGTGTGGAGCCTGAGCATACGTGCATTCCATTTCTGACTTACCCACAGAGTTCCTGTGTGGTCTTGGACACTCACCTTAATTTTTGTGCCTCAGTTCCACTCTAAAATGGAGCCAGTACTTCTCTGCCCTCATCTTTTGTGCTTCTGTCTTGAATTCTGTACTGTTAAAACACAAACTGTCTTACAATGGCTAGTCCAAGTAAGTCCCCTTCTTGTTTATACTGCAGTGTATGTGGCAATCATTCCCCCTCGGACAACACCTTACAATCTTTATTCATCATTCCAACTACTAGCTGATACAGGTAAGTAAAATCATCACCACTTACACAGGACAAACTAAGGCACAGAAATTTAAGGCCAGTCTAACCCCAAGAGTCCAGGTCCAATGACACAATATCTTTGGCAGCAACAGCAGCACAAAGTATTCCTGCCCTGAGCCAGCCAACACGGCTTTTTCCTCGCCACTGCAGCCTACTCATCTTCTTGTTTGTGCCACTTAGTATTAACCGAAATGCTGAGATCAGAGCTAGCCGTTTCCTAATAACATTTATCAGACATTCAAGAATATTGTAAAAATTTTGCAGCAATTTTGCCACATGTATTTCTGTGCTTGAATGCAGACAGCCAGAGCTTTAAATACGATATCAGGTTCAAACCATGTGCACTATCAATCTCAGAGATCGGACTCTTGTGCTCTGACACCGGTCGTATGTGTTGTGTGAGCTGAAAGACAGAACCTTCTCACACAGCTTTAAACATCTTCAGACTAGTCATGACAAACTGCTATTTTATCAATGTGAGAAATAAGTACGATTCAGACATCCACTTTAAGGTGAGACGAATTACACCCTGAACTCCAACGCTTGTGCTAGTTATGTCTTCATCGGGAGTTCGGATTACTGTTTCAGATTTAACTCAGTCCCTTGAATCCCATGCTAAATATCTTCCCCAACATCATATAGCAGCAAATAAGTTACAAAGCTGGGAACAGAACTTAAATTTCCTGCTCTTGGCAAGTTGCCCTTTGTGCTGGATATAATTACTTCCCTGCTATTGAGGCTGATGCAGAACAAACTTTGAGGATATGAAATAAATCAAAAAAAAAAAAAAAAAAAAAAAAAAAAAAACCACTGAAAAGTCATGTTTATAACACTGACTTCTCATTACTGCAGACATAATTCCCACTGACATGAACAGCAATGTGGCATTTCAACCTAGTGTACTATGTACTACGTTGCTTAAGGAGCAGAAGCACACAGCCCCTGTGAACCAGCCTCTGGTGGATTTAAATTACATTCTGATGTTTCAGAGTGACAGTTTGTGATCTCTGATTTGCATTGGTTACTAAGCTACTGGAAAGAAGCATATTGTACATGGGTAAACAGTTATTGTATATAGCTGGGTCACTATCCAGGCCGTAATGCTACCTGCCTTCAGCGATAATGTTCCCCCACATACACGTTATCTGGCTGCAGCAGTGTAGCCTCATTTAGATATTTAGATATATAGTTTCAGGGCTGCATAACAGTATGGTGATGTTGCCCTGGTGAAAGAGATCAGTCCTAAAAGTCTGAAGGATTTCCTCATATAAATAAAATTTTGGAAAGCTTACCGCTATTCAACATTTCTTAATATTATCATCCTCACTTAGACATCTCTCTGTGGTTCAGCGGTGCATGACTAGAAATAAGGAAATGCAGGTTGCATATGCCTCAGGAGGAACTTATGAATGACAAAAAGCCCCTTTGAGGACTAAGGATGATACATAAAACAGAGTAGGTTTTGACTTCCGTTTTATATGTGCAAACAAACCAACTACCTACCTCTTTGCCTATTCTGTGATTCTTGACAGCAAAAGCAATCTTAAACCCCTGAACTGCAGCATGGACCCCTCATTCACAAAGACAGCTACAAAAATTGTCCTTTCTACACACCTTTGTAGCAATACAACCTTTTTATTGCTGCCTTGGACAGCATAGGCTGCAACGATACTCACAGCTTGTTTACAAGATAATGATCCTTCTTTAAATGTTCTGTATTGCTCCTTTCCATAAACTCAAGGTTTATCACATCAAATGTAGGGCTTCCAAAGACGTGATTTTGTGTAAAAGAAACAGCAAACTGCACTGCTGCACATCTGCCTGCCAAAAACAACAAACAGCCATGGGATGCCAACAGAGAGCTTAACCAATTGCCTAACCACTTCCCCTGGCTGTTGAGGATGTATTACCTCTTTGCATTTATATTCACTGGAAATATCCTAAGTTCTTTCTGGTGTGAAATATTCCTAAACGCACACAACATAACGCAGACACAAAAAGACAAATGCAAGTACAGATTTTCATTTCATAGCATGATGCAGTTAATTGAACTTGTTTTTAGTGAACCTCAAAAAGCTAATAAGTTTTGAAACCAGACTCTTGGAGCTTGATCATGTTCTCATTAGAGTTATTAATTAAATGCCCAGCAATTTTACCAAGAGCCAGGGTTTGGCTCTTAGGAGGGTATCAAAACTTGTGTTGCAATCTTCTTAAAAGATACTGTCAGAATTCACTGATTTGTTTCAGAACTAGCATCTCACAAACAGATCATTTCTTATCATAAGAAGCTCTGCTAATGGCTTAGGCTTCTTTGAATTTCTTTTTACTTTATTTTCTTGTCTGATACAAAGATAAATGATCAAGGCACAAGGTAGTTTTAAAGTAATTTTCTTTCATTTTAATTTACAGGTTTTTGTAAGACTGGATTTGCCATGTGTTATTTTTAAAAACACAATAATTTGCATATATTAAGAAAGCATATGTATGCAGTACATCACTGCTGTCTCCTGCATAGCTTTTGTATAAGAAAAGAGATTCTGATTCAGAATTAGGAAAAATAATGTCTAGAAATATTGTTGTGAAACTAAATCAATAATGCTTGGCATTTAAATCTTCCCCTGAAAACATTAAGAACCGAGTCCTTGTTCAAAACCTGCTTAGTCCTGATGCATACCTATTGCATGTTCTGGAGCATAAGTGTGAAGTACTTACTTTCGTGCATATTCACTAGTGTGAGAAACTAATGAAGTAATCTGCATTTATTTAAGGACTTATTACTTTAAATAAAAGGTTGAAGGTAAATCAGAAATTTAGAAGAGAACAGCAATTATAACCTGTGACATCCATATCCATTATGAACTAGAAAAAAAATAGCAAAATGTATTTGTATATAGCTCACATCTCTGTCCACTCTGTTTTTACGGCTTGCCTAGAAATGCCGCTGAGTTCAGCAGAGGCCAGGTCTTGCACAGGACAGGCCTTCAGTACAGTACATCAGGCCAGGGCAGCTTTAGTTATAACCATGGCAATAATTACTTTGTTTTCATCTTCCAAGCTTCATTCTTTTGGCCTCCCCTTGAAAAACAGGATCTCTATTGCCTTGAATTCATCTTTTTTTCAATCTAGGTGACTAGAATGATTCACAGTTTTTCAAATTACATGTCCTTGGTGCCTTATAAAATGGCAGGAAAACTTCCTTCCTCCGTTCCACTGGGAACTTCCTGCCAAACATACATCTTGGGATGTTGTTTGCCTTGTTTCATGACTGCACCAGAGTGATAGTTTGCAGTAATCCTGTAGTCAAAAATTGCAGTTGGCTTCCTCCTCCTCCTGTTATTTTCAAATAATAACTCTCTGGCTTTAATCACATATGTTTATATTTAAATAGTTGTGGGCTAGATGCAGGAATTATTAAATGAGATTTTCTAGCTTGTGTTAAACAGGATGCCAGACTTCTTATGCCTCCTGGCTTGAAACCTAATCCTATAAACCCACATATATCAGGACATCAGTCAATCTCTAACGGAGTTGATTAGGAAGGGACTTGCCTTGATCAAATTACTCCATAATTGGCCACTATAATGTTTCTTGGACCCTTTGCCAAACCATCTGATATAGCATTTTCAGAATCACTATCCTGGACTAAAGAAACACTAATGGGCTCCAGGATGATAACTTTTATGCGTTTTTTCTCTTAATATTTATAACAATGAAATTTGCACTTGCTTAATGCAAACCTGCCCATGTCTTGCTCATGACATGGGATGCCTTGAGTTTATATGCTTCTGCATGAAAAACTAAGCAGTGAAGCAGATTAGAAAACAGATCTAATCACTCAAAGTAACACCTTCATCAATGTTTCAGTCACAGCCTTCATAGGGCAACAGTCTCTGAAACCTACTGGCACTTTTATGCTGATAAAATCTAGATTATAGTCTCTTTCCAGATTTTCTCTAGTTCAGAGCTATTGTATTATTAACTATGTTTCCTTATGATCACATTTCAGCTGTACTATCCTGTGTTTCCTTACATGATCCTATTTCTCGCTCTGGTTCATCTCTAATTCTTTTTCCTGGCTTTCACGGTTTAACTCTTCTTTTATCTCTTATTGTTCAAAATTGCCTTATGGCTCCTATTGTTTATGGAATGATGAGTTAGAATAGTGAATTATTTTTCTCTAAGATGCATATTCATTTCTATTTGCTTGAAATAATAGGACTAGTGCTAAGTTTTGTTCTTGCATTTATCATATCAAGGAGCACAACCTCCCTATTAATAACATTCCTCCTTCTGCAAGTTTAGCCTTAGTTTTGTTATGAATAGCATCTTTTTTTTTTCCTTTTTTTAGATATTTAACAAAATCTATTTCACTATATACACACAAGTATCTTCTGGTATTTCCTTCTAAAAAGCACCCTTAAATCTTTATAATTTTAAGGGTGGCCTTTACATAGGAGGTCTTTAAGGTTAGAGATTTCATATACCTTGGAGACACATCTCATTCCCCTCCTTGCTACTTTCGAAAGAAACCCCACATAAGAAGGGGGGAAAGATTTGTTGTTCTATGTAATGTAAAATGAGATCAAATAAAAACTGTTAGCTTTGATTTTCATTAATTTCTGTGGCCCCTACACTGTAAGAAAGAGAGGAACATGAGAACCTTATTAAGCTCCCACATAAGGAAATTTGGTCTTTTGGCTAGAACTGTACCAAAGTCACTTACCAATCTGATTTAACTTGCTTTTAAAAAATTTTATTACTCAGTCCTCTCACCAGCCAATGATCTCCCTGCCGTGGCAAGCTGGGGACCTGGCCTCAGTTGTGTGCCTACCAGGACTCACCCCTTTCCTGAACAAATTCAGAAAAACAGACAAGCAGAACAGCCCCTCATCTCATCACCAAATTCAGATGTATTCTCTCCCTGGAACACACACGTAGCTATTTTAGGTATCAGCTCTGGGGCTGTGATGTATAAAGGGCAAACTTGTCCATGTCCATAGTACCAAGAGGTACTATGACAGTCCATGAGATGACTGTCACAGTACCCCTTGCTAATTAGGCCTTCTATGGATCACCAGCACATCCAGATAGCTCCTTACAGGTTTTCTGTCATCCAAGGCTTTCTCTCTAGCTAAGCTTTTTGGGTTCTCCCGACAGCTTTCCCTATACTGAGAAGACCAGTACTCTGGCTCTCATTATATGATTAAGTCAAAAAGGAAACGTAGTTGTAGGTGAGAACCAGCCTGCAAACCAGTCACATCACACTACAGGCCATGTCACTCTATGATACTGCTTATCTCTAACAGCAACCATCCTACCTGCACTCAGGAAAAGTATATTCAAGAACCCTCCTGTCAGATGGCTGCAGCTGCCGGAGGACTTGCACATCCAAGGAGCTGAGTGCTGCCAGCTTCAGGAGGGAGGCAGTGAAATCTCTGAACGTGTCCCCTAATCAAACCTTTGAAGGGCACTGAGAACAGAAGAAAAAATCTTGCTCAGGAATACTGAAGACAATTTGACAGAAAAACACTTGACTCCTGTCTGGAATGCTGCTCTTCTAAAGGATGGTGGAACAGCACTTTCTATTCCTCTGTATGTAGATAACCGCTTTATTATTTCTTACGCATTGCTCCATTAGTCTGTTCTGCTCTTTCTCATTTTAATCCTCACTGAAGAGACTCCTGCTAATCATTGCAAAAATTTTACCCTGCTGAAAACTGTTTCTGAATCACTGCAGTTGTCAGTCACTATGAGTAAAGCCATTACGTGGAAGTACTTTGCACATAACAAAGCAGTTCTCTACCATTAGCATGGTCTCGTCTGAGAAAAGCAGCACAGTGAATTCCTTGGTGACATTCTTACAGTTATTGTTCTAAAGAGATCTTCCACAGGAAAAAAAAAGAGTATCACCTCTCCACTAAGTTACCCACTTTCAATAACATCAGATGCTTCAGGGTATCTGCAGCAAGGATCAGTTTGTGACTAACAAATAGTTCTGGGAAATGCTGCTGACATATATCCTGACAAGATTCAATAGGCTAGACTGGCCTATAAATAATGTACAAAATTTTGTCACAAAAAAATGAATTACTTTTCGAGCCAAACTCTTTCTTTCCTTTCTTTTCCTTCCCCTCTCTCTCCTCTCTTTATATATATATATATAAACATACATGCACACACACACACACACACGTATGTATATCCAGAGGTGACATCCTTCTATACACGGAATATGTGTCACCAGCCTTCAAAGACAAATATATGAAGTACCAGCCGGCTACAGCAGATTAATAAACTGCACGCTCCTAAAAGCTTCTTTCCGGTGCAGAAAATAATTCATAAAAGGATGCATGGGAAGATCACTTGAGATAACTAAGATAGACAGATCAGATGTTACTGACAGAGCATGCAGCCAAAGTCATACTATTAAGAGCTGGTGTATTTTTCTAAAATACAGAAAAATAAGCAGTGCAGACTGAAGTGACACAGGAAAGCCTATCACGGGGTGTCTGTGCAGTTCGGTTTCTCCTGGAACCACTCATAGGTTGGAACTCAGGTCTGGGCTTGGAAGAACAAACTGGATTTCCTACAGTGAAGAGATTATTCAAGTATCTTGGTTTTCTCATGACAGTATTATAATCTGATATGGGAAGTGTTTATTACCTATAGTGATATGTAGGGCCATAAGCAGAACAAGAAGATTAATATGACTATTTAAAGCAGGAAACAGCATATTTGGTATACGCAGGTAGAATCAGCTCTTTAGGTTATATTAAATATTTACAAAAAAATCTGAAAACTTTAGAACTGGTGGGCTTTGAATCTCATCTTATGGTTGCAATAAAAGATGCCAGTCCCATGAGAAACCACGATCTTTGTGAAGAAAAAAGAAAAAATCCTCAAAACACAGGAATGGTGTTATTTTCAAGATAGAATTTTTTACCTAAAAAAATCTGAATTGTATAGTTTCATTTTGAAAACATCTTTAAATCTTCTTTCTACCTTTCCAACCTCTTCAAATTTCTCACCATCCTGCCTTGATATAAGACTGACCTTTCAGAGAAAATTTTACAAAGCTCATTTCTTCATTTGTGAAATAGAAAACTAATGCAAGTTTGTTACAAATTAGGTATTACCAATAAGATTTATTAAAAACATCTCAACCAAATTCTCTTCTCTTTCTCACTCCTATGCCTCAGTTAGATCACCAAAATCTATAATTCTGATGGGAATTTTCATTAATAAGAGCATAAAACATTATTCTGCTTGCAAATATTTACTAAATACATTGAAAGAGTGAAATGCACTTGGTCAAGGCACCAGTCAGGAGAAAAATGTTTTCTGATACTAACATCCAATTCCTTGCAAAAGATCACAGCAGAGCATGTATACTTTTATATCCCTCTTAAATTCATTAATTTTACTCATTGTAAGGAGAAGGACTCTGGGTTTTTTTCAGACTGCTCTTTGCTTGTCAGTTGTTATAGTTTTCTCATTCTCTTCTAAGTACATCTATTTTTTGCCAAATCCTAAAGTGTCTGCATCATACTTCTACCTTTTTTAAAACTAATTTTGTAACAGTTCTTTCTTTAGGAGTGCAAATTGTAAAGCTGAAGGATGAATTATGAATTGAAGCTCTTGTTAGGTAATCCTGGCACTAGAGCTTATATTTCTCAAAGCATCTCTTGCTCCCTTTTTACAATATGGCTCCTCCTCTTTTTTTTTTTTTTTTTTTTTTTTTTTTTTTATCATTTATTATTTACAAAGTGCCATGTGTTCATCATTGCCGACAAAACAGCAACTATCCCAGGTCCCTGCCCAGAGAAACCTATGATTTGTGATCCAAAGGATGTGGAATTTGGGTTTCAAAACCACGAATGTTACATCGCAGAACAACAGATAGAAACATTAATAGACCGTCCCAGTCCACTGCTGGCCAAATAAGCCTAAGACAGCACTGAGGTCTCATCTGCTGCTGTAAACCCCTAAATCCACTTTCTTCCCTCATTATTTCAGTACAGTGCAGCTGATGTTCACGTTGCTGCAAATCTATAATGCACTTATGATATCTGATGCTGATCTATCCTTATAGCTGTTCGCTGAAGCACAAATAGATAAAGAACACAAAATGCAAATACAACAAAGCTATGTTGCAAAACATCGTGACTAATTTCTTCAGTTCTTTTAAGGCAAAGTTCACCAATACATGCTGGATATACTGCTTAAAGGGTCTACAGGTCTGTAAATACAACTTAGAGATCCATAAATATAACTTGTTCGTTCAATCCATTTCTTAGTGCCAGAAACATATAATTAAATGTTACTTAATGACCATTATTACTATTCACTGATGTGCCAATGAAATGCCTGAAAAAGTCAACGAAATGCAGAAAAAGATACTGAACTTTCGTTTTTCATCATTCTTTTATACCGATAATTTATACTGATTATTCATCCTGTGGCAACAGAAGTTAAAACCATTACCTGGTTTCTAAGCTGTCTTGTTCTTTGTGCGAGCATTTCCAGCTTTCAGCAACCCTGGGCCTTGCAGCATCTCAGAGGTGTTACGCTGCTGAGAAAACACAACAAATGTGAAAAGATTCATAGTTTGAGTATTGTATGCTTGAATTTCTGAACATTAAAACAGCCAAACAAATGATTCTTGCTACAGCACTGATAATAGCCACGATCATCTAAGATGGTAAGTAGAGCTAGCTTCTTTTTATCAGACCAAATAGAATAGCTGGAAAAAAACAGCTTATAAAATACACAAATGTTACTGGGGGTGGGGGGAAGAGGGAAAGTTATCAATCTCCCTCTTCAGCCATTTATTCTCAATTATACCGCTATTGTGCCCTTTTTATTTCTGCACAAAGAATTCACCTTTCCGAAACAACCAGTCCTGCTCCTTACAGCCTCTTCTTATCTGCTGCTGAGCTGCGCAGAACTACACGATGCCACCGCCTTGCACTGCCTGACTCGCACAATCACGTTCTTGTATTTTCCTTGCTATTCTCCGACAAAGACCACGTGCATCCCAGTGCCAGCTTTGCTTCGAGCCTCAAGCAGCACATCGTGGCTCCTTGTGGCAGAATCACTCGAAAACGTGAATTTGGTGCAGTCGGCTAGTATGATGAGTAAATCTGGAACACACATAGAGAGGAAAGGGAAGTGGAGCTCCACGGAGCGGGGCCAGGAAAACAGCACGGTCAGGCAAGGGAAAAGAAATCACCTCGGTGACAGTGGTTTGGCTACAGAGAAAGTCAAAGGCCACAAACCAAGGCCAAGGTTGAAGAAAAAGTCCTGTTTTAGAAATATGGGAAACATAGGAGATAGTCTCTTCTCCTCAATACTCCTTTCACTTCGCAGCTAAGATTTAACATGGGAAGAACATATGACTGATTCTGGATTTGTATGGTAACAAAAATGGTGAGGGACATATAAATTGGTGGAGGAATGCAATTAACTTAAACTTGAGATTAAATTAAGCTCTGTTAAGTCTCTATAAAGTTTGTAATTGAAAAAGGAAAAATAACTTTGGTTAGAGGTAAGGCATATTTCTTCCGCCAGCTTCTCATGTTTGCCTTTGTGAGCAGGAGAAAAACAGAAACATTTCACTCTCTGGCTTGGGAAACCTAGTTACAGCTCAGACATGCATTATGGTAATCCAGATATAAAAATTGGAAAAAAAAAAAAAAAAAAAAAAAAAAAAAAAAAAAAGGCCACAGGAGGTAACAATCTAGAGTCAATCTATCTCTGCTTATGTGTTTACAGTAGCCAGGAAACAGCTAATCATCTTTAATTTCTAGTAACGGCTCAGTTCCTACAGGACAGCCAAGTGAGAACTGGTTGTAATTACTGGCTGCAGGAAGTGATTACTCACCCCCCTGACCTGAAGAAACTACGCTCCAGCCTGCAGTTAAAGATGGTTAGACATTTCTGGAGTAGCTCAAACACTTCTCTGACCCCCTTTGGAAACCGCAAACCAAACGATCTTATATGTTAGAGAAAAGAAGATGCCAGATTCGGAGTTGTCAGTACGTCAAAGTTTTCTCTCCGACTCATTTAAGTTTTCTCTGAGCTTCAGTACATTCCTCTGTGGAGTGAGGATGGTGACCGTAACCTATATCATCATGCTATTTCAAGCCTAACTTCATTAATATGTGCGACCTGTTCTGCAATGCTTAGAAAAAAAAATATGTTGCAGAAACGGAAAGCACTTCTGCTACATTAATTAATGGAAGAGTGAGACCTTGACAGAACTGTAGCTCATGCTTTGGAGGGATTACATGTATTTTTTAAACAGTAAACATTTTGATGTCTGAACACATTTTCTTTTATTTACTGCAACAGAAACATGTGTAAAAGCATACTGAGTGCACAGTGCCAATACAGTTACCTCAAAACATTGGCTTAACTGGCCTTAGTTCTTCATATTTACGGCTGAAATTACACTGCCCTACTGGGAAGGAATAACTCATATGTTGCCTTTTATCCTAAGGAAGTGCTGTGAAATTTAACATGTAGATTATTCCTAGGAATCATGACTAGAGCTTCACAGCTCTACAGCTTACGGTAACTTCTCAACTGGTTACAACAGCAATAACAGGATAACTAGGGGAGCCAACAGGACTGCTGAGTGCATGGGAAGGAGTGAGAATTAATGTGGGCAGAATATGATTATTTAAATTGAAATTTAGACAAGATAGCAGAGCTAACATGCCAGTAATGTAAGGAAAGTGAGATGCAGGTACAGTACATATTTTGATCACTATAAACTCTTTTCACAGCTTTGTAGGGTGATAGCACTATCTGTTACCATGAAAAGAATTGCGAAGTTTTAATTGAGCACATTAAGGTCTCTTCATCCATAATGTGAGCAAAGGTTGCAATGTTATACAGCCTGGGTTCTCTGAATCCTCAACAGAAACACCACAAAGTGAAATCGAATTTGACTCGGTTTTAGAACCAAAGTTTGCATGAGCAGTGTTTGAACAGTAATTTGCTTGTTTTAACTTAGGAAGAGGCACCCAGGCTAGAACATGAGAAACAGCCCAAATCAGTAGCCGGAAGGATTCACAGCTTATCAGAACAAGACACCTCACAGACACTTGTTAGGCTGGGCTTCCCCAGCAAGCAGAAATATCAAATTCTACTAATGAGCAATAACATTTGATGGTCATTCTGTACTTCAGAGAAGGATCAGACTTCTGAGAGCTTCCAGGATAGACAGAGAAAGACAGGACACAAACTTTTCTCCAAATCTCCATGTGTGGATTTGGTTACAGGGTGAAATGAGATAATAAGCAGTAATTGAAATAAAGTGAGTAGAAGAGAAAGCAGTAAAAAACTAAGCAGTTCCCTCCTCCTTATGTCTATCAAGTACTTTTTTTTCCAAAGCACAAATTTTCTACATGTCTTCAAGACCCCAAATATCAGTAATGTTTTTGTTCTTCATCTACCAGACACTTCCAACATTGGTTATTTCTCCATGAACTTGTCAAACCAAATCTCTCAGTGTGCACTGCATCTTCCTCCTTTCTGCTTTGCAAAACAGAGACTTCATGTGCTACCTATATTCTCCTTCATATCCAAGCAAATACATGTCTACCACAAGTGATGTCTTAATCACTGGTACTTTCTGGAGGAACATTTCAACATCTGCTGTGTCTTAATTATAGCATCTCAAAGGACATCAGCCTTCTTTCACACTAGTTAGCAAAGCCTTTCCTGTTACTAATTCTTTGGATCTCAAACTGCTCATTCCAATATTGCCAAAACATAGCAGGTGAAATTTGCTCCTGCGCACCAAAGCAGTACAAGACCTTTTTGCTTTTCAAGCCCTTCAGGTAAGACTTATTAAACCTATAGCAGAAGAGTTAAATACCCTTCTGCAAAAAGACGAATTCTACCTAGAATGAGGTAGAGTTATTCAATAGGTAGTAGGTCCTTGGCAGGTATAAATTATCACATCTCTGTTGCCATGGAGCTAGCAGAATTTGCCCCTGCTGTAGATCTACTCCAGGATTTTGCAGCTTTCACTGCTGTGTGTGTCCTGTAGTAGTAAAAGGCGGTTTGTCATGATGAAAGTAAGCACTGGCTTGTACTTGTAACTTTCTGTTTTTACAAGTGACTGTCTTTGTCCCTTCTAATTTTCTAGTCACATCTGTTCCTGCGACTCTCTGAATCTGAAATTGACCATTAAGATAATTTGTCACTAACAGCCTTCATCACTTCATACTGGTCCTGTGACACACACAGCTAATCGTATGGATGCTCCTCTGCACCAAGATACAACTGAGAAAACAGTAGTCAGAACACTGAGTTAGTGACAACATCAAGAGCAACAGTGCTAGGACCTCATCAGAAAACTCGAGTTCCTGGACTAAAGGCTCTGTTTGCATGACTATGTAACAGTCTCCCAGCAAGTAAGAAAGTGTTTCTGAAAATGATGCAAAAGTGTTACAGAGAATCAACAATTCACCTTACAAGCGAAGGGAAAGTGAACAGTGAAATCTTGTAACAGTGTAACAGTTAACAATGAGACCTTTTGAAATGTTCTCCTTTAAAGCTTTATTTTTGTACTTTATTCAGTTGGACAGCTCTGGAGAATCACTTTGATACAGCTGTCTGGAATAAGGAGCAAGCTCTTACAGTTTCTGGGTGAGATTTGCAAAAGTGTCGAGAAATTTCTGAGTACAAATCCCACAGCTTTCTGTGGGACTTGAGCTATTATATCACTCATAACATTATTTTGCTTCGAAAATCACTTTTTTTCAAATCCTTTTTTTCCCTGTTTTTGGTAATGGTGATAGAGTTAGCTGAACTAGCCCAGAGCCAAAGTCAAAATATTTTCCCAATTTTTATTCAGTTAGGGTCTTACATTATCATACACAGATGAAACAAATAGTAAAACAAACTTGACTTACTTGACACCCTGAAATAAACTGGAAAACCACCTTTCAAAAAAGAGTATCTCAATGGAGAGATTCCAGAGCCCAACCATGCACTTTAATCATTTGATTCACAAGTGCTAAAAATTGAGACATTTCAACACAGACATAAAACATAACTGAGTATTCTTTTCCTATCTCAGCATGTTTAAAATATGATTTCTGTTGGCAATCTGGATCGTAGGATGTGCAATCTTTAAAGAATTTTATAAGCTACGCAAACTTCTCATTCTACCTATGTGTAAGAACCTCATCCACTATTATCACTCCTAAAATTAGCACATCCCAAAATTTTGTTAATAGATGAAGAAGTTATGTAAGAGAGAGAGAGGGAGAATGTAAAGTATTCTTGCCCTATATGGAGTAAAAATTAATAGCTCTGTTACAAATATGCTTACAACCACTAAATCATGAGCCTGAAATATAAGTAATTTGTGAATGACAGAGAAACAAAAATGAAAGACTCAGCAGAATTTATTTGTGGAAGACAAGCCTTGTATGCTGAGTCTCATAGTGACTGTTCTATCTAAAAATTACTTCCTTGCTGTTATTCACGACTAGCCATTGCTAGGAAGGCAAGAGAAAAGAAGAGCCAAAGCAAGCATATTCACACTACTTCTGATCTTACAGCTTTTCCCTCGGCAGGTGTCCATCAAGCTTCCGTCATCAGCCCGTGCTGGGATGAAATGGGGATCGGTTCTCTCGTGAAGTAGGTGATGTACGAACTCCTCTGCACAGCTGTCTTTCTTACTGTACAATGTAGACATCTCTCCACGTGACACTACATCAAGCATAATACCAAATGACTTAAACAGTGATACTGAATCACTCAGAGATTGGCTCAGCTGGACTGGTGAATTTAAGAGCACCTCTGATATTCAGGCATCTGAGCAAGGACATCAGGACTTGACCTACTGAGCTGGTGAGACAGACTCATACTCAGAATTTCTCAAGGTCTCAGAAAAGCCTTTCCTTATGTGCTGCCTTTTCAGTGGTACAAATGTTTCAGGCATCAGAGGCCAATTCCTGCTCTGTGTGAGAAGAACATGTTTCCCTCCACAGCTGAAATGATTTGGATTATTTCAGACAAAAAAAAAAAAAGAAAAAATCATTACTTTTTTCTTTTTTTTTTTCTTTTTTTTTTACAAGCTGCAGTCGAACACACATTATGTAAAATCAACATCTGAATCACAAACTTTCGCTCAGCAGGAAAAAATAATGACTTTGGGAGCTAGCGAGGCTTAGGAAGGCCAAAAGCTGTAACGAAACAAAGGTTGATGCTGCTAAGAGTATTGAGGAGAACACATTCTCCAACTGGTATGAAACATAAGGGGGAAAGCGGCCCCGGCTTCCTAGAAGAGCCCTCCTGGAGGGACACCGTCTACCTAGGAGAAAGACACTGAGAGGTTCAGGCTTGCCATGTGTAGAGTTTCAATGCTGCTGCACTTGCCCAACAAAAAAAAAATACAGCTTTATAGCTGCACAACTGGGAAAAGAAGTTTCCTGTTAATCTCCCACACTGAGCACGAAAGCAGGATTCACACATACGCACACAAACACATTTTAAAGAAACATATATTGAAAAAATCTCAGCCTTTCTCTTATTTTTAAGAAGCTATTTGGTGTAACAGACAACAGAGCACACAGGGGTCAGTAAAACCCGGTTCCACCCTAACCGGTGCCTATTAGGTGGCCTTTAGTAAATCAATTTAGAGATTGTAAACAGTAAGTACAATGATCATTGTCAGTTCTACAGTAGCACGAACATAGGATTTCTCTAAATCAATTCTTACTTCAAGTAGAGCACATTTTTCAGAAAAAACAAATAATCCTGATTTTAAAATGTCCAGAGAATCCACAATAATCCTTTAAAAGCAGTATCAATGTTTTATTACTTTCATTGTAAAAACCTGCACCTAGAGTCTACAGCTGACTAACTTCAACTTTCAGGCATTTCATTTCATTATAATTGCTATATTGAAAAATCTTCTACTGTCACATTTCTGTGCCCTGTATAAACGCAGCCTGTGGTAGAGTCATTTTTGGTTAAGCTAAATAGGTTCAATCCCTTGAGCATCCCGCTGCACAGAATGTCCAATCCATTAATCATTTTCTCAGCCCTCATCCACTCTAGTCCTTTTCCAGTCACGAATTTGAATTTCATCAAGTTGGATATTCAAGAAATTTTCACACCACTATTGATACAGAAGTAACATAACTTTACAATTCCTGCATGAAGTTTCTCTCTTCGTATCTTTAGGCCTTTGGCCACTATGTGTCCTCTCACATTCAACTGATTATCGATGATGACTTTCCAAACACTTCACAGTCATTGTTTCTTAGGAGAGAGTCATCCATCCTGCAAACTTAAACTGAATTACTTGTTCCTAAATATACATAGTTTTATCTTTGGTTATACTGAAAAATCTATGACTTCTAGTTCACTTGGTAAGCTACTTTTATTTCTAAAGTCTCAGTCTTCATGTCATCTGCATAAATTTACCATTAATGATTTTACAATATCTTTCAGGTCATTAAAGAAAAACAGAGCATGGCCTAATAATTCGTATGGGATCCCATTAGATAATGACTCCCAGTTTGCTTTTAAGAGTACCAGATGAGCAGTTTTATGTCTCTTTAATGTGTTGCCCATTGAATTTGCATCATTCTCATTTCTTAATCAAAGATTGTGTGGTACCATGATGAATGGCTGAAGAAAGTCCATTACATCAGCACTGCAACATTCATCAACCAAACCTGATATATCATAAGAAAGCTATTGAGTTAGTCTGACAAGATATATTGTCCATAAACCAATGAGAACTGCCATGAATTACATTATTTCTGATTATTACTTTACTAATAAAGTCCCATATCAGTCTTCCATTATTTTGCTAGGGATTGGCATCAGGCTGAAAGGCCTGTAATTACTAAACCATCCCATTCAAAATTCTGGCACAGTATTTGCTTTCCCAGTGCTGTATCAATTAATGAAAAACAACATTAACAGTCCAGAGACATTCTTAAATGGTTCCTTGAAAACTCCCTGATGAACATTATTGGAACTGCTGATCATAAAATGTCTTAACTTCTGTAGTAGCTGTTTAACTGCCTTCAGAGTCAGTGATAAAACTAAAGTCATTTCCCAATCTCTATCTCTACCTGTAGAAAATGGGAGTAATAGCACTTATTCATAAGATGTTTTGCGATAACTAGCTTAGAAATCATTCATAACAGTTAAGTATTTTAATTTTTTAACTTCCATATATTGTATTACCTCCCCAGTGCGATCCAGTAGTTAAGAATATTCATACTTCAACAAAAATACTTTCATCTTCTTTTATACTGAACAGAGTCAGAGGCATAAAGTATTCTTGCATCTTTTTCATGCTGGCTAGTCAGAGTTCATAAAGCAAAATTAAGTCTTTCACTGCCAGGAAATCCCTTATGTAACTGTGCAGAGTCACTTTAAATAGATGCTTCACTGAATCCAGTAAATTCTCAAGGTTTGTCAAGTACAACAAATGGAGATGTGGTTAATGTAGTAAGAGGAAAATGTATCATCTGTATCATCGGTAATCACAAGTGGATAAAACCTAATTAAAGAGCAAGGATTTTCAGTGTGAGATCTGATAAGCATTCTTGTATTCAACAAAAAATGATCAGAAAAAAAGCCCAGGGAACCATCCTATCATTTGAGGTCTAAAAAGTTTTGGGTGCTGTCTCTCTATGACATTTTTAGCCATATTAAACAATTTAAACCAGAGTTTCATTAACTCTTTAAGGAAATCTTCTGTTTAAGTAATTTTTGCTAACATCAAGGTAAATTAATGTCTTCACTTTGCACTCAGTGATGCGATTACAATGTAGTGTAGACAATACTGGAGTTAGTTTTAAACCAAAGGCAGCTCGGATACTGGCAGACATCTGGCCACACAAGCCAGGAGCTCAGAGTAGGTAGATGTCTCTGTATTTATGCAGCTTCTAAAGCTTCCAAAATTTTACTACATCCTTGATTTGGGTCTTTAAGTGAGTCAGGCAGAGAAAATAATATTAATGAAAATATTTATTAGTATTATTAGTTTTAAAGAGCTTTTTCTTAATAAAATGCTAACATTAGGTCTAAGTGAACCTCAAGAGTTTCCATTTCTGCAAATCCTTTATTATCTCCATGGATATATGAGCTAATAGACTGATGTTTTATATTAGATAGACACACTAGAACATTAATATACTAGGAAACGAAGCAGCCAATCCATGTCTTAATGACCAAACACGATGTTGGCGACATAATCCAAGTTAACTGAGGCGCAGATTCAGACAAGTGGTCTATTAAGGAAAGGCACTTAAATATGCCTTTCATGTTTCATGTTGAGTATATATTTGCTTTCCCATCTTGGACTGTGCAGATCTGTTTATCATTGCATGATTTTCCTAACAAAAATCATGGCTTGCCAATGCCATGTGGTTTCTTGGCACAGAAAACACAGACTTTGTTTATTCCAATTGGTTTGTTAATGAACATTATGATAACTGTTACTAATTTGGAGTCTATATGTTCCTTCTTGTGCAGTTTCAGACTTAAAACTATTTGTTATATTTGAAGGATGACATCAACATTAGTAATGCCTAAAGGAACCAGATATCCAACTCTACTGAAAATCAATAGGCCTTTCAATGGGAGTTAAATGTCAGACTTTTGACAGTAACTAGGTCACCAGCTAGCTACCAGCATCTCCAAAACCACCTTGTGTACTCGAATATTTCTGCAAATGCCCCTCCAATTCTGTCAATATCTCTAGGTTTCCTAATAGCCCCATAAATGTTTTTGAAAACAAATTCTGAGCATTTATTTGTAAAATAAAGGATTTTTATTTGACTTTTTGCAGAATTTCCCCTGGCAATTTAATATTAATTAAAATCTGTTGAGCCATATGGTGACTCTTCTTTTTCTTAACAAACATTATGACTTTCACATTTTTTATCATGACTTTTCCCATTTTTGCAATAACAAACAACCAGGCTTAGAGAGCTCATAGCACACAGATATCACTGCTTCAAATACTAATGCAGCCACACAGACAGACCAAAAAGGATATCAAAAACAAAACATTTTTAAAGCATTCTAGGCAAATGAATCTTCTGTCCTTATACTCCCCATAACAAAATGGACTTTTATGTTCACATCTAGAGCAGAGTCATAAGCAGCATGGAGTCTGGCACTCACCTTTATCTAAGCTGCAAAAAATCTGCCTATATTAATATTTACATTTCAAAATCACATGCTAATACTTTCTGCCCTACCTGTTCATCATGCATTTTTTATAATTGTCCTTATAACTAAGCAATAGATATCATGCACTGAGTCCTGGTTAAAAACAGAGGAAGGGAGAAATAATCTTGCTGAAGCTTCTTCCAGCAAAAAGCTGGAGCAATGGTAGAATTTAAATTTGGGTAAGCGCAACACAGTGGGATGTGTGTGAGTGTAGGGGGTTTGTACTAAAAGATATTTAAAGAGCAGCTCCCCAAGAAGAAGCCACTGCCATCCATTTATCTTTGCATCCACCTCCCTCGTCTCTCCACTGCACTGGCTGTTGCTTTGCCAGCCTTCTTCCTGACCGGTGCCAAGTGATTTAGCCCCCTGCTAGGGAAAAGGGTAAAAGCAGGATATACCTGGCTTTACAGGATCTGCCAGCCCCTGCCAATCTGTGGCACCAGCATGCTACTGTATCAACAAATGGAGAAATATATGCACCTTTTTCTGTTGGGTGAAGAAAACTATCTATTCTGATAGGTGCTACACTACAAAATCCCAGATCTAGCACTTGGATCCTTCCAAATCCTACCAGTGTTTGTCCCTCTCTCACAAGCAACATGGCATTAATTCCTGCATTATCCGTTCCTGTATTTTATGAAATTCAGTGCACAGCAGACCTGCAGAGGTCCAAGTCAGGCACACGGAATCAGCCCAACCTTTCCTGACACTTGGCCTAAAGCTCAAGTTGTGTGATCTAAATAGCAAATAAGTGTCACTGCTTCTACCCTGCAGGAAAAAATTTAAAGCCTGATATATATACTTAGCTTCATAAAAAAATATAGTGCTACATACTAGCATTGACAAATTTACCCCAGCTTCCCTGTTGGGAAAAAAAAAGGGGGGGGCACTGTACTTAAAAAAGAAGAAATTTTTCACATGCCTCAAAACCATTCTGCTACTACAGAAAACTTGTACAGTAGCCCAGAAAACATATAATCTCGATCTTACTCCAGCAAGTGTGGGAAGTGTACCTTCGAGTCCACTAAAACTCTGAGTGCCTAATACATCTCTGTCCGATGAACAGCAAAGACACCAGGGATCCAGGTTTAAACAGGGACCCAGGTTTAAATAGGACTTGCCTTTTTTCTGCCTATACCCAAATTTTCTTCTAAATTGAGAACAAACGTAGCCAGATATTTACATGTGAAAATTCTGCACTCGTATTTTGTATTTTAAGTGAAATCCCAGTATTTCAATTGGATATCTTTGCAGGTGCAGCAAACTTCAGTATTACTAGGGCAGAGTTTCACAGTGAAATATATCTAACACGTGCGGACGGTTCTAAAGTACTTTAGGGTCCTCAGCTCTTAACCGAGGTTTTCAAAACAGCTTTAGTGATTTAGATAAAAAGTACTTACTCGGTATTTCTTTTTATCAACAGCATGTGCCTAAAGTCTTAGACAGCTCTGAATAGCTCAGTGAGCTGGATGAAAGAGAACTGCTACTTTTGCGACTTATCTAGAAGATAAAACTCTCAAATTTAAATGAAAAAAAATGGCTAGATTTCGCTGGTACTACCACTGAAAGACTTTACATACTGATATTCTGCGAAACTCTATTTTTTAGCAGAATACGAACATTTTGAAATGGCAGAGGTAGTAAGCTGAAGTGAGAGTTACCGTGATACAAATGGTTTCAGGGCTAAGAAACGTATTTTGTGCTCTTCTAATACTGGAATACTTTTGAGCTTGGATTGTTCTGGTCAGTCAAAAGCACCATAAAAATTTAGTTTAACCGTAAAACCCAAGAGCTCGGCGGCAAGAAAGGACACAGCCTGGCAAATTCCATGTGCTGGATGCTTTCCGTGCAGCGCTACTGCCTCCAGTACACCGGGTGGGACAGAATTTTAGCCGTGAGACTGAAGCAGCTGCTGCTCTTCTCTCTTTCAGTAGATTAAGCTTCAGGTTTGAGGTGGGGGAAAAAAAGCTGGACCCAAGATGATGCAGGTGTGACTCACATGATCTAATTGTTGGGCCGATTTGTAAGGGAATTTCGCACATAGCAGGTTATGGTCGGGTTTGTTTCTATGCTGACAGACTCCTTAGCAGCGCTGGAAACAGCCTCCGGCACCGGATCCACCGCGCTGCCCCTGTTCGGTAGCACAAGGCAGGAGACAGCGGCGGCGCTCGGCTCCCCCCGCTTGCGCAGGGCCCGAGCCGCCCCCCGCCCGACGAGCGCAGCCCGCGCCGCGCCGCGCCGCGCCGCGCCGCGCCGCCAAACTTTCCCGGGGCAGCAGCGGGCGGCCGCGGCCGCGGCGCCTCCCGCCGCCCCCGCGCAGCAGATACGGCTTCTGCCGGGCTCCGCGTTCAGGACGCTCCGCTGCGGAGACATTTATTTATTTAATTATTTTCGTTTCGTTTAATTAATTTCTTTATTTATTTATGGCGCAGCAGCAGCCTTTAGCCCCTCTGAGCCCCGCGCCGGCTCCGCCCGGCGGCCGCGGCGCTGCGCTGCGCGGGGCTCGGCGCGGCCCCGGATGCCGCGGGCGGCCGCTGCGCAGGGCGGGCGGGGAGGGGGGGAGCCCGAGAGGGCCGCGGGCCCGGGCCCGGGCCCAGGGCGAGGCGAGGCGAGGCGATGCCGGCAAGCGGGCGGCCCGGCCCCGCTCCGCTCCGCCCCGCGCTCCGCCGCCGCCGCCCGGCCCGCCTCCCCCCGCGCGGAGCAGCTCCTGTGCAGTTTGCGGCACCGCATTAAAAAGAGAGCGAGAGGTAGCAAGGAGGGGAGGAAGCAGCAGCCCGGATCACCGGGTTGCTGAAAGCCCCAGAGGAGCTTCCAGGACAGCCTGCATCCTCTGCAAAAATAGCTCTCTCGGGGTCAGCCTTTTTTTTTTTTCTTTTTTTCCTCCCCCTTCCTTTCTTTTCCTTTCTCCCCGTTTCAGTCCAGCGCCCCGAGGTTCCCGAGCCCAGCGCAGCCCGCCCGCAGCCCGCCGGCCTGAGGGGCCCCTGAGGCAGCCGCAGCAGCATGTACCAGGGCCACATGCAGGTAAGGGGCCGCACGGCGGCCGGGCCGAAGCCCCCCGCGCGGGCTCCCCGCCGCTCCCCGCGCAGGGCCGAGGCCCCCCGGGCACCGCGCAACAAGTGCCCTGGTGCGGTGTGAGCGCGGCCCTCCCCGCCCGGGCTGCAAGGGGCAATCCTGCCCGGGGTTAGCGGCGCTAAGAGGGGAGCATGGAGAAGGGGCTCTGTCAACTTCGTAACTAGGTGAAGTTTCCTGGGTGTCTATTCGCGGTGCCTGCTTATTCAAACAGATTTAAGGAAGTGTTTTAGGGCAAATATTTTTACGGTGTGTTTTAAGTGACATATGTCGCTTGCCATCCTCTTGATGCATCTCTTCCTGTATGTCAAGTGAAGGGCAAACAATAAGGGGAAAAGACAGAGCACTTGCTTTGCAAAATCTGCAAGAATTTCATGCCACACTAAAGCCATCAATTTGCTCAACGTGCTGTGTTTAAAGGTGACAAGTCTCTCTCCCTTCTTCCCTCCCCCCCCCCCCCAAGCATGGGATGAGGATTCAGTTTGCTAAGCCCCGGAATGACTTTGTAGAATGAATTTCAAACACATGACTAAGTGACTTCAACATTTTCGGTAGAAATCTTCTCTCCTGGTCCTACTGGCCCGCATCACTGTAGCAGAAAATGTCTCTCCCGGCTAAAACCATTTGGATGTGATGCCTTTAACCTTGACTCCCGCTCTCCTTCACATGGCTTTTCCTTAGAAAGCCAAGTCTGTTTTGAAGGAGGAGGAAATGCTAAAGTGGAGTTCAGGTTTACACTGATCTCACAAATTCATTTCTTGCTTTTGGACCCAATCTGGCTTTGTGTTCATTGCCAGGAACAATCAAACGCTTTTAGCACGTACAGTGGTACCAGTCTGGCATGTAGCATTTGTGAGTACTAAGGTTGTTTACACAGAAACTGCAGTTTTAGTAAGTGGGACCTGACCGCTTTTGTTCGGTGTGATTTTTGTGTAGTATTTAAAAATCTGCTGAATGGTCATCAGGGACGTTAAACTTAAGTCAATGTCAAACACAGGGTTGTGTACAGCATACGTGAGTGAAGTGAGGACCCTGATTCAGCATTCGGCTTTCCAGAACTCAATGATACCAGTTACTCTTTCATGTTTGTGTAATCTGATCTCGACAACGATAAACAATGTATCATAATATTGCTTGCAATAAGAAAGCAAACAGGTTTTAAGAAAGTTAATCAAAGGAGTACACACATTACTACTAAATCATAATAATAAGATTAAAGTATTCATTGTCTTACAGTAAAACAAAAACAATCATGTAACTGTTGTTACTGAATTGGATATTAGGAAATACGTATTGATACCTTTAACAAAGAGGAAGTTCTTTGCCAGGAATAATAGATTGCAAGGTTTCAGCAAATACATAACACCTTTAAAAGGAAAGGTAATGGAGTATTGATGTCTCTGGCAGTGCTGTAAATTACCTGAGTCATTAAAAGGTTGGATTTTAACAAATAACTCACATTTGAAGTTAAATGTGTAATAGAAAAATCAGTTCAAAACCTACAAAGATGTTCCTACTGATGTTCTTTAAATTTTCTCACAAAATATCTTTCTAGCCCAGATGTAATCTAATCCTAACCATGTTTACTTAAAAGTTTGCTGAATTAAAATCCATTCAGTACACTTGTCATTGTTTAAACAAAAACTCAGCTGACTTCCTCAACCAAACTTCTTAATGTATTCCTCTTCTAATAGGAAGCACTAATGTTCTTCAGACAATTGAAAAAAGCCTAAAGTATTATGAAAATTTTCATGTTTACTATATCCTTAATTAGAATCTTTAAGCGAGTCAGACAAAGAAAATAAAGAGCTAATTACTCTTCAATGAAACACTCTGTTTATTAAACCACGTTGAAATACAAACTATCAAAGTTATCCTACAAATACTGTACCAAACCCCTTGCAGACAAAAAATGCAGATGCATCCTAACCGTTACAGATCTTTTCTTAATATCTCTGTAAGATTCAGCTGCTAACTTTAGGAAAACTAGTTGCAATTACCTGCCGCACTTGCCACTACCTAAAGATATTGAGCGCTCACAGCTTCCCCTGCTTTCAAGCAAAACTGGAGTGCTGATCTGGACCCTAACTGGGTGTTTATAATATAACACTTGATCCTATATTCTTTAAGGCAAAATTACCTCTCAAGTTATGGTGATAAAATGTAGGATCCAGTTTAGAAAGCCACTAGTCATATTCCTTTCTCCTAGCATTTTGCTCTCATTTATATAACTAAAATCTCTAGAAATACTTCTTCAGTCCAGCTACTTCAGAAGATGTTTACAGAGGCAATGCTTTATTACTCACCTGCTGCAACGTACCTAATTCTTGAGAGACTTTTGAAAGACAAGAATATTAGCAACTATAACAATGTAATGAATGTAATTATGCAGACTGAGAATTTACCTATCTCAAATAGCCATCAAGCAATCTGAGCTTCAGTGAGGAATCTCTGACTAAGCTCAACAAATTCTGCAGGAGCAGATGAAAGGCACTCTGTATTACGCCCCATTGAAGTTAGGCGGGCAACCAAAGTGCTTCACTACATCAGGCCTTAAAAAGTGTATCTCCTCTTAAGTCTTAGCTTATAGTACAGATAGTATTTTATTTTTCTAAATTCCGGAAAAGCTCTTGGTTTAGTCTAAGGTTTAGAGTTCCCTCTTAACTGTTTGTAAATTGATTCCTCACAACACACAAATACCAGGGAAATCCTCAGCTGAAATTTCAAAGACAACAAAAGATCTAAGAAGGTGCGTTACTGGTTCAACTGCTCTTTACATTTCCAGGAACCTTTCTCTAAGGTCAGCTTTTGTTTTACTTGTGCAATGCACATTTTTACATAAAATAATAGGAGGAAGGCAAAGTAGCCTTCAAGAGAGCCAGCACCATGAACAGGAACGGGATGCAGAGAAGCACAGTGCCATAGAAGTTATTTCAAAACTATTTCACTATCATAGTAACAGACGCATTTACCAATCTGTTCTGTTTGTTTACACGTTAACAATCTAAAACTTAATAGGGATTCGCATAGCTTCTAAGGCACGTCGCTACCTGTCCGAAGCCTGCACCTTAAACTGGGACTTTTGCATGAGAAAGAAATTCAGATTACAGTCACAAATTATTTACCTCCAAATATACAACTTCAGTCAGGCAAGTAGCCTTGTTTAATGCAGTGAAGTCAGATGTTTACAGGGCAAGATCAGACACATACGGGGCACCCTGCATGCTCCAGGTCCCAGACTCAGTCGTATCAGGTGTTTTAGAGATTACACAGATATGGCAGAAGTACCGGCTCTAAATGCTGAGATACACAGGTGAAGGAAAGAGTATTGCTCTCTTAGGACAGCATGTGCAGTCCAATGTGCGCTGTTTCACATCTCCTTGAAGGAAACAGTAGCAGGGTAGATGGAAGCAGCACGTAAGCTGAATTTATCCCCACAGCCACTGTTTTAAAAAGTCTAACATTTTAACAATCAACCATAAGCTGTTTCAAAGTTTTTCTAGTGTATTATATACCTAGAATCGGTCCTCCTCCATTAATTTTAATGAGTTTTATAAATGGATGGAGGGTAAGTTACAATCACAGAATGGGATTTTTAGCAACATTCTGCCCCTTATCTTTTCCCATCAAAATCTGTTTCAAAAATCCCACTGACTCAAGTGAGAATAGAGCAAACTGACTGAACCCTTTCAAAAATCCTTGCCTTGGTGCTCTATACAGTCAGCTTTCTTCGACAGAAATGCTTAAACAGAAGAGATGTTTTGCCAAATGTTGTCATGGGTTTTTGCATGTGGCCGTGTTAGGTTTGGATATGTCTTAATTTAGAGAGAGCAGAAATCCTGATTGCACACGGCTATCAGAGTTCCTCCGGCACTTTTTTGCAAGAACAGGCTTATTAGTCATGATGCCTTAGCCAAAGTCCAGATCAGATAGCTACAGTCTCCTAAACTTTTAACTGCATGTGCAGTCAGACTTCATGCCCTTAACTGTTGTGTTGTGGATTGCTGAAGATATTTAACATTATATTATGGGCATTTCACATTCAGATGAAATAAATCATAATGCTCATTTACATTTCAGTAAGGTCTCAGTTTTCAAACACACACACATATGATCTCAGTGTGTCTACAACAGGAATAACTATGTGCACATGAAAGTTCTTGCAAACTCCAAAGGCATCACATGTTTTACCAGGCCTGAAAAACATTAGCAAATATTTTTAAAGCATTTTTGCACTGATTTCCCAGCAGTTAAGACACAGCTACTTACTGGGCGAAGTGCAGCAGAACTTTCTCAAGATTAGCTGCTATTGTAAGTCATATCTTTGCTTATTTGCTACCCTATTAAAGATACTGCAATAATGTTACACTACAACTTAAACAAAAACCAAGCTATTAGTCAATGACGATTACAAAATTGGAATCTCTCAGCTATGCATTTTATCCATGAATAAAATGCCCTATGACGAATATGCACAATATTGAATTCAATGCTAAATTGAATCTTTATTCAGATCAGAAGAAATCTAATAACTTTGAGGTACAAAATTCTAAAAATCTGGGCACGTAGCTGGAATGCTAACTGATCCTTGGTGATGTTGATGAATCACCACTCCAAACCTTGCTGAAATTCCATTATGACAAACTGATAGTTTTCATCATTACAACCTTTTCTAAAAGCATTCACAATACAAGAGCTGTATTTATGGTGGTATGGCTTCTTTCTTGTTTTGATATTTTCACTAGTTTTTGAAGTTTTGAATAGCAGCTTATGAACTGCTTATAAGTGAAACAAGCTAAAAATAATGAGTTTGTTTCCACTGAAGGAAGTTCATTCAAAGAAAGTAGGTGATACACTGCTTTTGGCTAAGAAGCATACTGACACTGTACAAATTGTGAGTATTCTCAATACTGGTATAGACAAGCATTCCTTGAAGCGATTAAGTTTTTTTTTTTTTTTTTCCCACCAAAACCTAGCAGAAAATCTTGCAAAGGCTCAGAAACTCTCAGCATCCAGTGTATTTTTGCTGGATCTGAATTAAGAGGAACTCTTACCAACTAAATAAGGATCCATCCATCTAATCTGGAATTAAATGTTTTCAAAAAAAAAAAAAAAAAAAAAGAAGAAGAAAAACAGATTTTTATCAATATGGTAGTTTAACCCTGTACTTAACTTTCACGAAAGAGGCATAGTTTACTCAAGAAATCACACCTTATTTTTTAAAATGACTATTATTATTACAATTTATGACAGCATGCTGCAGCAGTATTTCTTTAAACTAGACATCTAGGATCCTGGATTTTACCTCTAGCTTCATCATACAGTTGGACTAAGTTCAATCACCTTTCCACACATCTATTTCGCCTCACCTACATTGCTCCATTCTGATTACCTGGCATGTCTGCTATGCTTGAATAGCAGCTAATTCATTAATCATGATCTCAACTGTCATAAAATGCACCCGTACAATTACTAAAACCAAGGTTTCATGATCAATAGCAAAACAATGAGTTGCACAGACTTACAGTGATTTTACTGGCAGAGTTCAGGTAAAATTACTCAACTGCTTTGATTTTTCAAGATCAAGCTTTAAGTTTTTTAAACTCTGATTCATGAATGCAGTCTTTATTTATATGCACAGATACTGTTGTCACGTACTGTATCAACTGTCCATACATCAGTGCTGACTGCTGGTATACAGCTGACAGTCAGAATGTCCAAGGTTCGTGTTTGCATGTCTGTGAGTACATATATTTGCTTTGCATACGTTGTCTATCTTAGAGAAAGAGCCAGAGAGAGTCAGTCTATTTTGATTATTTAGCTGACACATCACATATTCAAAAACTAATTAGTTTAATAGCATCCACTACTAACGAAACAGAGACAGGCAAAGAGAAATGATAAGCAGGAAATCTTAGAATGGAAGAATTTAGATGAAATGGCTATACAAAGGATGGGGGCCAGAAAGTGAGAAAAAAAGCCACTGAAACTACATTAGGACAAAACATTCAAACAGGACAAGGTGCATGAATGGACGGGATAGTTCAGATAACCACTTACAGAAATTTAGAGTTCACTTAAGGAAATGCAGTCTTAAAAACATTCATCTGCAGAAGACAGTTCATAATTTATAAAAACAGCTTCTAGGCAAGCTGAGTCTCCTGAAACTTTAACAATGGTTTTCAATGTCTAAAACAGGTCTAACTGCTTAAGACTAACTAATTTAATTTGCTACTCTTTATTGCAATAGTTAGCAATGAAACCGGTAGAAACATTAGGTTATTATCTAGAATGAATCTGACCAGTTCGTTTTTCTTACATACCCAGCACAGGAGGTATCTACTAGTTGTTTGTATCATAGAATATAAACTGGCGTTTTCTCTTTTGAAATAGCTGGTACTGCAAAACAGATAGAACTAGTTGTCTTCCAAATAAGGTGTCGTGACATGTAAATTAGGAGGTGACTTTATCATTGTCTGGTAGCATTACTAATAAAATGGCTAATGATCATAAAAATCATATTCAGCAAATTCTCCTACCATACTACAATTATGAGCAATGTGATACTTTATTGCTGTTCTTCTTAGACTTATGAAAATGAGTCATTAGTACATGAGTTTCATTTCAAACAATTTATCTGCATATAAATAAAGTCTAAATATTAAGCATTTGAAATATATTATACTGAATGGAAAAAAAAATCGTCTCATCATAAGCTGATGAGACTTTAATGAGACACAAATAGAATACTCAAATCAAAGTTTAACATTAGCCACTGAATGTGATTTTTCCAAAGCTTGCATGATTAGTTATGTATTAGTACTACAGCGGTTGCTTCCAAACATTTTTGATTAAAACTTCACTGGGTTGGTACGTCAGATTTAAGTCCCAGGCTTGCTTCCTCCACCTCTCTACATCCCATCAAGACACTCAGACCCATTTGTTTCTTCTCTCACTTCATCCTATTTTGGTGATTTTCTCCTCATTATCCACTGTCAAAGACTTTTCTCTGGAGTTTTGGCCTCCTGACACATTCGCACTGCAGTTCCATGTATGGTGCCCACAGCAGGGCAGCAGTTCCCCCATGTCATCACTGCACCCTACTTACAAAGGACCTGGTTGACAAGGCAAAAATATTCCCACCTAAAGCTCATTGTCACAAGCAGAAAGAAGCAAACTGAGTCCTGAGGACTTCACCGCCAACAAAGCCCACTGCCCACAACCTAAAGCTGCACTAGGAGACAACAGAGGAGCAACAACAGAGGAAAGCAGCTGGCTTTAAAAGAGCCGTTTGTATTTCTACCTACAGCTACGACAGCATGTTTGTAGGGTGGATCAATATCCACAAATTCTCTTTTCTCATATGTTTGTCTGTAAATAACAACCCCTAGACAAAAATACCACAGTACAGTCTTTCGACTTTCCATGCAAAATATGGGAACACTCTGCTACCTCATGTCCACTCGTTGTCTTCAAGAGTTGTCTGTTACCTTTCAGTAATGTGTTGCTGTTAACTTCATATCAGTCCCTTAAAGACCCCTTGTCCTAGCATGACTGTTGAATATAACATAACCTTCATGAAGGCAAGTGTCTTTGGGCACCATTAACATACAAAACAACAGCTCTCCATTTAGAATTTGTCAGTAGGATAACACAAGCACATGTAGTAAAGAAAGTTCTGTTTAATGAACTCAAGACATATCTTTCTCGCTTACATTAAGACTTTGTTTTCTGTTACAATCTGCAGAAAATAAATTTAATACTCTTATCCACTGACATTTAGAAATAACTTTAAAATGTTTTTGACATGCATTTATTTTAGGACTAGTCAAATTTTTCTTTGTATTTTTTTTTCCCTTAGGTTGATATTCTGGCTTCATAGACTAGTTTTCAATAGCTGAAGAAAACCTTTAAGATTTTTCCTTACCAGTCATCCTATTACCTAACTGAATAAGTGGAACACATTGCGATTAGGTGTGAACAACAGTAGAGCTCGCTGTGTCTTTATTTACATGAGTGAGTGAAACTGATGTAAACAATATAATTGGCTTCCAAGCCTTTTCACATTAATCCCTGCCTTCCTAATGTCACCAAGTCAGGACCCAAAGTTAGTGTGTCAAGTAGTGTCTACAGCATGTCCTGAATAGGGACAGAAAAGCTGGTACTAATTGCATTTTTTAATTCAGCATTTTCTAGCTGGTACTTGTATCAAGAAAAAGCTTCAGGAACTCTTACTAAGTATTCATTGAAAGTCAATTGAGAGATAATACTTGCCTGTTTAAACCTATCATGGAATATGCAGATCAGCTTCTTTCAAGAGGATATGAATAACACAGTGAATATAAGAGTTCAAGTTCATTGAATTTACCAAGTTCAATGTTGTTAATGTAAACATAGGAATAAGCAAAGACTACAACAAATCAAAGCTCTAGTATTTGAGAATGTTTTGCAACATTGATAGAAAACATCACATTTTGATGTGGCATCACCAAAACGCACCTTTTAAACTCCTGGAGAGTATCCTATAATAAGAAGCTCTGAAAAAAGTCAGTAACAATTTTACACAGAAGAACAGATGAATATTATTTAAGGAAAGTAGGAGGATGGTCTTAGCCTTCACTAAGACCTTGGTCACTACAGTAATAGACACAATTCACAAACTAGTAAGTGTAGCTCAATATGTGTCTCATTGAAGTGAGAAGTTATTTCTGCTGTCATTCACTGAAATTTACCAGGAGAGGTAATCTTCCAGCTACAGGCTTCAAATGTAGACGAGATCTTTTCTCTTTCGCTATTTGTCATCCAACACTCCTTCCAAGAACCAGGACAATTTTAAGAAGGATGTGAAAAAGAAATGAAGAATGACCAGCTGTAGTAAGTTCAAAACACTTCTCAAAAATGGCAACAGAAGGTAAGATGAGAGACAATCATCTCTAGGTTGCTGGACAAAAGAAAGCAGGAAAATGATGATGCACAACAGATGAAAGAAGGGCAGAGGAATAACACACGCTAGGAAGGAAAGTAGTGCTGCAATTGTTTTGGACAGTAGAAGGCATTGTAAATATTAGCACAGCACTTCATGGAGCCAGGAACATGCAACTAAACTGGATGCATGAACTTGCCTAAACCTCTGCAACCAAAAAACAGACTCCAAATTATTTGAAAACAGCCGGACGCTACATGGAAGCACAGTGGAGAACTCACCATAAAAGATACGTGCTGTTAAGGAAAGACAGAATGTCAAAGATGCCAAGGTACTATATATCATCAGTATGTTAACTCAACAGAAATAAAAAATGCTAATACTGATAATGGTAATAGAGGGAAGAGCAAAAGGAGAGCAAAAAAGTACTACTGGAGAACTGTTAGAAGTCTGCTTAGGGAACAGTTTCAGTTATAGATAGAGCTTTCCATAATGTAATTATGAGGAATTGTTTCAAAGGAAACTGTGACTTCCCACATACACATTGAGGAACAAATGACACTAACAGTGTTAAGACTCAAGTATTCATGGATGTGAAATTAGATGATTTATCTTCAGATTGCCACAGAAGAAATGATTTTATATTAGCCTCAGACCTGGTAAACAGTAAAATATTAGAGAAGTGATGATAATTTAAAATAACCTTTATTGATCATAAGTTGATTCTGTTCATATTAAATGCAAAAATAAATAAAAAAGGTCTGTAAGCCAAGTTACTCTGCCTGTATCAACAAAACATTTTGATAAAGTAGGAGAAGCCACAAGTGAAGATAACTGGAGTGTGGGAGGTTTCGAATTTCTCCAGGTCAGAGCTCTTAGAAATATTAGGAACCTGCATCCCAGGCAAGTGGGGGAAAAATGTGAAAGAAGCTTCAGAGTTAATAATCTCAATTGTTAGCATGCTAAGACAAAGCACAGAACACACAAGGAATAGAAATAAAGCATTTATCAGCGCAGAGTTCCTAGACAGGTACCAGGATAGACAAAGTACAAGTTGCCTAAAGTAAAGCTTAATTAGACATTGAAATAGTATATTAAAACTATTGAAAGGTTTTCAGTTATATGATTAAGAGGAAAACAGAAAAGTAAAAGGTATTCAAAGTGGCACCTGGATGCCAATAATCTAATTTATGTTCCAAAATCTAAATGGTTATGCAGGTACGAATCTTGTAATTATTACAAATATTGTGAAACAAAAGTTCGGAGGCACACTGTATAATCCAAACTATCCCAAACTGCTGATGGAACTGGTATATGAAATTGTAAACATAGTAGCAATTATTTAATAGTCTACTTACGAAGTCAGAGATGGTGCCATTTGACAAGACAATACAAAATGTGTCAAGATTTAAGATAAAGTGAGCAAAATAATAAAGCAACTAACACATTGGATACCTACATGGTTATTCATAATCAGAAAAGTTTTAGGACACACTTTTAAGAGAAAAAAAATAAACAAGTGAACATATGCAGACAAGTGGAAACCATGTTAATAAACTTTATCAACAGAAGCTAATGTCAGACTAACTTCATAACATTCTGTGTTACTACAACTGAATTCTTAGACAAGGAAATATAATTGATCTGATCTATCTGGTCTTTGGATGGCATTTGTTACAGTGCTTCAAAAGAAATTGTTAGTGAAGCTGGAGAAAATGATGACTAGTAGAGAAACCACAAGGTGGGCAAGAAACTCACACATGGGGAAATGAAGCACTGAAGAAGGTACTGTCAGACTGAGGAAAGTTTATTCAGGAAGGTTTTCATGGATAAACCTACTAGACACAGGAGGATGTGACTAAATTTGTTGCTGGGAGACACCATCAGCACTGATGATCAGGTCACTATACAGAGAAAACTGAACTTCAGGCTGGAACAATACAAATACAATGAAATTTGAACAGCACAATGTGAAGTTGACACCAATAATAATAATAAAAAAAGTCTGCCCAAAGCTGTAAACTACTATTTAGAAATAACTAAGATGACCTGGACATACAAGATAGCTCTAAGCTATCAATATCATATAGCCATAAATAAAAAAGACAGATGCAATTCGAGTTCTAGCAAAGGTATTTCTAGAAGAATCAGGAAAATATCAATGTCAGTTTACAATCCATTAGCAGATTTTCAGCTGAATACTTTGTACAGATTTGGTCAAGAAGAGAGCCATGGAAACAGGTCCAAAGAAGAATGACTAGGGGAAAGGAAAATCCATCTTATAAGAGGAGACCAAAAGATTTTGGCTTATTTCATTTAGCAAAATGAAGGCTCAGCAGAGGCATAATCACAGCATGTAAATGCATCAGGGAGATAAATACCAGATAGGGAAAAACCTAAATTAGCTAAGGACAAAATTGGCATAAGAACAAATGGATGTTAACCGGCTGTGAATAAATTTAGGTGGGAAATTAGAAGAAGGTTTCTAATCATTAGAGCAATCACGTTTGGCAATAGCCTTCCAATTGGAATAGTGGAGACAGAAAAAAACTAATTACTTTAGAGATGAAACACAATCAATTTATGGAAGAGTTTGTACGACATTCTGCCTGTAAGAGCAGAGGACTGAAACTCAGTAACTCAGCAATACCTGCTTTGTCTTCTGAAATTTTTTCTGACTGCAGCAGAAACAGAGACAGACCCTGACTCTTGTTCAGTAAGACCAAAATCCCCAACTGCAGGAAGTCAAGGATCTTGCCATTATACTTGTGGAGGGGTTGATATGCTTCACAGCTACTGTAACCTGCTGCTTAGACACCATCACGGGAACTGACAAATTGGTCTGACGTCTCCTCCCATTGCCCTAGATCAGCGTCATTGTGCCTAATTGTAGAGCTGAGCTCTACAGTCGAATGCTCTCTCGGCTGGCTTCCTAAATTCTTGAGGCTCCCACTCAATTGAATTGATAGTTTTGCTGCATGTAAAACATTAATAACCAGAGGAAATGTATTTGCCCCTTATAGCTAAACTCAATGATTCACACTCAAAATACTGAAGCTTTTCCCCCCTCTGGTATTTTTGTTCCAGCAAGCAGGTGCTGAGGGTTTGAAATTATCAACTATTTTAACAGTGCATAACAGTAAGCTTAAGTTGATTTTAATATCAGCCAATGTGCATGGGCATCTAAACCAGAGCCCACTGTAATCAGTAGGGATATTTTCACTGACCTCAGGAGGGTTAGGATAGTCTGGGCTAGGACAGCTCTTTCCCCCTGCTATCACCAGCTTTTCTGTCCTGAGGCTCAGAAGCCTCAGAAATACCATGTTAATAAGCAGCAGTACAGACATTAAGGCCAAAAGAAAAAAAGAAATGAGCCCACGATTCAAAAGTGTCTGCAAAAGCTCTATAGACGCTGCTTGTAAGCATGTTCCTGGAGCGTCTCCCAGAACACAGCTTCCTTCTCATGACTCCAGCTCCTCGAATGAGAAATGGAGCTTAAATTCCTGATCTAACACTTGCCTTATCACCACTTTTCAGTATACACCTAAGAGGAGCTAAAATTACAAAGCAAGCAAACAGCTGTAAAAAGTAAACGGAACTGAGGAGAGGAGACTATCTCAGGAAGTGAAGGGTCAATTCATGGCTTTGTATAAACAATGACAGAGGAACCACTAAAAAGTCATCACAACAGCTTCAAAAAGTAAATGCAAGTATTTAGAGCATATGTTCTTAAGTAAGAGAACTTAAAATGCTCTACCCTTATCAGGAAAATCTGGTGAACTTACTTTAGACTGTTCTCTTTGAAGTGATCACAAAACTGTATCTGAAGGTTGGTTCGATTTCTCTTCTGATAGATTGAGTCAGAAAAGGATTTTGGCTTCATAACTCAGGTTTCTAATTCAAGTTCATAAAACTACTTCACGGTTGGATAGCTGGGGTTTCTGTCCCATTTCAGATCATGATGACTGCAATTTGCATCCCTTCATGTATCAGGCAGCTGTTCAGCATCATTCCGTCACAGCTTGAGAACAGCATTGTACCCTTGCCGTTCCTGGATGTTAGCAGTTGCTGAACTGCAGTTTACTAAGCATCATTCTGGTACTTGTATTTCAAAAATTCAGGAGTCAAGCCAGGAAAGATTTTCCAAATAGGTGAGATGACTGGCTAATGGCTGATCAAAGCTGTGCAAAAGCATATTGCTAAATTTATGGAGCAAGGAAACATAAGGGTAATTTGATGAGTTAGCTAGCTCGTTTCCTGCCAGTACACAAGAAATGAACACTTATTTCCAAAGTATTTTTTACTTTGGTTATAGCATTTGGTCAGGTATTGATAAAGTACATACACAAGTCTGGTATGAATTGGTGAGAGAACAATTTTGGATTATGTGTTTTATAGTTGTCTAAAAGCAGTAAAATTTTACTACCCTTTTCTGAAACAGCCACAGTTCAATAAATATCAGAAATAAAGCTTGAAATAAAATTTCAAGGAATTGAGTCAGCCTCATTAATCACCAAGAGACAACTGTACATTCAGATTGTTACATATATATTTTGTGTATTTGGGGAATAACTAAAGCTTCAAGAAAACTGTGATTTTATGTAAATGCACAAATGAGAGTATTCACTATTCCTTATTACACACAAATGTACTAAGTTATACCAATACACATTTAAACAATCTACTTTTTTTTAGACTAGCCATCTCAAATGAGTTAAGCGTCTGTGTGGTGCTTTGGCTATATCACTGCAAACAGACATTTTTGACTTCTAGTCTTTCCTCCTAGATCATCAGTTTGAAAAATTAAAACTCTACCTAGCATTTCAGCAGACAAGAAAGCAGTTGCTTCAACTGCATAATCTTTTGGACAGTGCTCAGCAGGGAGTGCAAAAGGAATGCATTTACACTCATCTACAAGTGGAAAACAAGTACCATCACTGTGATAGTTATATAACGGATTGAGGCTTATTTTTTATTCTGAAAGCAAAGAGATGATGGCTGAAATACCATTCCCACTTCAGCTGACAGTTAAATATATATCTATCAAACATCTGCTAACACTTTACAGAATACTCTGATAAGTTTACTAAAGACAATTATGCTTCTATATTTTTTCACATATTCTTTCTTCGTTCTTTACAACTGAGACTTCTAGAAATGCAATAGGATCACTACTTAAAAGTCTATCTCCCACTTGTCATTAGCTTCTCCTCAAATCTTTAACTCCTTGCCATAAAGGACAAAATAAATATATTACAGAAATTGAATAAATTCTGCTCTCACTTATATTTGCATGTTCCCACTACATAATAGGTGAAACTGTCGTTTAGTATACACAGTTACCATTTGCTTCCCCTCAGCAAGTTTCGGGCACTCCATCAGAATTTATGTTGATGGGCTGTAAAATAACTTAGAAGAAGATTTCTGAAATATGAGAAGCATGATTTCAAAACAAAATTTATCACAGATTTCTGCCTTATGTCATCTTTTTATTAATACTTATTACTGGCACAGGATCATGACACCATGTACTCATGTACTGCAAGATTCCTTTGAAAAAGACGCTGTTCTATGTTTGCCTCATCTCACCCCATGAAATCCTGGTCTCAACAAGACCCACGACAAAGATATCATTAACTTCAGTGCAAGTGGCATTTTATTTAGAATATTTTACAGTAGGAAACACTGTTCAAAGTAGTCTTAGAAGGGATATCATGATTTTGTGAAGACAGAAATAACTAGTGTATAAGTAGGCCAAATCTGGCTTTGGGGATTTGTACCTGTTTACACCACATTTATACACAATACATTATCTACTTTCTGCATAAATAGTTGAAAGATTAAACTACCTATTGCATAATTTGAAGGGTGTTAAATATGATCTATTCTGTCTGCAAGAGAAGCAGGTTCCATTATTTTTAGGTCACTTCTCCCAATAGGCTAGTTGAGAAATTTACTCAATCTCTGCTACGCAGTTTCAGTGAAACTGTTGTTAACTGACTGGGGTTGAAAACAGAAGCACTTGGCTCAGATTTGGGGGGGGGGGGGGAGGAAGAGAGAGAGAGAGAGAGAGAGAGAGAGAGAGAGAGAGAGAGAAGTTTGGAGGCTGAGCATAATCTTCTGTGTGGGAATAAAGGCACTTCCTTACTGACAGCTCAGTATTTGGGAAAGGTACTAAGTAGAACAGATGCAGAAGCTGAAGTCTGTTTTGCCAGCAAAGATGAAATTCCCCCAGGTGCATGTGTGCCAGGTCTTAAGTCCTGCATTGGAACTGCACAGGAGTCTTATCCACCGGCTAGAAAAGACAGATACTGGGACCAACCCCAGATGAATTGGTTTTTATTTAAGTGTAGAGTTCTGACCAATGTCTTTTGAATCCACAGGCATAAAGAAGTAACCTCCAATGATTACTGGGGTACTATGGAGTAATTTGGGGTTACGTTCCTGCTTTGCCCTTGCCATAGATTTTCTTCATGAACTTGGACAAGGCATTTATTGTCCATGTGCCTCAGCTCTCCATCAGTAAGACAGGAATAAAAGCACTTCCATCCTCACAGGGTGTTATCAGGATGTATTAAAAGATACAAAAGTATACATTCATGCACTGGCTGTTAAAACCTGACTTTATTTTTCATTCTTGTAACAGTGAAAAGTCATCTTAAAAACAATGTTCAGATTTGAATCTAAGCTTTTTTTCCAGATTTCACATCAAGATAATTGTCCCTTTCATATAACTGAATTAGTAGGGGTGCCAGACAGATAGCAGAATCCCAAATACCAGAGGGCTGTGTTCAAAATATGGAAAGCTGGCCAAGTAAATTTAACACTTCCTTCTGGGATACTGCTCAGATGTATAGAATAGAAGCAGATGAGTACTACAATAACAGAAAACTATAAATAGATTAAAAAAAAACCCTGAGATTAATAAAAGAACTATAAAACAGAAAAAAACAGCACAGAAATGGACTAGGGTGAATACACATAAAATTGGCTTTTGATTGCACAGATCAATCTGCTGCACATATACATTCTGGCAAATGATATGGTCTTGCAGAAAGATGCCAATCCTGCTTATTGCATTTTGAAAGTCTTGTTTACCTGTAGCTTACAGTGAAAGGTTATTTGGTTTTCTTCAATTTTTATATATGATGCAGAAAAATAGCAATGTAGTGCAACAGATACACCCAGTATTTTTCTAAGACAAGATGACCTGGTTTCATGTTGGCTCTATTAAGGCTAAAACATATAATTTGATAATTATAAGAATAATAATAAGCATAATGAACAGACTACCTCTGATGTTGGGGCAATGGGGTGCAAAAACAACAACTACTATCCTGACACATTTTCCAAGAGGCTTTTCAAAACGCAGAGCTGTGAAAAGGTAGGAAGTGAAAGAGTTTATCCAAAGCAGTAGATTCAGTGTGAGAGCACCTGAGATGTGCTAGCAAATGAGCGTGCTGTGAGAAACAACAGGACATACCACTTGAAGTGTGAAAGAAAAAGGTTGTTAATACAGAAATTAGCAGATATATCAAGAGCAACTTGAAATTATGAAGAACATGAGAATGCATCAAAGACTATCTAGTCTATATATAGGATGAAAGAGTCTAAGGCCTTAGAAATGGACATTTTCTAGATGACTAAGATATCTCTGTCTCCATAACTAAACTCAGGTAAACCACTTTAATGAACACCGGAGTTTAAGAATAAAACTTTTACGTTACCTGGTAATAATGCCTACTTTACTACAGCATAAAAAAGCAGCTGTGAGAGTGTGCCGACGAACTAACTATGGGACAGACAGATCCTACCACTAGAGCACATCTTAGCGTGTCCTCCTAAGAAGGAACATAGCAGAGGTGTCTTAAATTTCATTGCAATCACCAGCAGCTTGAACAGTCTCCTGCTGAGAGACCGCAACTTACTCCATAACAGTATAAATCTCAGCCTGTCCCATGGATAGGTGAGGAGAATATATACAGCCTCTTTCACTCTCATTCTGGAATTACACTAGGAAAGAGAATTTAAAAGAGGCCCACTGTTAAGGGCCATAACTTTTATGTTGTTATTTTCAAATTCAAATGCACCACTTTGTTATTAGCCCATGTGAGCTTGTGCTGGGAGAATCTCAGGCCAGTTCTCATGGGAAGATGAGTCACCAACCTCTCAAGAGGTGGTAAGGAAGATACGTGGACCTCAGTTTCCTAGAGATTCTTGTTTAGGAGGAGGAGGGAGTCCAATTCCCCCACATGCTGCACTGCATTTAGAGTTATTATCACTAATGATCATGGCAAAAATTGGCTATAGTGAATCTTAGACACGTAAAACATTATAAAATTAGACAGAGATCCTGATAGGAATGGAAAAGACTACTGCAAGGTGCTGAGCTAAACCCTCATTGAGATTTACAGAGACCCTTCTAAGTTCAAGGGATGACATAGATATAATTGGAAGAGAACCTGATGCAAGATATTAGAAATAGCAGCTAAATAGTATACGTCATGAATTGATATTGAGACACCATTTAGCAATAAAATTTCTTTTTCACCAAATGCTGAAATACAGAACATGCTGATAATATCCAGAAACCATTAAACCCAATCATTTAAAAAGCAAGCTACATAGTTTTTAGGAAAAAAAAAGAAACAGAAAAAGAAAGTACAGAGGGTACTGCTGCTGGCTAAGTTTTTGTTAATTTTTCATGTGAATTTATTGCATATGTAAGTGATTGAATTAGTAGCACTGACAGGAACCCAGGCACAGTAAAAGCTTCCTGATACTGACACAGCACTGCCCAAGCTGTACAGTCCTGATCATTAGCAGTGCCGCTACCGAAGCCCTGAGCTCTCCTCTCAAGCCGAGGCTGCAGAGCGCACTAGAACCGGACTGAGTAGGCAGTGTTTCTGCGATGTGAACTCGCAGACATCCATAACAAAGACTGGGATGAGACCACTACACTTTTATAGATTAATGACCTCATTTGGACTCTGATGCCAAGCTCCAAGGAAGAAAGGCCAGTGCAAACTAATATGCTACCAAAATATTGCAAGGTAAGTTTTTGTTTGGGGGGGGGGAGAATGCTAAAAGAATTTTGTATTTTGTGGTAAAAAGACTAAATAAACTGCTAGCTTGCAGAAAACTCCGTAGAAAAAAAAACAGATTTCCTGCCTTTGAGAAAAGAAGGGTATTTCCAGACATTCAGAGGCTGAGCAGTGAAATCCTGATCAGCTAGGACATCATTGAGTGATGGATGGCTCCAGAACAGTGAGGTTTTGAGAGCAAACCAGGGGAATGTAATTGCATGTCTACTAATTTAAGCCTGCAAGTCTATTGCCAGATGTTACCATCTAAAAGGAATATAGGTATTATGGCTGCTATGAAGTCCTTAGGGAGGTTCATAATATTTTGGGAATCCTCTCCTTCCTTCCCACTGTGTTAACCTTTTGGCCGTATTAGTGCTTGGATCTATGTAAAGAAATTGTACAGCAGACAATAATAGTCGAGAGGCAGGAGAAACTAAACTCTGCATATCATCAGACGCGGAATGTTGTGTGGATTCTGTAAGAAAATCTCATATCCAAGAATAGATACAAATCTAAAAAACCATTTCAGATGCATTAGGAACGTGCAGAGGAACATCCATGGGGAAATATTTCATTGCTGCCTTATGAACTTCATTCCTGTAGGGCCAGATAACTTGTAAGAATGAAATGCAATCTTATTCTAAGGAAGATAATGCTAGATTTAATGGCACTACTAGTGGCATAAGATATTCCTTAGAGTAAGAGTGCCATAAACCAGCCCTCAGTCACCACTTCCTGTTTACTTCTTGTAGTTGATTCTCTGAAGCAAATGCATTTTTTTCACTTGAAACTTTGGCTTGTTACAAAAAAAAAAAAAAAAAAAAAAAAAAAAAAAAAAAAAGATAACTTAGTATTTCCCTTTTCATACCATTCATTCTCATATAAGGTATTTATTCCTAAGTGAACCATTTTACATGTAGAGGAATGACATTTATTGTTCTCTGACTAGCGGTGGGGTAAAGCTTCACTTAATGCATTCTTTTTTAGTAGGTCTAGACAGTCTCTTCTTAATTTTCATTTAGATATCATTTGTAACTCATTTGAACAATTTTAGTCACTTAGTAAAGTTTTTTCAATATTTTCCTTCCTATTGAAAGTTATTGCACTGCTGCAAGCAAGGCATTTTGTTTGATGAATTTCCACAAGGTTGTTCCCAAAGGAGAGAATATAAAATAAAAAAGACCCCAAAATTACATTCTAATCCAATTTAACAATAGCTGTAAGGAAAACAAGGAAAAAAATAGTTGCCCTAGAACCCCAGGCTCATGAAAACATGAAAAATGAAGTTGATATCCAGAAATTTTAACTACTTTAAGTTTTCACATATAGACAAACAATATGTGAGTGACTGAAGACAACGTGTACAGGAGCTCCCACTGAACAATGACATTGAACCAACAACAACATGAACTGGGATTGAGAGATAATATATATGATAAAGCTATCATTTTCTGTAATAAGCAAAAGTTTCAAATGAAAAAAATCCAGTGAATACACTGAGGTGCCCAATTAATAGTAAAACTCACAAATGTTTTTGATATTTAGCCCATACATAATACAAAAAACATTGGCAGATTTTACAGTTCATATGAACTACCATTTATTATCAGCTCATATGCAATGTAAAGCAATATGGACTGATGAATTTCACCTACTTAATCTTCAAGATCATAGTTTGGATGAGAATTGCATATACTCTGGAAATGCACCTACTCTCAGCTTTAAGACTTAAATGATGGGAAATCTACTCTCACCTGCTCAAGCTACTCCAATAGTGATTCTCCGGGCAGTTCAAAGGATTCCTGGTCAGTACTAACAATGTACTATAACATTTCTTTCATATACATACCAAATGAGTGAGAAACTAATTTATAGAACATTATAAAAAGATATTTTTTTAGAATTGTCAAATAAACTGAATTATAATGATAATTTATTATAGCTTACATTTAAAGGCATGGGATGTGCCCCTAACTCAGGCAGGACCAGTGTGAATAAGGATTCAAAAGAATCAGGGAAAAAACTTCTCTATTGTCTTGTTCCCAACACAATATTTCAGTTCACTTACAGTGGACAAAAGTGGCAGTTGGAAGAGTTAGAGGAATCACCCTCAAGGCAGCAGTGCTCTCCTGGTACATACGACACAAGATGATCTCACTGTGCAGAAGTTTCCACTGCCTTTGGAGGAACAAGAATTTCACCTCTAGTTTTGTGGGAAAAAATTGCAATGAACTTTTAGAAGAAGGTTAGACTGTGAACAGAATGCCTGCTTTGCAGAGTGAACTTAGAACCTATTTGCAAATATGTGTGTCGGAATTGTGTATTTCTGTACATTACAGTAAGCAAAATATAGTCTACCTACTACCTACTCTTAGCTGATTCAGTCAGATATCTATTTTAGAATTTTCTCACAAAGTCTCTGGCAACAAGAGATGTTTTTATAGTTCAATTAACAAAATAGGGAGTGACAGTCTCTCAGCCTGAAAACAATTCCCACCAACCATAACATGGATAAGCCTACAGATAAAGAACTCCTCTCTTATTTGTATATGGAATGGAAACAAGATTATTTGCCAGCTGGAAAAAATGGAAGAAAAATTTTTACCCACACTCTGAAAAAAGGCAAAGGACAAAGTGATCTGAACTCATCAGTAAAAGAAATATGTTAGTATATATTCTGATCTGGGAGGAAGAATTAATCAATATTTAAAGACTTTAAATGGACTACAGCTGGAGACAATCTTACAATCAAGAGAATGCTAGAAGCCAAGGAAAGTCCAGAGGAAAGCTGAAAAGAGAAATTGCATTGCGCTGGTAAATCAAGACAGCAATAAACACAAGTCTGAATAATGAATGCTTTGAATCAACTACTAACCTCTTAATTCCCTGTTTAGTGGAAAAGGGGAAGATTTCCTGCAATACCACTCACCCTCTGCTGCTTGAAGTGATTCATTTATGATAACCAAGCCAATACTGCCAGCACTTAGATAGATAACACTAACAAATTCATGCTTTCCATTTACATCCATGGGATTCATTTCTGTTCTATTCACTTGACGAAGATATCATTTTCTCCATCTCTTAACTTAAATGGCTGTCTTTTCTGGGTAAATAATACCAAAATGAAGTGCACTGATTTTGGAAAGGTACTCTGCACAAGTGGGACAGAAATGGAATGACCTTGTTTGCAAAACATGTTACCAGGTGTCAGAACATTTTGCAGACCTAGTCAGTCAGGTAATCTTAAATTGGGGATGTGTATATATTTTCAAAAGCATGATAATTTAATTTCTTTTATAGAAATTATACAAAATCATTAATTCAACCAAACTACAGCTACCATATATTTTTTAATGCTGGATTAGGACTGAAGAGATGTTTTCACCATTCCCTCATGACAAGACAGAGGCAACAAGCTCTCTACAGGGACTACGTCACTCAGTAAACTTGTTTATGAGACAAAGCCTATTTGTTTTATTTAGAAGAGGTACAGCAGGCTGAAGTAGTGCTATGAATCCCTACCTGAATGCTGCCAGCCTAAAATAGCTCCTTGCCTTGAATTTCTAACATTTTGGCCAATTATCCTTTATCTCCCAAATACTTTAATTGTATTTATCCCATAGCAAAAGTTGATACTTAATAAATCACTGGTAATATTATGTGCCTGTACCTTTCCCTTCCTCTGCTTGCAGCTGTATTTACTCAAAACAAAGCTATTCAAATAAGTTTTAATCAAGACATATCATTCTGCAGCACTGCATTTGTGCAAATCTACCTAATTCTCTTCAGCTGGGAACATCAGTAGTGGAGTCCAAGACTAGCAGGGCAATTGGCTTGGTTTATTGTGATGAGGCATCAGACTGTCACAATTAGCTGATTTAAAAGCCACCGGCATTTCCTAAGTACTTAGTAAAAGATGTACTACTACTTCTGTGCTTGTCTAGTCATCGCTCAGAAAATTACACAGTAATGCCTGAAACATTATTAAAGCACTGGATTGCCTCTCTTGCCGTTGGATGGCTGCAAATACACAGATAACTGTCGTTTTCTAGAAAAGAAATAATTATTTGTTGTTCAGCTATAAAAATTCACGTATATTAAGAACCCGCTATTTCGCAGGTAGAATTGCAGTAACCCTATCTTCTGTTTTGGATATCCTCTCTTCAGAGTACCCCAGCCTCTGTTTTGAAAACGCTGTTGTTGTTTGTATCTTGCTCTTCATTAGCTCTATGCTAAAGTACAACAATGCTTCTAACATTTTTTGCTTTGCCTGTGAAGTATTCAATCTTGAACTGATAAGCATTTTTAGTGATGGTTTTGCTGCGACCTTACAGGACTAGAACTGGCAGCGGATAGGGATTCCCAGCTCTTCAGGAGGCTCCGCAACTGCTTCTCATCATTACCACAGGGCCCGAGATAGTGGCCTTTTTATAGAAAACTACTTCTGTCTGTTTTAGAAAAGTTTCATAGTTATTAACTGATTTTTTTTTATATTTTAGCATGAATCAGGATTTAAGCTGAATGCTTATTATTTATGCTTAGAAGTTATATATATAAAAAAATCCTGACTAGACTTTTGCCATTGGAAACTATGAAAAAAATCAAAACTGTTTCAGAGAAGGCTATCTTGCTAGTTCATCTTTTTTTTAAAAAAAAAATCTCAAGACAGGGTTGGATTTTTGGAAGAGAAAGACTAATTCCAAATAGTCAAAAAAATCAGAAAGATAAAGCTTTTAAACCCAGACCATTTAATGTTTCTAATACATGCCTTAACTTTTGGACAACTGTCTAGTCTAAGATAACTCTTACATACTGTTTTTTACAGCACATTTTGGAAAGATTTTTATTTCATATTCACTATTCCCCCCCCCCCCAAAAAAATCTGAAATGCTGACATTTTCAAAAAACAAGCCATTGGCTTTCTGACCAACAACTGATCTATACCTTAATTGTAGTTAATCAAACTGACATTTAATCAGGTATAATTTATGGACTTACATCCATATGTCAAAGATGTCACATGATAATATGTCACAGACACATTATCAACCTTGGCTTTTCCAGTTAATAAATTAAGTTTAATAAACTAAACTTACACAATAAGGATACAATTTACTGTTTTAAAATAATAAATTGATACTATTTTTCTAAATGTTTACTATTAGCTAGACAGTACATTTTCACCATAAATTAGTCGTGGCAAAAGATGCTTAAAAATTTGTTTTGGCAGCACTGCTCTTTTAATTTTCTAGTAAACAAAAATCTAGGCTTAAGTCTTTGTCAGACACCGTCATTGTTTAGAGTTAGCATCTAAAATTGTTGGTCACGGCTGCACTTCCCTGACAGCGATACCATTCAGAGAACAGTGTCTGTTGTTAGCAAGAAATTTCTGGGGAAAAAAGAAGGCAGCAGAGGTGTCTTTTTGAAGAGGTGCTACGTGCCATGAGCTGGTGATATAATTGGGTCTGTCAAGATCTGGTGTAGTTTGAGTACAACACCCCTGTACTTGCCACCTGATAGAAAACCAGGCTTACCAACTTCCCAGCAGGGTCTGGTGGCAAACACCCCAGGGCCATGCCAGTCCTCACGCCCCACGTGACGGGGCAGCCTGCGTTTGTCAACTTGAAACAGGAATGCCTTTTAACTAGGCACTGTTTGAAAACAATAATATTGTTACTTTGTTAAAGCTTAGTGTTAAATTACAGCTAAAACTATTGGAAATAGAATTACAAAAAGATAAAATAATGAAATGCTTTATCAATAACTACAGAGTGCCTTGCTTAACTGAAGTCTACCTCCTGAACACTGTGTTCTATATTATTTAGATAAGATTTTGATAATCTAAAATTTCAAGTTATATTCAAAGGCTTTTACGTAAACTAGATGTGACATATTAATATTACAGTTAGCACTTGAGGTTCTTCTGTTCCCCCCTATATGTCAGATTTAGTAGATTCTATCACATTAGCCAATATAACTCAACTAAAGCTAACTTCCTACGTGTATGTTTTAGTTAACAGGCTGCAGTCATAATTTGGAAAAAGAACAGAGATTATTTTCCTATGGTACACTCTCTTTTAATTACTATCTACTCCCCCTTCATTCCCTCACCTCCCACTAAAAAGTAGAATTTAAATTGCTTTCTGCAGGAAGAGTGTCTACAAGCTAAGGTTAACACAGCGCCTAAGCATTATCAATTGAGCAAACAGTGACAGTACAGTAGAAAGAAACAACAACCTTCCAATAGCTTAAAGAAAATAGCTTCAACACCCTATCATGAGACAGAATCTTTTATCTTTTGATTTGAAATTGTGTATCCTTTATATTTTATGCTCTAAAGCTTTAAATAGAATAACCATGGGTAGATGCCAAAGGTAAGGCATCCATTTTTAAAAACATGTAGACACTTAAGAGGGAATAATGTGAATCTTGAAATAGCTGGAACTATTAACTATTATAAAATAGAAAGCTATATATTCCTGAGGCATAGGGTAGGTAATATTAGATCTTGCACTATTAAAAGTTCTTCTGTACATACCTAGCATGAAATGAGCCCAAGGAATACATATATATAAACGAACATATACATACACACACACAGATGTGCATATACATATACATGTGTGTGTATGCGTGTATATATATATATATATACACACACATCGCACATGTGCACACACACACACACACACAGAAAAATCTATTGTTTCAGCACATTCATAGAGAAGTGCGGGAAAACAGCTCAACCTGTTAAGAAACAGCTCACATCAGCACTTTCTGCAGTATGACCTAGCTACTTCATCTTACTGAGCTTCAGCATGTTTTGCTGGCTGGCAGTAATGAGCAAAGAGAGACTGAAAAACAAAATGAAAATTGGAGTGTGACATTAGCTTAAGAAAGCTGTAAAGTGAATCTTCTTACCTAACTCTGTTTTCTCCTAAACTTGAAGGCACCCATTAGTAAAGCACAAATTCCTTCTCGTTTTCCACACACACACACACACACACACACACACAAATTAAGTGGCATAAGATTTAGCATCTATTAAAAATTACATGGGGAATCTCAATCTAGCAAAGCACAGTCAAGGACACTAGGGTGGATTTTTGCAATTCCCCACAAAGCAGCAAGAATTCATCAGATACAAATTTGTGCTTTTAGAGCACAACTAGAATACAAACCAATCTGCAGTCAGCAGTTCTGATCAGATGAACTAGTTACATTTTCTACTGTAAATATTGACATTGATGCCTTTTCATTCTGATGCTCCAGTACATTTCAATTGTACCAAAAATCTTCATGTAACACATTGTCTGTCTGCATTAAAACTGGCTCACACAATGAAAGAAAGTATGACATGAAGAATAATCCTGTGCTGTGGACAAAGAGGGAACATAATATGCAGCTCTTTTCCATTCCTAACATCCATGAAGCAGTGATGTTAGAGCAGCCTCAACAGCTTTTAAGTTTCAGTTTTCAAAATACAGCCTTTTTAAAAAATAATAGTCCATACATTATTTGCAACCTACAGGCAGCTTTCCTGGAGTCTTGGAAATTAAGCTAAATACTGATACCCTGTAGGCTGTGTTAATATTAGTAAGTTAAAGAGGGTCAAGGAAAAAAAGTTCCTGGGTACTGGAACATATTCAGCTATACTGGCAGACTGTCATTGCAGCCCCTGACATGCTTTTGTCCCATGCGCTCTTCCAAGCTCCTCCAGGGCTGGATTCAGGAGCTGGCTGGGGACAGAGACCACTTCCAGTGACAGTCTGGATGCAGCCATCCTGCTTGGGAGAGTAAGGGTTTAATAGCATGGGTGCTAGTTATTCTACACTAGTTAGCTTCAACACCAAGGAATGGCCTCAGGCATATTTAAATTATTAGTACAGATGTCACCACAAGAATTAAGGAAGTCTCAATTTCTTTCACTGCAGACGAGGTCAAAACTACCCTTATCCACATGAAGAATCACTTTTGGCTTTCCATGTAATCAAAACTCCCCCTTTCTACTCCAAGACATCCTTCTGCTCTCAGCAGAAATGCACATTTTGCATGCTGATTTTGCAAACACTATCTCCATTTATATGGTACCTATAGCTTTTAGCTATGAAGGAGACCATTGCAATCACCTAGTCTGATCTTCAGTGTAATGTAAGCCGAAGAATTTGACTCTGCTTCCTCAGTTAAGTCCAAGAGAAGATGTTTAGAAGACACCTTTCAGAAATGCTATCTTGACAGAAAGATATCAAGAGACAGAAAAGCTACTGCATTCCTCAGTGCATTCCCAGTTAAACAGTATGCAGCAGTTCTTTTCAAATGCACACAGTATATTTTCAGAACTGTTATGTGCTTTGTCTAATTACTGTTTTTCCTAATTCTATAAACCCAGCTCTAACCTCATGGTAATAATTACTTAGGAAGAAGCTTGTTATGGCCAGGAGAGAAAAAAGACATTTTGCTTTAAACTCTCCAAGTGGAAAATGTATTAATAGAAATTATAGCATGCACAGAATGCAAATCTATGCAGAATTATCTGAAAATGAGCAGTCAGCAAAGGGCAGATAGACTATGCTGATGTCTCTGGGAGATGAGTGTATTGTGCTGTCTTAATCATTCTCAGCACTTTCTCATGTCAAAGAAATAAATGATGCTATCAGAAAAAATTTACAGGCAACCTAATGCTTGTGGCATATTTGCAAGCAAGAATTTGTTCCACATATCTTCTTCCAGCTCAGAATACAGTGAAGGTTTATTCCTCACATATTCCTCATTTGGAAAACACAGATATTATGCAAACATTAGAGATTTAACAATGTTTGATGAATGTTTACAAAATGCACATCTGTAACACATTATTTTTATAAAAAGTGATGGTGTTTGTCTCTAAATATCTGTTTAAATTATACTAGTCAATTAAAGACATTTGTTATTCTTACTCAGTTAAGATTAACTATACCAAAGTCCTGCTCTAAAGGCTTATAAGGTACAAGCACTTTGAGATGACTTCCTTACGTGACTGAATTTCACTCTCATTGAACAGATAAGTCCAACATTAACACAGTTATCTTCTAAAAACAAACAAATACACAACAAAGCTGTCTGAGGAGTCCAATCTATTTTTACATCATAGGGAATATAACTACTGTCAAAGCCAGTCCTACCAAAGTCTGTTTCCTACTGACGAAAGTGGTGGTGTTCTTTAGATGCCAACACTATGAAATAATATAACAATGTAACTGCTCTAGCACAGAGCATGCCATCAGATTTGCCATTGCAAGCCAGAAAGTCTATCAGTTTGAGATATTTGTTCCCTCAAACTGTCACTTACTGCGGATCACAGAGCTGCTGATTCAATATTTATGTAAAGTCACAGTGATATTATACTGGACCACGTATAAGAGAGAACCTTTGCAAAGATGACTCGCATCCTAAGAGACTATCCCAGGAAAATCCTAAATGCAAAAAGGAATATTTGTATCCACTTTGGTCATGAGACCAACTTGAGAATAACAGCTGCTTTGACAGTCCCCAAAGTGATATTTTTGAAAGCCTGCATGAACTCCAGAATCTGCTACTCCTGTTAGTGTCTAAGCTGACACCTTTCATAATGCCCTAGATGCATCTAATGCTTCCCTTTGGGGCCAGCACTGGGGCAATAGGGAAGGGCAGGACTCCTGCCCTTTAGAAGTTTTGACAGGCAATATATGCACTGCCACACATCAAAAATGGCTTTGCATAGTGCACTACAGGGAGCTCTGCTACGCAGCAGCTCAGCCCGGGTACAGCTAGTTGCATACAGAAGGTGAAACAGGCAGGCTTGACAAGCCAAGCGCAAAATTTTACCGTTGATCTAAAGCGTACAGATCAACTCAGATGTGCTTAGGTTGTTTTGCAGAGGACAAGAAAAAAACAAGGGGAAGTTCTTTCGCTCTGTTTTCCTCAGTCACCTTAGGGAAGATTGTCTGGATATATCCAATCATAGCCACCTAACTGCAGTTGCTCAATTACAGTTTTCTCTCCAGCACAATTCACTGGCAGATTTCTAAACTGGAAGTACAGTACAAATCCAATTGCCTTCCAAATTGGTCTCCTTGGCACAGTAATCAAAAATCTCAGAAGTCACATTGCTATTCAACCTAGACCCTGCACAACCACTTCCACCAAGAGCGCCAGTCTTTTATAAACTGTAAATGTCGTAATTAGTACTAGCTCAAACGATTTATGATGCCATAGAACCAGATCAAAATTAGTGTTATTTGATCACTTGTTTTTGATCAGAATTCACTTTTGGGAAAACAAAAAGATAAAAAAAAAAAAGAAAAAAGGAAATTCACTTTGATCAAAACTCATTTTGCATAATCCTGATTACAGAATTTGCGAACTGTAGCAGTGATGTCTGGCTTACACATTACCATCCTAGGGCAATTCATGAAGTAGAATGAGCATAAAGATTAAAAATCACATTAAATCTTGAACTTTTAGAAGTATTTAGGACACAGTGTGTTTTACTAGCCCTTTCTCCCTTGGAGTTATGTCAATTTTATTATTCCTGTCATGTTCTGTCTGCTTAATTGGATAATAAGTGCAGTCATAATACTGCCTCGTAAGTACGTACAAACACCTAACAGTGTTTATGTGCAGATCTCCCCATGCCTCGCTCATTGAACGGGAGCATGCACGCTTTGAACGTGCAGCAGAGGATGGCAAGTTGCCTCACAAGTGCCAATTATAAACAAACGAGCAGAACAGAAGATGAATTAATGAGGAACCTAATGTAGGGCCACCAAGTCACTACTGCTAAAAACAGAAGTGAGGACTAAAAGTGGATCATAAAATAGCTTAATGCTATTAGCATTAAGCATGAGGTCTCCTCCTGACTTCCCCTACAGTATCTATCCATGCTCCATCTTTTTCCTTCTTTCCTTTTGCTCATGGGACTAAAATAATAGGAAGTAGAGAGAAATGAGTTATTTGACTATAGATGTCCATAGTTAGAGCTTTCAGAGCTCACAGTGTGCCAATATTTATTCCACAAAGTGACTCCAAGAAGAAGTTTTAAATAGGTCGAGGGGGTTATTTTTTATTTATTTTTTTATTATGTCCTACAGGAGGATCCATAGAACACTAGTGGTACAAGACCCTGAATACACTGGGTGACATCCAGGACAGCACTTTATTTACAGTCATTTAGAATGAACTTGGATACAATTTGAGAGCAATATAGCTGAAAGCTCTGAGAAGACGCATCAGACGCTTACGCAATATAATTCAATGTAAGCATTTTCATCAGTTGAATATTTGATATGCAGGGTCTTTGCAAAGGGTTTCTGATTGTCTCTCCCAGAGAAATTGAGAAAGAGAGAAGTAGAATTTTAATTGCAATATCTACTCTTTTCCCCCCATATATATTTCATTTATATATATATACACATACATATACATATATATGTGTGTGTGTATATATAATATAGTGTGTTTGTGTATAAGATTGACACCATCTGAACTTACATTTTCCCCTCTTCAGCTCATTCTACTTCAAAAAAGTTTGAATCCTCCAGGAGAAAAATGAAAACGTAGAAAATCAGAGTCTTCTAGCAGCAATGCAAGTATCCTGACACTAGTAAAGGCATGTCATCTTCCCTCAAGTTGCCTGCTTTTCACATAGGCTAGCACGATTAAACACACAAGATCAGTGAGTTCATGTGCAGAGGTGATAACTTGCCTTCTTAAAGGGGTTTGATTATCTCAGAACACATAAAAAGAAAAATGCACAAGGAAATTCCTGCAACAGCTTGTTTTGTAAGAGGTTTCTCTCTTGCAATAGGAATATTGTTCAGGGAAGCAGCAGTTCAGTATCTTTTCAAGGACAAAAGAAGGTATTTCCTTTAATTTCTACCAACAGAGTGACTTCAATGGTCAACACTAAATGAAAATCAAAAAACCCCTATTGATTTAATCCTGACTGCGTATGCTCAAGTAGTAACTCCTACATATGTCAGTTCCTAAGTATCAACTAAGTAAAGACAAAGAAGAATTTCAGAATTTGGAATACCATGTGTAAGGACAGTATTGTGTCTGCATCCCATAAGTAACAGAAAATCTCTGGATAATGGGGCAACCTACAAAAATGTATTAGAGAGGTTCATAAAATCTTCCAGCAGATATTTTACTGAATAGCTGACAATGTCATTAGATTCATATCTTTATTTTTTCACAAGGCAACATTCTACCTCCCAGAATTGTTTAGATCTCAGTCCTATGAAGTACTTCATGATTTCTGGAGGTGAAGAGCATTCCCAGTTCCCCACTGGTCTCATGTTTGCTAGAAGCACTTTCATTCCAAAGTATGAAACTAAATCAGCTGGAGGACAAATCATTTCAAAGACAGATACGACTTCTGACGTTCCCTTAAAAGGTTCTACTTGAGCTAGGAAACTGATTATGTGAATTAAAAGAAAATAAAATAAAAGGTGTCTGAACTTATGATTTCTTTTCCATATGAACAATGAGAATCAGCCAGAGTAGGTTACATCGCTGCAAGGGAATCTTGCATCTGTAAAATTATAGCCACATCTCAGACTCTGAAAAGCTTTGTACAGGGAGAGAAGGGCTGGATAAATATGAAGGTTTTCATTAAATTATATTAACAAATTCAGAGAAATAGCGCCTTACTAACTGCAGGAGTATGATGTGATAGATGCTATCATTAAGCAATATCTGCTTGAAAACTTCCAGCCTACACCAAAGAAATGGTCTTACAAATCTCTAACTGCCAGAGATTTCACTCATTTACAGCAAAACTGAAGAATCCAGTTGAAATCAAACGTGTAAGAAAGAAATACATCAGCACTATCAGGTACTGTCCCAAGCAGTTATGTTTTTAGGAAAGGAATTACTAACAAGTAAACAACTTACCATTCCACATTGCATGGCTCTAGGATTCTCCACTCAATGTACATAGGTCTGTTACGCAAAATTGGAAAATTTACATTTCGAAAAAAGTCAGGTGCTCAACCCTCAATTTTCTTACCCAGTGGCATTGTTCTGAGCAGTCACATAGCCAAATCCTTAAGACCTCTTGCACAGTATAGTTGGGAGCCTCTCATAAAACAGGCCAAATTATTTTTAGATTCCCTTTACTTATTGATTTAAGAGGATGTGAAGAATGAGCATAAGACAAGGGAGTTTTGTAAAAATTGTATCTTTTATTAGATTAGCTGATATAGCTTGAAAAACCAAGCACGCTTTTGGTACAGAGTGCCTTCTTCAGCAAAATCCAACTCAATATAGGTGATTTTAGTTTAACTTTATATTAATGACAATGCTGTAATGAAATAAGAGTGGAACTGAGCAGGAGAAGAGTTATGTGGAAAGCTTCTTTAACGTGAAATTCCAAGAATCCACATAAAGCCAAAGGTCCTGGTGAAGACTGTAGAGAAAAGAGCACAGAATTTCTTCCGACTTTTTACCTTCCTTTCCCATGCTTATTACTGCTTAGAAATCTGGCACGGGCTAGTAGTCTGTAGCTCTTACAAGAACAATATTTATTCTAAAGTTTCCATACATCAGTAAAGATTCTACCATTAGTGATGTTCAGCACTTGCTAGACCTTTGAAAGAAACTCTGAAATTACACCATTTTTATACAGTCTTGTAAAAAGACCACGTAAAAGACTTCTCTTGTTCCTTTCCCAGTTTGAGAGAAAAAGACTATGAAAACAGAACATGGCAGATATCTAACTATCTATTGTTAGTGTGACTGCGACAGACTGAGAAAGAAAGTGCAGTGAATAAGAGGCCATCATGTAGCTTTGCTATTTAAAGATCTAACAGAGAACCTGCACTAAAAATGAAAAGGAGGGGAGGAACCAAACAAGAGTATAGAGAGAAACAGCTAAGTCCAGTAAGGTAAGGGTCAGGAGGAGGAGGGGAAAAAAGACAGACAGTGCTAAGATAAGTAAGAAAGACTTTTATAAACTGATGAGAGTAGACAAAATAGAAGAGAGCGATACCATTAATAAGTGGAGACCGGCCTCCATGGTGATTCCTGGCATCATGACTGATAGCTTACAATCAGTTTTTTCCATTTCCAAACTGCACAACTAAATAAAAGTCCACATGATTTTTTTTAAAGCAGCAGGAAAAATAAGTCAGCAGTGTCAGTCAAAACTATGCTAATTAATTTACAGCTAATTAAATATGAAAGTCCTGAAGAACCAAGCATTTCCTAGCAGAGAGTCAAGTGCAGCACTGTTCACTGCAGCAACAAACATTTTTACTTAAGTAAAAACATGAGCTTCCTTTTAATGCTTTCTGGCTCCATTGCTAGAAAGCTCTTTCCTAAGAGTAGGACTGCGAAAGCAGCATTTAGATGAGGAAAGACTGGTGGCTATGCAGCCTACCTCAGAAAGATCAGCCAAAGCAGATGCAGAAAAGCTGCAGAAAAGAAAATGATGCAGTTTCAAGAAGAAACAGACCAATAAGGCATCAAAACTGACATCACTAGGACTGCATGAGAGGAACGGGGAGAGTGTCAGTCTGTACCGAGGATGACGCTGCTCCCTACACTTTCCTTTCCATTTCTGTGTAGGCTTGAGCTTCCATCAACATTCATTAATAGAAAATGTTCCTATTCAGTATTCATTAAGGAGAAAATGAATACAAGAAGAAGAGTTCTGGCTGGTTGTATTCTTATCTCTGGTATTACTTGGCAGCAGGAACTGTAGGCAAGTTATTCATCACACTGTAACAAGTAAGACTGCGCAGACAAGGCTGAGGGAGAAGGCAGTGTATTTCTTGTGAAATACACTAAAAAGCTGTGAAGCACTAAAAAGCTGTTAAGGAAAACAGAAGAGCATTGCCTCTAGCCTGGAATACAGAGAAGGGTTCATGCAAGTTGCATAATTATTCCCAATACCATCCTGTAGTATCATAGATAGAACAAGACCTGTGGCCACAGTTCCCAGTCTCTCTGACCTCATTGTTATACATATGCTGGGATTGAGGGCATTAGGATTAAAGTTTGCCAGTGAGTTAAAAGAAGTTAAGGATATTTCTATATCTTCTTTGCTTTTGTACATTTACCTCTTTTTGAATTATTCCACTGGTAAACAAAACCAAAATAATTCTTTACCATCCCTTCAAGCGTTACTGTGGGCTTTGCAATTCAAGTGCTGGAAAAGGTCATGTAAAGTGCTACTTATCGATGAAGAGAGAAGTTACAGCCCTTTATTCACTGCCTTTTATCCTACAGTGGTGTGTTTTGCTAATCTAGCTGGCAGGATCCTCCTTACTAAGCTGATGCATTTGCGTTTCGACATACGCTTTTCACATGGCAGAGTTAAAAACACAACTTCTCTCTTCCATGTACTGTTGGCACTAAGTTTTGCCATTTAAGCAACTATATTCTATTATTGTAAATATTCTGAAAATTTTCTGTACTTCTGCTTAAAGCGTTCTTTATCTACATGAAGAGATGAAATCTTTGCAAAATACTTCCTCTTTAGGATTCTTACCTTTCCAAGAAAGACTTTAGTTAAGGAAGCAAAAGCATAGAGGTGCCACAACGCTGAAGAGGGCATCATCTTACTCAGAAGTATGTCTCTGCAGCTGGAATCTGCAGCTCAAGCTGTACCCCTACAAGTGTCTGGGATGAGCAAGTACCTAAAATTGGCATCCGCAGTCACCATTAACCAGAGTAGGAGCTACTTAAACAATCCAATGCTCAGGAAAGACTGAGCTGGCTCAGTTTCTTATTTCTACGCTACAAGGAATCATCTAAAACCTTCCCAGGAATCAGGTATCAAGACTTCTCCGTTAAGAAACTGAGATGGCCTAAGTCCCCTCTTTCAAAATGCAGAAAGCGAGGGAGAGGCACCCCCCTTTTCTGCATATAGCATGTACTCAGGCTCTGGAAGAGAGGCACCCCATGCCACAGTATGTCTGAGGTATATGAAACTACATCTTCCATCTTCAGGATGCCCGAAACCAACTAATGTAGGGCAATCTGCTACACGAACAGCAGTCTCGCTCCTCCCCACTGATTTTGCTCTACTCTGCATGGAATTGATTAAATACTCACACCAGGAGTCATAAGAGGTATAAAAGAATACCTGGATATAGCCCAGTGACCAAGCACCATGTTGGAAGGGCAAACCAGCTAAGTTCTAGGCTCTTTCACTAATCACTTGAAATTAAATATTGAACCATCCAGTAGGGCAGGGTCTGAAAGTCAGGATGTTCTCCCTCATTGGCTTAACCATTAGGCTTTCCCTGCATATACAAACATAGGCTTCCTCCAGCCCACTGAAGAGTAACTATTGCACACAAATTAGAATTATTTCAACAGAAAGAAATAAGAATGTTTTCCAGCTACCCCAGAATATCCTATAGTTTGGTATGTGAATACTGCAGTGGGGTGAGGAAGCTTAAATGGGGGGTAAGAGGAAGGAATGGAACATAGGACAATTGTCCCAACCACGGCATTACTGGATGAAAGCAGAGAAGGATCCTATGGTTGTGTGGACTTGGATCCCTCTGAGAATGCCTGCTAAATTAAGCCACACAGGTGACAAAGACATGAGAACATTTATTTCATGAATTATACGGATGCATAGTGAAATACTTCAATACTATCAAGATGGAGATGACCATAGCAAAGCTTTAGTTAGTTGGGAAACCATAAGGTAATTTACTTTACTGAAACCCTCACTCATCTCCTCTCCTCTCCAAAAATAACTAACGCAAAAGACCTACTTAAAGGAAGTCAACATGATGAAAGACAATGTACAGAATGACATGTACACAACGTATAATTAATATTTAACAAGCTAAAAAAAACATTGTCCTTTAAGACAAACTCTTTCACCATCTACAAAAGCAAACAAACAAACAAAAAACCATCCTTGACTCGGTTCTGGAAGCTGCTTAAAGTGGTGAGGAATACGGACCATCTGCTGTGAGACTATGTAACAGAGGAGAAGCTCTCTCAAGCACTCAGTATCCTCCTGGATCCATTCCACACTTCAAGAAGGGGAAAATTTTTCTTCAATTTACAAGAATCCTAGAGCATTCTAGCACAAATAGCGTATGTCACATGACATGTGACACACACACTACATATGGAAAGTATGGAAACAAAGAAAACACTAGTTTATATATTCTTATAAAATGCCTGAAATGGTAGGGAGTGGGTACTAATCCCTGAGAGTACGAATCGCAGCTGTACCAGGAAGAACAAAACAGCCTCCTTCTGCACTGCTTTATAAGCTGTACAATGAAATTTCACTACAGTTACATTATACATTGAAAATGAGGGCAAATAGCAAGTGTGGAGCAAAATCACTTCAGCAGTTCAGTCCAACTAATTAGTTATTTTATGTCTTTTCTACTGCAAAATAATCTGGTCTTATTTTATGACTTGGAAAACCATTCCCTATCAATTTATTGATAGTATATTAATAATTGTACAATGTCCCCACCAGTTACAATAGAAGATGCCCTGTCCACAGAACAGCCTATTATCAAGAGAACAGGTTTGAGATGAAAATCACTGAGTTGTATTAAAATAAAGAAACATTCTAACACTAAATCCTCCACTGACAACACTCAATAAAATGCAAATTAAATCCAAATTATTATCTACCACTGTGATTTCCTCAGTCATACACTTTGCAGGACTTGCCTTTTCTGTTGCACATGCTGCTGACTTAATGAACAGAACAACCACATATGACGAACTTCAGTTAATTTCAATCCAAGCAACTACAAGCCACACAAAGGAGCTTACTCCTTTCTTTCTTATATTGTTGCTGTATCATTTCCACTTGCCTCTGCCTCCAATTGCCACTAGTCACATGTTTGTATCAGCTGCTCATCTTTTATTTCAAATAAATGTTTCTAGGCTTTATGGTTATACAGAGAAACTTTAAAAGGTAAAAACTTGAAGAGCCAGAAGACACAAAAGAATCACCAAATTTATTATTTTTACAATCTCATTATTTTTGGTGGATTGGCTCATATTTCCTAAAGGTATTCAGAACTTCTTGACTTTCAGAGCCACACTAGGACAACCCTGAGTCTAATACATGTCATTTTCTCTCCATTGACCAAATTTTCAGAAGACCTATACCTGCAACTATCACCAAGAGTACAAGTACAAAACTCCCCAGATCAAAAATCTTTATATGTGCCAAGTGAGCCACGTTTCTAGGATGTCAAAGTACACATAAAAAGATTGTTTATTTATTTATTTATTTAAAAAAGATCAGTCCTGTGCAAGTTAATTTAACCTGACTACACTGGGAACTGTGGGCAATTCACAGAATGAGGGGGAAAAAAAAAAAAAAAAAAAAAAAAAGGAAAGAAAAATCTTACAATCTCTTAAAACCAAAGATGCAAGTATCTTTATATTTAGTGACTGAAAAGACAGTAACAGCTAAAGCAACAAAATACTTCAATGAGAAGGATATGCATTACAAGCTGACTTGTGGCATACAAACATAAGTAGCAGTCAACTGGAAAATCTATTCGGCTCTCTTTCACTCTAAGTTGGTCCTTCCAAACCCAGACCTTGCTCAACTGAACGTTCCCTCCACGAGAGTGAATACAGTCAGAGCAACCTCTTTCACTCCTGCTACAACACCACAGGGAAGATGAATTGGATCGCTTCTTTCCTTTCCGGAACGGCTTGGGCTCATTTTTTTCCTGTAATCTCTCCTAGTCCCCAATTCTAACAGTGAAACGTGTCTTAGAGTGAGCGGCCCTTCTGCACTGAACTCAAGAGGCATCAGATGTGAACCACCGTTCCAGGCTTTGCTGCAGCTTCTCTCAGCTGCTCCAGCAGTATTTGGCTTTGAAATATGTCTCTATGCATATCAAGCTAGAGGAATGTCTAGGGACTGATTATTATTACGGCATGTAGATGTTTTTTTCATACTCATTCTGTTCAGTTTGTCTCCATAACCTAAAAGACTGTGTAAAAGATTAGCTACATGAACTAACCAGCTGTTACTGAAACTGCATTCTAAGGAGGGATGTGTTTCTTATTGAAAGCTGCAAGAGGCAGGTGACTTCTGGTTTCTTTGAGTACGCTAATTTATATTAGGCTTTAATCTAGAAAATTCTTTTAAGTTCTCATCTCTTCCTTGTGATAAGATACACGAAGTGAGGCACAGCTTGTTGAAAGAAATTCTGATAAACACCAATTACCATGATGTGGAAAGTTGTATCAGATTTATTATCTTAATATGCAAGAAACATGAGTGTTTTCAGATTTGTGTTTAATATATAGAACTTTGCCTCTATAACTTTGCACACACAGAGCTTCTATTAGCGCTAGCTGAGCTCAGATAACTCAGTACATCTCCCAGATACTTCTTCCCACATATATTTTACTCTTTAAAGCGGTCCTCTCATAATCACCTACTGTTCTTCAGCTTCCATTCCATGCTGCAGAGCTTCAGCTCCTAACCAGCTGCAGCATGGGCACGGGTACAGCAGCCGCCTGCCGCAGGAATGCCTGTATCCCCCCCTCCCCGCTAGTATTTTGCCGAAATCAACAGCCAGATCTTAATGCATATGGAGAAAACAATGTCTGAGGCAAGCTCTTCTATGATGACTTGAGAAGATCAGACAGCTTTAATTAGAATGGAAACATGCCTTTTTTTTTTTTTTTTTTTTTTTTCTTCCTGTGGCCAAACTATTCTCTCAGTTTTAGTGAAAAAACTCCAACAACCCAAATCCTCCTAGATAATGCTGTATGGCCAAAGCTTGCACTATATGCATTAACACAATTCATTGAACAACCACTTAGCTGAAAACTAGTAATAAATAGGAAAGGTTGCTGTGTTACTCTTTTTCTTTTAAGCAGAATGGATATATTTCAGTATGCAGGCTTCAGCTGGCTTGGGAGAGTAAACTCTGCAACTGTGGAAAATATGTTCCTGCTATGCTTTCTCCAACATAATGTGTAATCTCAGCAGTTTCTCACCCCCTTTGGGGAAAAGCTGCAAAGATTCAGTGTATTGTAATCTACTGTGAATTCAGCATCTGCTTATGATATTCTTGACAGGAAAAATTGTTCCTTTTCATCATCTGCAGATGTAACTATAACAGCAAGGCCTGCAAAATGTTCAGGGATAAGATGTTTAAGATGAGCGAAAGAACTAGAATGAAATATGTTATTATGTTATCTCTGCACTAAAAAAAAAAGAAAAAAGAAAGAAAAAAAAATGTTTCCCTCCCCCCATTCATCTGTTCAGGGCCGTTTAAAGTTGGGTAATTACCCTACTTTGCACCTCCATTTCACCTTCCATCTGTGACTCTCAAACTACTTTGCAAGCATTATTGAATTAAGTATTACAACAGTCAGAGCAAAGCATTTTACAAATTACAGAAGAAGCAGCACCCAGTGGTCTCCACTGCATCTTGAGCTCTGCACATCAACCATTCATTTTACACATAAAATGCTAATATGCACATTTTCAAAATAAGCAAATGTGAGCGTGTTAAGATTTTTACCTGCTAATCACAGTAAGGTCTGTGAGCTGGAGTGTATATTTTTATGCACAGTTCAAGGAAAGTTCAGAAATCTGTTCCCCACAGATAAAGAAAGAAAAGCAGTCCCAAGCTTAAAAAGTTTAGGTGAGCTTGTCAAAAGCACCTATATGACAAAGGACACTATGGGTTTAGACACTTTGCAGAATTTACAGAATCACCAAACAGGCTAGGTTTCCAACTCCCATTAGGATCAGCAACCTAATCTCTGCAGATATATGTGAAGATACCACTGGACCTCTATTTGCATCTTTACACAACCAAAAAACTTGAATAAAACCTAACAGGAATCATGTTAAATGAAAATCCAACTGCTAAATATTTTGGACATTCAAAGTTTTTATTTTCACTTCCTAAACAGACAGTTACCCTCGCTTTCAACTTAGAGATAAAGAACTGAAACAATAAGAATTTGGGCAAAGTCTCAAAAAAAACTGTAGCTGAGCCAGGAGCTGAACCTAATCACATTGCTTTAGCCATCATGCCTTTCATAATTAAGTTGTGGTAGAATAACTGAAAAATATATAAAAGCCATGCATACATATCCATTCTCTTTACAAATAAAGGACAAGCTGTTTTTGACTGAAATAATATTTGTACTTCATCTTAGGACTTTGCTGCTAATTTTCTCCAACTCTGCCCTTCTGCCTCATGTTTCTCATACCAACATTTATGTCTGGTTCACGAGTCTACTACAAGCTGGAGTAGGAGGCTGACAGACGGAGCAATCAAGAGAAAGTGGGCAGCAAAGCAGGAGACATTTACCTTGTTTTTCATTTGCTTGGTGCTGAGCTGATACAGTTCTGGCTGCAAAGTCCAGACTGAACAAGATACTCATAGGTAGTACAGGGGCAACCAACATTTGTCAGTAAGGGCAGACTTTAAACTACTGAGTTGGAAGGAAATTCTGGCATGCCAGACAGGCTACTGTTGCACTTCCAAATTATTCAGTTTAAGTGGATCCTTGTAATAAGACAGTTTTCCTATCACCAATTAAAACTACCAAATCTTCCCCGTCAGTTTTCAGTGAGCTGATGAGTATGAGTGAAGCTACAGGAAACAGTGTGGCTTATGATTAGCTGACAGTTAATTTACCCTCAAAGAGAAAAGATTTATTGTAAAGATCTAGACTCATATTTTGCCACGCAGTAGTGGCCAGATTTAGAGAACAGGCTGTGTAACCAAATGGTTACAGCCCCCCTGCAAGTGGCCACTGCAAATGCTAGGGTTTAAGTAACCATTTAATGCAAAGTAGTAAGCGAATCAGGGCCAAAATCTGATCCAGAATGTCCAAGTGATTAGAGAACTATCCAAAGGGAGTAGTAAAATACCAAAATGCAGATAAAAATAGTAATGTTTCTTCTTTTGTCTGCTTCATACTGCTTTATCCAAATGCCTTCCTGCTTCACTGTCATCATGGCTGAAGCTGACTGTTGCTTCAAGTCTTAGTTCACACTAGTGCTTTTCCATCTCTGGCCCACCAGTAAGGAAAATGTATGGAAAATATCAAAGGAGACTGAGAAATGCAATTAACAAAAGCAAATTTGCAGTTGCTAGGCTTAAATTCACTATGCAGAGGTCCACACCTCCACTGTAAATGTATAAGGGTGTACAAACGAAAAAAATTTTAAAATAGTAGCCATGCTTGCTATCTAAGAAAGAAAGGACAATCTCCTGATTAGAAAGCAAGCCTGCAAACTGGAGATAAATATTCAAATCCCTACTCTGCCCTGTACTTGTGTCATCCTTAGCAAATCACTCACTCTATGCCCAAGTCTACCTGCAAGACAGGGTATGCACATCCTTATCTCTCAAGATCCTTGTGAGAACAGCTGCACTAAAGATCTGCACTTCAAATGGATTGCTGTCAGTAAGTATCACGAGATGGAGGAACAACTGCTGACTGAATTATTTCCAAAACATTCGTAAGAGAAGCTGCCTGTAATTATCAATGAATCAACTGGCTTTACCACACTGTGGCAGTGGCAATTTTACAAATAGCGTCCAGTTAACTGCATAGGTATGTATGATATAGCCTTACTGATTCTATGATTCTATGAATAAATGAAAGGGTTTTTTTTTTGGGGGGGGGGGGGAGGCATGCAAAACAACCCCCCCATATATCCAACTATACTGTATGAGATTAACCACAGGGTAAGAACAGTCACACTGTATTCCACTTCTTAAACTATTATATTAATCTGAAGAGCCTTCACTAAGCAAGAGAAACAATCAGTAGCTTGAATTACTTGGAATATGCTCAAACCAGGCATAAGAAATTTCATTTTGCACTTGCAAGGAAGAAAATGTTTATGTAGGAGTTTAGGATCTAGAAACAGAGAAATAACAAAGAATGACACTAAAATGCTGTAATACAAAATAACTATTTTTAAGTTCAAAGACAGTGAAGCCTTCCAATATTTTAAACAGTTTGTATTCCGCTGCTGTTTCTGGGTGTTATACGAGTATACACTTTAACAAAAATAAGCCTATAGAAGCAGCATAAGGAATAAATGTTTTACAAAGTGCTGTAAGTAATGCCAAGTATTCTGAGAGCTTTGGTCAATGCAGATGCTTTGAAAAGATAACTAGTCATTCAGGCATTCCAGATTGTTAAAAATTAAAAAAAGCCTTAATCTCTCCATGCACCACCTCTCTGCTCACAAAAAGTTTACCGTCTCTTGGCTGTACTGCAAAGTCAGATACCCATGTCTGAACAGGATACATCAAATTCTGGAGGTGTTATATTGTACAAACTAGACCATTAAAAGAAAGTTTTTAAAAGCTGTACCATTCACAGTGCACAGGAAGGATGTATCCCAATACCAGTACCCATATGCTGCAGCAGATAGAGTTAGTGCTGCCTTTGCTGGTGTCAAGACAGAGCTAGCAAGTCTATAAACATTTGTGAAGCATTCAGCTGGTGTGGTAGAGTACAAATAATGGGAAGGTGATGAAAGATCACCTCACCTTTAAAATGTATTCAGAAGCCATAAAAATCTCCTTAGACATGATCGTGATTTACACCAGAAAATGTGATATCACATAAAACATTCTTAACAGAATTAAAAACATCATTCAAAACCATAAAACAGCGCAATATATCCTATTCGATCTGCACTTTTTTAAAAAAATCTAAAATCTTTTGTAGCTAGCTCATTTGCTTGTGGCTACATTTTTGAAGTGGAATCATATGGTAATGCAGGTTTCCCAAGGTATGTCTTTGAAAAATAACATGCCCAATCACTGATAAATTTCTCAGAAAACTGTTCTCTGCATCTTGGGCAACACCATTAGCTTCTGATTTTATTGCAAATCAGATAATATATGCTGTCTTTAGTAAGATGATGAATCTGGGAATAACTATTTTTTCAGTGGAAAAAGGGGAAGAACATGAAAAGTTTGTAATAGCAGAAGGTAATAAAGAACTTCAAATGTAGTATCTGAAAGCTTCCGAAGCTTTTAAAGACAATTTTGTCATTTTGAAGAAGATGGCTCTTTTACCATTTAAGTTAAACAGCTTTGATTTTGTCTGCTTAAGGGTGATGCTTTTAATATTATAAATGTAACCGAACAACATATATAAAAAAAGCTGAATATGTGGTCAATCAAAACTTATTCTAACCCACTGAAATACTTGTCAGTGCATTTTTCAAATATTATCACAAACTTAATACTCAAGAACTCCTTTGACTAAAAGAAGTAAATGGAATAAGATTGAGAAGTTTATTATCAACTTGCAAATTACTTGAACTCTGATCTAGTTAGTAATTTTAGTCCCCACAACATCTTAAAAGCCTAAGCTCCACCCTACATGTAAAGGTCTAGTTTTATGCATTAAATATAGCTCTAGTATTTTCTATTTCATCCAAGCACAAGAAAATAATTATAATCCATCTACTATTTCCTGTGTGCAGTGCACTGCTATTCTAAAACATTTGGTAGGGGGGAAGGAGAAGAGTCAGAATTAAATATTTCCTATTTTTATACCAGCAATAAATTCTGCCTGATAAATGAAACTTTTTAGCTATCCTAAATTGTTGTGTGCTGATCAGCACCATCAACTAGAAGGCAAGTTGTATTTCAGATTCTGCTATATTTCAGTGACAAATATAGCAATTCCTTAGCAACAAATTAATAACAGTAATATTCAACAACTTCTCTAGGAAAGAAATACATAAAAAATTCAAAGGACTATCTGCTTATAACCTTCTGAAATGGATGTCCATATCTGATCTCCATTATAAGTGTATTTGGAAGTATGCTGCACAATCTGGCTAAGGGCACAGAAATAATCCTGAAAGTCTTTAAGGACATAGCTGATCATATTCCCAAGATATATAATCCTATCAAAATTTCACTCTTCCACAGTTGGAATCAGACAAATACTCAAGAATGTTTTAGGCAAGTGGGGAAAAAAAGACATTTTCAAATGGAAAGAGGCATAATCTGCTTTATTTAAAGGAGTCCATGTGTTCCTATGAAAATAGTTGTGAAAGTCTTTCCTTTCAAAGAATACAGCTATCCTCATCACCAGTTTAAGAAAGAATGTAAATTCCTTCTGAGCTTTCAATTATTTTTAAAAAACATTAGTAAGCAAATTGCTTCAAAAAATTGCTAAGCAGATGAATGAAGGGGTGGACAAATATACAAAATCTAGGAGAGTTACTTTCTGTCAATAGATTAAAGATTTCATCAAGTATGAGCTAGCACATATCTTTCTCTCTTCTTTTGGCAAGATCATCAAGCACACCTTGTCCTGCTCACTATTCTTTTTCAATTCCCTGTCTTGTCCCTATACAAATTAAGGCAACAATTATATCCAACTTTTCTGTGTGCATAGATACTACCAAAACAATACTACATTATTTCTCTGATACAATGTGAGAGCTATAATCATAGAATTCAATTTGTTTCCTTGGCAAAGTCTTTCCTCCTTCAGGTGTTATCACCCTTAGCTTACCCAATTCAGTGACAATTAATGCAGTTCTGAAGACAGCAATGCTCAATGGATAGAACAGAAGGGTTTGAAGAAGTGCCTGCAGCTTAAGTTCACAGAAAAGAAAACATATGCTTTAAGTTCCACCACATCAAATGTTATACAGGCTATTTTTTCCTTGTAACAATGCCTCTTGCAAGGTTCAGCTCAAGAAACCCAGAATAGAGTGTGCAAAGATCCCTTACTCAGCCAGTCTTCCTCTATGAGCTTTAAAAAAAAAAAGACAGTTATACCTCTGCTTACATTTCTCCAGTATTTGCTAAAGCTCCATTAATCCCAACATGAAATAAAAAGACAATATCCTGTCTTCAAGACACAAGTCACACAGAAGCTCAGTACCAAAAGTACATCTGTAATCCTTCAATAGATAGGGGCTGAAATAGATTTATATGAGAACCTATTCAGTAATTTTAAATTAAAATATGTAATTGAGAATCAAGAACTGTTTGCATTGATCTCTCAAGAAAAAAAAAGACTGAATACTTAAACCAGCTCTAATAACACTTATAATGTAGCATATGATTCATTATTTACACCAAATATGCACTAGAGCAAAAGGCCTGCACTCCAACATTTTAGGCACCTTTTGTTTTGCAGATTTATTTTAGTTCAATGGTTCTGCGGGTGCCGCACTACTCAGCCAAAAGATTATCCAGAATTTACAGCCTAATACCGGAAATTGGTTAGATTAGAACATACCTAAGCATTTACTTCAAATAATGATGCAAACAGGGACTAATGCCTATATCAAAAGGAATACGATTGCTAAGAACATTCAGCAGAATAGGCAAAGCACTATCTGCTTCAGGTGCACAAGAATTGATTAGTTTCATATAATGTGAAGAAACATCAGTAAGCGTGGTTTGGCAGAATATTCATGTCATTGCTTAAACTGAGTGATGTGCAGCTATACAGAGTCTGTGCTCAAAATCAAGTATAACATAAGAAGAGATGAAAATAAAGTGGAAAAGAGTAGCAATGTTTCTTTTTAGATGTTACACATGAAAACAAGAAGGTGGGACAGATGTAAGTGCTCAAAGGGCTACCTGAAAACAGCAAGTCTGGAGATGTTTTTTTCCTCATAGAAGTGTTAGAAATTAATTTATTAGCTCAATGATTCTGTAAGATACAGAGCGTTTTCTTGGAGGGTGAAAATGAAGATGATCAATATCTCCTAGGCAACATTAAGTCTTCAGCAGAACTACCTTCCTAAATATATTTAGCAGCTCCGTAGGGTTAAGTTGTTTTACATGAAGAATTCAGACTTTACATATGCTTCTAAATATTTCTGAAGAGAGAAAAGCAACTCAAACTTTTCTATAGCTTTTGATAAACCAAAAGAAAAGGAAAATTATTGGAGAGAGACCAATATAATTTACAATAATCCTTGTTTATTTTCCCCGACACTATATTTCCCCTGACACTATATAGTAGCAATGCAGCAATATGTATTTTATTCAGAAACCTCATTTCCATGGTCAGATTTTTTATTTTAGTCTTCAGAGCCATCCTCTCCAATTCCATCACAAACTGTGTAATAAAATCTCCTTTTAAAGCAAATATACACATTTAAAACTCCAACAGAAATCTAAAGGTCAGGCATTTATATTTTCATCAGTTAGTATCCTTTCCAGGAAAAAAATTTGTGTGCAAATTCAGCATATTCCTCCTCTTATATATACATTTACCTTTTAGGGAAAAGAGGGTGCCATATCCCCTTTTAATAGGAACGTTGGCAGAAACCAGCTTTTAAACAGAGTAATTTTATCTTAATACTGAAACAAATCACTTATACTCTTAAAATAATTGCCTCACATAACAAATAAAAGGCAATGCATCCTTCCAGTGAAAACATGCTAATGAACCTGTGTCTTCTCTGCACAAGCAGATTGCTCATATGTATCAATCTCCAAATGTGTCAAAGACTCTTGTTTCTTTGACCCGGGTTATCCTTAAATCACCAGTCTTGACTCTGGAGAGCATCCTTACAAAAATGAATCAAAGTGACAGGCAGGGAAAGAGGAACAGCTCAAAGAGCAAAGTACCATCAGCAATTAGAGAGGACGTTCTCCAAGGCTGGTGCCTGCTCACAGGGCATCCTCTTCCTGCACTGCCTCCAGAGGCCTGGGGCCAGAGCAGGCAGCTGAGCCAGAAGAGGGATAATCATGACAAATTCCCTGTGCTTGCACCGCCGCATGCCAAATGGGCTCTGCGCTTGTATTCCAGTTGAGTAAGGTTTTTGTGTTTCTCCTCTTTCAGATTCGTAATTACTGAGTCTATCAATTTGAGTGTTTCTGTATTTTTACCTCATGCACATTCCTACAAGGCTGTTTTTCCCCATGATGCACTATTCAGTTTGCTGCAGTTCACTTTTTCAGAATTATCACACAGCACATGCTTTACATGAGATATTGAAGATGACATTTTCCCACTCTTTGTAAGATATTTATTTCCCAGATGACATCTATAGAGCAAGAACCCGGGACAATTTCTTAAACACTATCTCACATTTCTAACCTAACTAAGAATCGCTCATAGGCAGAAAGGTATCATCAGTCATTCTGTGTTCCCTCACCTTGGGTCTGCTGCTTAAAAAAAAAAAAAAAAAAGGATTAAATTTGAAATAAACTAATAGAATCTGAATAACTTGTTTTAGAAGAGACCTCTGGAGATCATCTGACCCAAGCAGGAAGTAGGGTTATTTATAGCATCCAAAAAGAAAGAATTTATAAACCTGCAGAAGATTGCAGTATGGGACTCCATATAAGGGTATGTTCTTCATAGCACAAATTACTTAAGCTTTAAGAAGCACAAACGAAAGTGGCAGCCTTTGGTCTTCTGATAGCCAGGGGCTGACCTAAACATAGCGTTGAGCTGGGAAAAGCATTCAAGCACCTGTGATAAGCATAATTAACATTTCTCCCAAATAGAAATGATTTCCTGCCTCATCTGTGGTCTTCTGAAGTCCCACCCATCCCACAAGAGAGGAGCAATTACAATAAAAGAATAAGGATGGGAAATTTTATTTTATGCCTTTCTTCCTGCAAAAAGGAAAATGGAAGTTTCATTCAGTGACCCCGTAGCACAGGAAAAGTAACCAAGAAGCTGTATCATCCCACTCTTCTGCACACAGACAGCAGAAGCCAAGGGCAAAAGAAATTTTAACTAAAATTCTGAAGTCAATTCTAAGTTTTGAGCACTTCCACTGAAATATAATTTCCTTTTATGTGAGAAAAGTTATTTAGTTTGCATTGTGGAGCCAATTTACAAGACGATCAATGGGCTTTCTGATGCTCTAAGAACTGTTATTAGTACTCTATAATAAATACTATTTTTAAATTGTTATGACACCATAATAACAGGAGTATAGGAAAGCCAAAATTACGAGACAAACTGTTTATTAAAAATCCCACACAGCTCCATCACTTTTGAGTAAAGCGTGAATCTGAGAGGATTTTACTACAATTAACAACATACCTTGAAGCATTCTTAATTATATGCTATGGGCCCAGTGAGTGTCATATAAAGATCCAAGCCTAGGTGCAGTCCAGATCATCCATTCCTTCTAGCGTAAATTATGAGTTAAATCAGATTCAGATTAGATATTAGTATCAGGTTATAGTACTTCAGCTAATTGCAAATAGTTTGTCATCTGTGTCTACAAACTACAGCTATTACACCACCAGCACTATTCATAAAATTGGATGTAACAATTTTTAGAAGGAAACCCTGGGGAAAGTTGCACCTCAGTCACCTGTGCCAGCTCTTTAGCTGTGTTTTCTGCAGCTACATGGCAAGCTATACATCTTGAAAAAGATGTACTCGCTTTAGATGCGACCAGGGATCAAAACTCTCTCTGGCAAAGGAGATTTGATACCTCCTTAGAAAAAGAAAACTCTTAAGGAAGTTAGAGAAGGCATTAGCATCTTAAAAGTAGCACTTCCAATGACTTAACTCCAGCATCATGCTGCGGTGCCTTTTCCTTCCTCCATTTAACAAACGCAAAACCTGAAGCACAGCATTAGCAGCCAGGTAACAGCTAAGTAAAGCACACTTCTACAGGAGGAGGAGTTGTACTCCTCTCACTTGCAGCACTACCTCACCTGTTCTTCCCTCAGCTCCTTCAGGATGGGCAGACAGAAGACAAGGCTACAGCTGTGCCCCAAATCCATCCTGGCCAGCTGCTCGCAGTGCTTAGGTTGCTTGGTCCCAGCACCATTTGCCAACACAGCTCTGCCTTCAACTTTTCTAGGCCCCAATCCTGCTCCTCCATGAATGTACAATTCCATCTACATTTGACAAAAGGAGGATGCAAGAGCATACGTATTTAGAACTGGTTTAGAAGACATGAACAAAAGCACAACTACGTTTTCCTGGCAAGGATATATCACACATGGGAGCTGCTAGCTTGGGGAGAGGTGTATTTGAAATTAAAGAGGCAGAATTAGGAGGAGCAAAGCATCTGGCCTTCCAGGGGAAGCAGCAGATTCTCAGGTGGAGTCCCCTAGTACCAGCATCTTTTAAAAAGAGCATGCCCAGTTCGTAACACACAGAGGGCTGCACGGCCACACAACAGGATGTGCCAAGAGACCCCATTAGTTTCAGAAAGTGCCAAAGGGCGAGATAAATCCAGGCATATGCTAGGAGGAAAGGGGAAAAATGAAGAAAAAGAAAAAAAGAAAAAACTCTTTACATTTCAGAATATAACTGTGTTGCTCCAAAATTAACGTTAATCTTTATCAATATACTACCCTCTGTAAAATACAAAAGAAATCTTTAGGATTATAATTCTAGCACTTTCTGGGAAGGTATCAAAGACAGCAGCATAGGAATGGCCTGCCCAGAACATCCTCCAGTGCTAGGCCGTAAACGTGAACTATATATAGTTAAATAATTGCATCCCACTAGAAAAAGGGGAAGGAAAGGAGACAAGGAGATATATCCATCAGAGCTGGACAGCTAAAGACAGTCCTGTCATTTGCACAAAACCACCTGAAAAGGAGATAGAATGAACTTGTCCAACAAGCATTACTTTTCAGAAACCCAGATCTTACTAAATCCACTTCTAGACAAAGACAACGTAAAATACTCTCAGGAAATGACTTTCCATTTGCTTGTCAGGCCATATATACCAACAGTTTCAGCTCTAGAATAGCCCCTGTAGTAGATTTTAAAGCCTCCAATTCTGGGAATTCTCCTTGCGGGTTTTTTCTTCAGTAGGTAGATATCACCATAAACACCTGCTCCCAGGCACACCACACTTACACAGCCAGACTGCACACTGAGAGCTGGCAATCTGTGCAAGAAGAGGATTGCATAGCGGAAAACTCAACAAGGCACTTGTAAGTCTGATCAGTACTCTAGAGATTAATAATTTAATTCCAGTTTTCACTCTTCTGTGTTTGGCTATTTGATATGCCTCGGGCCTCAAGAAGAAAGGTGCAGTGTGCTCTGTACAACCCGTCACTATTTGATATTTTACATATGCGATGGGTAAAACAACATTGCAATGCACGTCCTACACATTGGGCAAAAAAATGTCACTTTTCAGTTGAAATCTTACTGATTTACATCCTTGTGTCCATGCTAAAGAAAGCATGAAAGATAAACTGATGAATTGCAAAGGAGTACACACTGCTGAAATACAACCATCCTAAGGACAAAGCTTTAAGATTCCTATATTCCTGTTTCTATACTTTCTGTATCTTGTTCCCCAAAATGGTCTTAAGGGGGGAAAAAAAAAGATTACAGATTTCACTCTGGAGAAATGAAATGCCTCACTTCACTAAGTCTTTTTAGTAATTTGAGCAGCAAGAGAACTTCATTATGTCAGGTAGATCATGCGTGTTTAAAACCTTAATTCTCTGAATTACCACTCTTAACAGAGCATATATAGACACTTCAGCTAATGTATCCCTGCAGAAGAATGTTATGCCTCAGAATACAAGAATGCCTTTTACAGGCAGCAGCTGGAACAGATATATTCTAGCCAGGTGCAGTGCATGGAGATGGAGTGCCACAGGATTACTGCCACTTGTATATGTACAAAATATTTCCAGGATTTTTTAAGACAATCAACTTTTGCTGTTTACTGCCAATTTGAACTTCATATCTCGGTAGGAAACTCATCTTTATTTCGAGCCTACAAATTGCTGAAGATTGAACAAAAGATGATTTTAAGCTTTAGTAAATCAAAGTAAAACTTTTATTCAAAAAGGGACTAATACTGAAACTTGTAAAGACACCTTCATCCATTAAAATTTCCACACGACCCTGCATAGAAGCCAGTCTTCCTGTATACTTTTTTTTTTTTTTTGGGGGGGGGGGGAGGGAGGAGGGGGATAAAACAGGCCTAGGAAAGCAGAGTCTGATATGCCAGTAATTGACAGTTGCATACATTTTGTGAGACTGTCAAATATACAAGGTGAGCTACCTCTCTCCTTAAGACCCAACAACAGAGAATAAAATACAGTAATATCTCCAAAAGATAACACAAGCACTGGGAGATGAAACATAAATTGTGCTAACACATCTGAACTATCTGCCTACCTTAACAGTATTATTACTTATTAAAAATACATTATTAAGGTTGCACACCCAGTTCAACTGGTGAATGTTTACAAAACAAAACAGAAGGTATCAGGCAAAGATACAGACAGCGATGCCAGCTATGCACGTAACAACTGCAAAGTAAGCCAGCTCTATTCCACCTTTCCTCAAAACAAGTACACAGGACAAGTTGCAAGTGTAAGATGGTACAGTCTGAACAAGCTGTGCTCTGCTGATATTTGAATTTCGCAGCTGTGAAACTGAAAATACCATTGTGGTGTTTGTCAACAACTCCTTTTTACAGCTGTGCAGAGAAGAATATTGAGCATTAGCAATCCAGGAGTCCAGTGGCTTGGCTGTGACTGTGCACACCAACTGTGGCTACCTTAAGCTCTCCCATTTCTAAATATGAATGATGTTCCATGATCATAATTCCCAGTCGGTCATACTGTATACTCATGAGCCACTTAGAATTAAGTAAGTTTGAAGTTTCAGAACACACATGGTTTTGTGCTGTGTGAACATGATTTTTAGATATATTTTAAATATTTTTTTTTTTATAAGGGCTCATTTTTTTTCTTTCCATGCTTGCACTAATTCAGGAACTCAACTGATTACAACAAAAGAAGGAAGAATTATTTTGCTAAATGTAATTCCTGCTTATGGGATTTGTTGGGTGCCCCTTATAGCTAGAGAGGGCAAGGGGATTGTGCGCATTTAAAATCTTACAGGGTCAGGCCATAACTACTGCCTAAATTTGACCACGTTAATGCTCTGAGGGCAGGCTAGTCTGTGCCATATCCCTAGCTACAAATAGAGCATTAGATTTAGCACCCAAATGTGTGAGTGTCTAAATGTGTAGTCTTTGCACATGTAAAAATAGATTGATATATTTAGATCTTAGACAAGTACATATTAAGATAGAAGTCTCACATGAAGCTACAACTAGATTCCAGGGTAAAGCTCCTGATTTTACAATTACATTACTCAGACCTTAAAAAGTAGAAGGGATATGCAAAACTATCTATTCCTGCTCTGAGCTACCAAAACAGTAGCACTGGGAAACACTTACAGAACAAACATAGCATTCACTTTCTCTTGCATTGATAATGAACGTAACAAAACCTACGGAGGTGTGTATCAGGTATATATAAAACCTTGTAAGTGTATTTGTAGTATTTTACAAGGGTTCTAGGAATTATTATTTTTTTACAACTGCTAGCTTTACACTACAAAAGCTAATAACCATTCTAGATTTCTACACGCAAAAGTAGTATTATCATTTTCAATAGCTTATTTTACAGCTTGTTTCCAGCAGCCTAGATGAGGCACTGTGCCAGTATAGTTTCCTGTTGCTCTTCACTCATTTCAAGAGTTTAACATATCAAAGACGACAACAGACATTTTTTATTGTAGAAAGTTTGAATTTAAGCACGTTCTCATCTTTTACTTCACATTAGTAGTCGCCATTTGTTTAGAAAACTAGACTACAATGTATTGCCTCTCCCTTTCTCCTCTAAGTGGTGAGGGAGAGCTGGGCTTATCCATTTTCCTTTGGCACATGGGTATTATCTTAGCCAGTACGCTGCTCTAGCCTTGGTTCACAATTCTGGAAAATTTTTAGAGTGAATACTCCACTACAGAAGTGCTTCCTCATATCCATCGACTCACCAAAACCCCTGGGGAAAAAACCCATCAAACTCTTAGAAGTTGTTCTGTTTTACTGTAGAGCTGACAAACGCATTGCAAAGATGTCCTGTTGAGTGCTAAGCCTTGTCAGAAAGTTCAAAAATTCCTTTACATCCCTGTGGTCCTGCTGTTTTTATTCCACCTGCTGCTAAAACAAACAATCGAGAAAAGAGACTGACTAAACCAAAAAAAAAAAAAAAAAAAAAAAAAAAGAAAAAGAAAGAAAGAAAGAAAAAAGAGAGGAACAAAAGAAACCCCACCTTATTTTTCTCCTTTGAAGTTCACTCCTGGAAACAGTGAGACCAACAAAAAAGAAGATCAGTGAACAGATTTTTGAGGGAAAATGTAGTAGAGTGATCAGCTGCTGGCATCTGTGGTACAGATCAAGTGTATTATTTGCGTAATAAAGGTGCTCAGTTTGGAAGGGATCAAGTCTGTCTAGACATTTTGATTTCAAAGAACTATTCATTAATGCTATGAATTAAGGTGTACCTGAGCACTAAGTATTGCATCTCACGACTTGTGTAACTGAACTGAGGCAGAGACTGAGGAATAATGTAACACTTTCTGAATAAAAATCTCGCGAGGTGACTAATGCAGACAGATACTCCCGGGTTCAAGTTTTATAAAAGGAGAAGCATCATTAGAAATGCCAGCACTGCATTCGAGGCATAAATAATCTCTCAGGGTACAGTCACCTGCTCTGGCAAGTTTCTCTGAGAGAAAAGTAAAATAACCCCACAGTAGCTGTTGTATTCCTTTGTCAAATAACTCATTTTGTCACATGGTTTATATGTGCAATAACGCATCCTTCCTCATTTGTTTTTATCAGAATTGTGTTGCAGAAACATTTAGAACATGAATCAGTAAGTCAGATTTAAGGATCTATAAGACGACTTTCTCTAGGAACCCTGCTGGCTCTGAAACTTGCAAGTCCCCTGCTGCGAGAATGAAAATGCAGAACTGAAATTGGAACAAAGTTTGTTAGGGGGTAGGTCATTCACTGAAAAAAAAAAAAAAAAAAAAGTCAACTTTGCAAAGATACAGCATATACAGAACTCAACCAATTTAGTTTGCAAGTTTGTTGCATATTTGAACTTCATTTTGAAATGACATTCTGTTCCAAACGGATATGCACTTGCATTAAAAATAAAACTAAAAACCTAGGAACAGAGATTCGTATCAATGTCCAATGCCTTATAATCATAGGTCACTGCTCTTTCCAGCATACCGAGGTCCACCTTAAAAATAAGCTTTTACTCCTTATTATTTCTTTTAGGAAAACCTTTTGATTTACAACTTATATCTACTCACTACCCACCTTTTATTCTGCTAAAGAGATAATATTTTCTTTTTAAAAAAAAAAAATATTTTCATGATTCTTCATTGCATTAAGAATCATTGTTGTTGTGGGTCAAATCACAGGGTGTTTTTTTTTTTTTTTTTTTTTTTTTTTTTTTTTTTTTTTTTTTTTTTTTTGTGATCTTTCCAACCAAACAACGAACCACAGACTCAGCTACTCACACCAGCATATTCAGATGCAAGCTAGATACGAATAAAGCATCCACCAGGGCATTCCCACTGCACATACACTGGTGCTGGTGCTAAACAAGCAGAAGTCCCCGTAGCCCTCCTGGTCAATCTAAGCTTGGACATGGCTCTATTCAGAGCATCTTGCAAGGGGCTCAGTATTTCAGACCACATTCAGAGCTTTTTCTAAATAATGATATTAAATCAATACATAAGCAAGTCAGGAGAAGTGTCACCATCATATAATAGGTACTGCAGTATAATCTGAGTTCCTGAGAAGCCACAGCTGTGCTTTATTGGCCCACAGTGTAATCCTAACTTGGCAGTTTTATTAGAAAATATTTCATGTCCTGCTTTACACACATTTCCTATTATTTCTAGGTATTACATTCAGTATAGCAAGCAGCATAGTGTGCAACACACTTCAGGCCAAACATCCTCTCAGACAATAAATGAAACAAAAATATATTACTTTAGCTCTGTAACAGTTGTGACTCACTGAACATGCAATTCTCAGAGGACACATTTCAAGTGCTGCTACACTGTAAAGTAAAAATAGAAGCTGAAAACCAGCCCTCATTACTATTTTACAACTAATTTACTAGCAGTGTTAGAATAACTAGAATGAGATAACAATTGATGATCTAACATGGAAATTCAACTCTGTATATAAAATAGTACACTGCTACAAGAAAGTGAACAGGCTCTCTGCTATCTTGTACTCTGTACTATAAAAAGCAGCAAGAAAAAGAGAAAAGAGAGAGAGAGAGAGAGAGAGAGAGAGAGAGAGAAGGAGAGAAGGCAAGAAGAGAATCCTCTCTGCACAACATCACACCTGCCTTGAAGTGCTTGACCTGGGAGAAGAAATGTAGCAGCTTTACAAAATAACATATTCCCCCTCCGTATCAAGCAATTCCACCCGAACAGTAGCATTAACCTTCATTCTATACCACCTTCCCCCCTTGGAGAAGAGAAGCACGGACACGACAGAAGTGAACAACGAATGGTTTCTTTGCGGACGAATACCACAAGGCAGGAGTGGGTAGAAAGTCAGTCTCTCAACCCAAGCTTGTTTTCCCTCTGAACAGAGATGACAGTCTGTAAGTCAGCAGACATGCTCCTCCCACTCGAGGGCTGGAGAGACCTTCTGGAGGAGAACTTCACAAATTCTGTGAACTGACTTTTCTCAAAAAAGAAAAAATACACACACACACACACATATATTTGAGGATAAGCCCTGTGAGACATGAATGACGAACAAAACTGACAGAAATCTTTTGATTCTGTTAGATGTTAGTTAGCTATTAGTTAACAGTTAACTAAAGTGATTAAATTAATTCTTTTAACCTTTATCTTTGAATTACTAGGAGGGACTATCATATGGTCTTATGCTAAAAGCTATTTTCTTACTACTACAAAAAGCCTTATTAGAAAACCTTGCAAAGCAAGAACTCCTTTCCTTAGCTCCTGCAGTATTTGTAATAATTGAAAGTCACCTACAATTTGTTGTTCTGGTAATGCTCTTTGCATAATTCACTTATGCAAAAATAATACATATAGTTAATAATATTGTTCTCTCTTGACAATTAGAAGTTTTTGCCTAAAACAATACAAGTTGCAGTAAAATATCAGCATCTGACCTGGAATTTGAGCAAGTACTGGGGGAAAACAAAAATACTTTTGGAAAAATACAACAGCCTCAGCAAGCATTCAAGGAGTTATTCCTCTCTTTGTGAGACTACATGGACATGAAAGATTTCTTTTCACCCCAGATCTCTGAGAATAACATAGTAATGTTTGAAAAGGGATGGCCTTTCATGTACTAGGAAATGAGAACAAGTTTTTAGTATAGCATAGCTAAGCTGTCTTCAATCAGTGACACTGTTACTGACCAAAGAAACTTATTTTATAAAGTAAATGAGACAGCAAGTGTGTAAAACTGAAGCACAGTTGACGAGGGCACAGTACAATTCCAAAAGGAGCATGTGAAAATAGCTCTAAGCTGTCCTTTTCACTTCACTGATCTTGAATCAGCTGCTTGAATTTTTTATTGTGTTGCTAATGACTCCAAGGGCACTGTAAGCTAAGGTGTGCTGAGGGGCCATGCTGCGTACACTCTTAGTTTGCCTTTTATAGCTCAACACAGCCTGGCAGTGTTTCCAACAGCTCACCTGTGGCCCTGGTAACACCAGTGTTTCCCGATTCTCCTAGGCATTTTACGTAGTCACAGGTAACCCCTCCTGACTCTAGCCATGCAATAGGTACATCACGCCAACACCACAAGCTGTCTCACTACTGGAAATCCCAATTCCCTCATCTCAGCCGGATGCTTTCTGACACAGATACCTTGGGACCTACCCAACCACGCATTTTCCGGTTTACTTTTCTACTCATGAACATCTTTGCACAGGAAGGAATGATTCAATTCATTGTCTTTACAAACATGCAAGTTTACTTGGTTAATTAGTATGTTTCTTAGAGCTTGAGATTTTGGCAGCTGTTCTCCTGTGTCATGCTACCCCAGTAACTCCACTGTAGCAAACCTCAGGTTGAAACACATGTCACTGGGCCTCTCACTGCTATCACCATCTGCGACAGCTTCCTTTTTCCTCAATTATGCTCATGTTATCTGGGCTGAAAAAATACCTTCCGACCCTTGCCAGTCTAAGCATATGCCTAAGTATTTGTTCATGTAATTTTTCTAGATCTGAGCTGACAATGCCATTTTTCACATCATTTCACTGGGGTTTTCATTAACGAGACATGTCCAAAACTTGATGAAAAAGTCAAGGTTGGATCAAAACCTTATTTTACAAGATTTTCAGAGTGAAATAGAATAGCAATGTGTTCCAGTGAATACAAGATTCATAATGCTAGCTGATAGACTGATTTTCAGACTATCAGAGCGTTGTCATTAGAAAAGATATCTCCAAGGCCACTCTACTCAGCTTTCTTCTGTAACCCACCAGGAGACAATATAGTAATTTACTACTGGACTATACTAACAGCAAATAAAGTTTTCCTTCCCTGTGCTGGCTCGATTGCTCTCCCCAGTAAGAAGAAAGGGCTGTTAGGATTCACACGTTCAAAACTCTACAGCTTATTCTCTACACTGAGGCCTTACTTCTACCTCACCAATGCTGCGGTGTTAGGAATACACTTACACCCTTCCCCATATGCCAGCGACATCCCAGTCTAGTTCTCAATACATAAAGCAAACAAACTGCTTCACTCCCTTTCCCCGATACTATCATGTAAACTCTCTGAGAATAAGCACAGATATTGAGGTTGCCTGCAAGTGTTGTCAAAAAGTGTCCCTACTTCGTCTTTCGCTTGATCAAGATTTATTTTGATGTCCAAGAACAATTCATTTCTAAATGAATCTGCTCTTGTGGAAGGGTACACAAGCAGAGCAAAGCACTGCGTGTATAGACTACAAGATTAATGCAGTTTTTTTCCCACAGAACCTCTGAAGAGAAATCATTCTGACAGTAGCTGCCATGCAGTTTAAACTCCAAAGCTTTAGGTTACTACACATTGAACTACCAGGAAGGTTTAGTGTAGTCTTAACTGCACAGGACAGCATGGTCTGCCTCAACTGTGCAAGATAGTGCTGGATTTGACATCCTAGCTGAAGAGGCAGAATTAGCACTAATTAGTGCTGCATTATATCCAAGGAATTTTCTACATATGATAAGCCAATTTTGAAATATAAGCAGTAGCATTTATATCCTAAGAAAGTAAGCATTAAAGAAGCTTCACAGCAAGTATAATTGCTGACAAAAAAAAAAAAAAAAAAAGTGCATATTAAATGAGGCTACTTAAGAATTTTTAAGAATCAAGAATGATAATCTATACAGACTTTTACCTTTATCAGCTCCTTCCTACTACCTTGTCCCAGATTTCATGCTGTAGGTACTCAAGGAGTTTTTATTACTTCAAAGTACTACCATATCAGCCAACCTAGTTTCATTTAGATAGTAGTTATAAGGAATGTGGACTCACGACCCTAATTATACTGCAGACAAACAAGCAAAAATTATTTGAAATCCGAAACACTGCTGCGCTATTAACAAAAAAAAAAAAAAAAAGAAAAAAAAAGAAAAGAAAGAAAGAAAGAAAGAAAGAAAGAAACATCCACCTTTTGTGAAGAACATGGCAACATAAACATACTTGTGGACTGCAAAAAACAGTATAGGAAAATAATTTTTTTATTGCAGTACCGTAACTTGATATAGGAGAGAGTGAAAGCCTGTTTAAACAAAACAATCCAAAGCATATCTGATACGGTGATTTGCCGACTCTAAGAAACATAGATAATGCTTTCAACTCTTTGTGGCCAAATGCTTATCACTAGAATAAATCCACTGTGGCCAGAACAGTACAGAATACTTGTACAAATACACAAAAGAGCACATTTATACAAATGTGACTGATATGGGTAATTATGCTAAAGACCTTCTTAAACAGTAAAAATAGAAAGAATAAGCTTTTAATTGTCTAGGACACAGTTAAACCTCTGCCTAGGGCTGGAATTAATTAATCTTCCAGTGCACCTATATTTTCACCTTTGTAATTACAACATCTTTGAAGTATTAGAATAGAAAAGTTAATTCTTCACTCTAGCAGTATACATAGGAAATTTAAGAATATTTAAGACTACTTCATTTTTAAGAATTTGCTCCCTGAAAGATTCCAAACTGTGATAAACGACGGGCTAAATGAAGAGATAGCAGCATAATCCTCTCTAAATGGGCTTATACGATGCTGTTAATGCTGCTTTTGCAGTATTAGTAAGGTCAGTACTTCAGACGAGATCATTCCAAAGCAGAAGCTATATGTAGAGGCCATCTCTGGATGTGTAGAGGCCATCTCCAGGTCAGAGACTGCAAGTTATTTTCCAGGCCACATTGCTACTTCACTGCCTCATCCACTATTGCTATTGTCTGATAAACGGCAACCAATTTTTATGGAATAAAAATGAGGGAGGAATTTAAATTTAAAGTCCAGACAGAAAGCAACAAAGTAAGTTTAAGGATACTTAAATGTTTATATTACAGAAAGTTCTAAAGCTATCCTGGCTGCATTCAGAATGGTGGCTTAAGAGAACTCCGGTATTTCAAAAATTCAATTTCAGAATTGTTTTTCAAGAATAGATAACCTTGCCCTGTTGTTTTCAAGCCTTCTATCTAATGCCACGTTTTTACTATTTAAATGTATAGGTCTAATCACATGCTGATTAGGAACAAAACAAAACAACAATGACTCAAAGCCAAATTCAGATCATACTCCTTCATCTACCATCTTCTCATCCCGTACACCCCATTCATCCTCTGCCCCACCACACTCTATCCTTTCATGTAGTTTAAACATAAGTACTGTTATTTGGGGATTAAAGGGGTTTTATCATCTTAAACTAAGAATATTTTCCATTCTTTCTGCATAGCATTTTACTAAACCTTTTCAAAAAACACCAAAAAAACTCAAAAATCCTAAATAAAATTTAATCCTTTACTGCGATTACTAGCCACAAATGACTAAATCTATATGAAAGCATTAAACTGAAGGCACAGATTTATCACACAATGTTTACCACAGACTTATACAACTCAAATCCTGAGATTTTCATCTTAATCTTCAGTAAGAGTTACAGTTCAGTACATACTGATGAGAATGTACTACAAGCTGGCTTCTGTATCCAAGTTGTCTTCCTTTTAAACAAAATCGAAACAATCAAAGGAATAATGGTCGTTTTAGAGGTAATGTGTCTTTAAAACTGTTTTGAAATAAGGCATCTAGCAAGAGACATACCAGTTCATTTATTTGAAAACATTCAAGAACAGATGCAGAATATTATCAGACTTTCGAAGCATCAGACAGGGCATCTGAACAGTTGCCCCTACTCAACATCAATTTTATCTTTCCCAAATAATAACGCCTTCCCTACCAGCTTTCAAAACAAGAGTAGATTCATCCCTGTGGGTTCAGCCAGCAACAGAGATTTCTGTTAACATGAAAGCCAGGGAAAACATGGAAAAATCTGAGCCCAGGACCTTTGATAAAAATTCAAGTTATATTTTCTACAGGTTTGTCAGTTCTTTTCTGTGCAGGAGGAAAAAAAAAAATCACAACTCAAAATAATTTCATACTCACATACAACTGTAATCATAGTATGATATTAGCAGGCACGCAATTCTCTTTTGGCTCTATAAGTGCTTTAATTTTTTTCTTTTAAATTGTGTGTCTTTTCATCTTCCTTTTCTCTTGTTCTAAAAGCCTGATGAGTCTCTGCCCTATCTAACCCAAGTAACCACCAAAAAGAAATGTGAGCTAATGAGACCTAATTTCTTTCTCAGTTATACAGATATGTAACTGAAGTGAATAGATTTATAATGATATCAAACTGGAACAAGAGAAACAAAGTGTTTAAGCTTGTAAACATAAAAAAGTTAAATATATTTCCTCTACATTTTGAGAAGATAGAGCATAGATTATACAATTTTAATTTCAGAATCTACCACTTTCTTCTTTTAAAAGAATATGTATCATACTCCAGGCACAAGCGTATTTCTATTTCTTTTACATATATTTAAAAGTATTGTCATATTTCAGAGTCCTGTCATTACAAAGTCAAGTTCAAAACAAAAACAAAAAACAAACAAACAAACAAATCAAACCACCAATTGATCTCTCCCCAGGTATCATCCACATTTTTTCCTTGTTTAAAAGTTAGAGCCTGAGATTGAGGATGGACTGCTATTAGATACTTGGAGAACACCTTCTATGTTGCCACATCTAGGTGCATTTTCTACTGAAAGGTAATACTGATACTAAAACAAAATAAGTAAGATACAACAGTTTCTGGTAGCAACTGACTCTGTCTTTCCTGGAATAAACAGCAGCAATATTTAGCTGTGCCCTGACATACTGCACACTTGGCTCTAGACAACACTTCTTCTGTTTTATTAAAGTTTTGCTTCTCAGGACCCAAAGCTGAGTGCACAGGGCCCTCTCCCTAACAGCAGGGGTCAAAGTTGAGATGATGTCAAAAGAAGATCCAAGCAAAATGCATAGAAAAAAAAATCTCAATATCTCCTGTCAACGTTCATTACAGGCATACAGAAAGTTGGATGTTTATCTCAACCTTTGAAGCTCAAGCCATTGTCCATGGTTAAATAAGGAAGAACAACTACTAATTTCATGGAGGACTACCTTACCATTATACCAAATATTATTTTTAATCTGTAAAACACTATATAAGGCACGCTCAAAAACAGCTGGCCCAATAATCATCAATTAGTTCAGAACAGATATGCTATATCCTGAAACACCTATCAAGACTATTCTGTATTTCTGCTGTTTGATAAGCTTCTAATTTTTCTACATTGAAAAAATGCCATCTCTTAGCTCGTCTTGGCATGCCTTCAGTATTTTTCAAAGTAATTCTTAAACACGTTAACCTGTACTTTTTTTAAACTGTTACTGTTATTCAACTGTAGCATTAAGTCTTTGTTTAGTCTAGCTATGGCATTACATCTTGAACAGCATTAGCATTAATACCAAGTTCTAAATCTCCACAGATTACTTATAATCCAAATAGATTTTAGCAGTATTAAATGGTTTATTCATTATTCTGGGCTAACACTCTCTGTGTATATGTAAAAGAACTGAAGTAGAATTTTGACTTTTAGCCAAAAAATATAGATGCTTAAACAAAATATATGCAAGGACTTTAAATAATTCTTAGATAGTTTTAAAAATCAAATGCCATTTTAAACAATAAAAGGCATATTAGTAATCTATCAGTTTGCTGCAAAAGTGATCAGAGTACCTTAAATTTCACCTTGAACTAGGAATAGAGAAATGCCTATCCTAATCCAGTACATGTATGTCCATAGCAATACACATAACTGTAACAGAATGAGTTTATATTATGTTTAGGATCACGACCCAGGTCATTGAATCATACAGTGAATGCCAATACAAAAAGATAAAATACTTCTTGTATTAATTCTCTATATTGAAGAATACCAAACAAATTTGAAACTGCCAGTTGATAAACCTAATTTCACATAATTTCATAATTTCACAGTGTTCCTTGACATAGATTAACTATAGAGATAGATTAAAAAAAAAGGAAAAATAATGCTATTCCCTAAGAATTTTTAAAGCAAATACCACTGTGCAGTCAAAAGACGTACTTGATAATTTTGAACTGCATTATCAAAGAAGTCAATCAAGTAAGTAATAAAGAGTTTCTACATATTCACAACAGCTTTAAATGCTGGTGCCTACACAGAAGCAAAGGACTGGAAGACACCTGGCTCAAGCCTGATATCACAAGCAGCTACATTATAACTCCTTTTATGAAAGGAACAATAACTTTAAACCACCCTTTAGTTGGTTCTTTTCCAGGCCTCACTCCTCAGGTAGTTAGCAACCTTGCCCTAAATTTCAGGCTGAATTTACTGTTTATAGTTGGGGCAACACTGTAGTTCAAAAATTAGAAACCATTATCTTGCCACTTTTTGATACAAGGAAGAGTTTAATTGCATCTTTCTCCTACTAACGTGCATGAATAAGCACAGTTTAGAGACAAATAACTAGATTTCATAGAATCAATTATTAAGTTTCAGTCATAATATCTGTTGAGATGTAGTAAGAATAATGACTTTGTCTAAGTATTGAAGAACAAAGTCCTTGCAGAACTTCCACTGGAGATGCTTTGGAAGCAGTCCCCTTGGCTTTCTGAGGGAATCTCTAGAGAGAAGAATGACAGAATTTCTATAGGAAGCACATGTGACACAGTAGTTACTGAAGGACTATACAAACAAACAAACAAACAAAAAAAAAAGGCCACTTCAATGCAAGCATGTTTCAATGACATTAAAATGGACATAAGACACGGTCCAAATAAGGTAGATGTAAACACTTATGCTGATTTCTTTCTCTTAGCTGTTATCTCCTTCTCCGCCGATTTTCTTTGTGTGCAGTGAGAGTGTCTTCCAAACTAATATTGAAGTTTAAGTTATTCAATCACAATGAGCATGAAAGAAGAGAGAAATAAAGGAGCAGTGCACCAGAACTCGGCAGCTTTAGCATTTTAGCTAAATTATTGTAAAAATAACTTTTGGGCAAGTCTTTCTATACCCAATTCCTCATTTGAGGCCAATACCATTCATATTTCATCACACTCATAAGGATGAACTACTACTAAGTCAAAGGAGGTTAGACCATCACTAACAGTACATGTAGGAGGTTCCAAAGGATGCAAGTACTAAAGGGATATACTATTTCCAGACCTGAAAGCTGGCCAACCTTGACAATACTGCATCTAGTTCGGGTATTGCTAAACCACAGTCAACTGAGCATTGCTTAAAGAAATTATGTTCCCATTTATGTTAGATATATGCTTAGCTTTTTTAAGCTCTTTACACAAGCCTAACAAAAGGCTCCATGAAACAGAAATTTCTGTTTAAGTATCCATCTTGCATTGGTTCATGGAACTGCCTCACCATATGGTTACTCATTATTTTTAAAGATGTATAAGATGCAGAATAGAACACCACTAGAAAACAGCAGAAATACATAGATGATTAAGAGAAAGCCATATGGAGAAAACATGAACAGAAAAGCCTAGGAAAGGAGAAATGCAAAACAACAAACAGATCTATGTGATTTAAAGAGCTCACTATAATCCTGTAAACACAAACTCTCACAGTACCACTGTGTAGCTGTGCAAACTCATTTTTGAGAGGTAAAAGTGTTAGCACAGCATTGTTTTAACAATTAAGCCATGTGTCCCTTCAGTTTTATTTTTAAATTGCACAAAATACAAAGATTTGTGTTGCAAAAAATCCATTCTGAATAGGCTGCTTAATTGGTACTGTAAGTCTAATACATCAGCTGCCTGGGGATCTGGACAACAGCCAAACATCCTAAGTTCAACATGTACAGTAGCTCTGTCTGTTCTTTCTCTTAGCATAAAGGGACTTCATATTTTTCTATCCTCCATTAAAAAAAATAAAATAAAAAACTCTAAAAAGATCAATCTGAATTGTAACTATTTACCAGTCCTTCCCCGATTGGCATTACCAATAGATATTACGGGACATTTCATCTTTATTCCATCAATTGTGCATTTCATGAAGTGCTGAGAATAACTGGAATCTGGATAAACCCAAGATAGGCATTAGTTGAAATGCTTTTCCATATGACAGTAAATCTCTGGTAAGTACTCTGAGTATGTTTATAGCAAAAACATGGAAGCTTTAAAATTCAGACCAAAGAACTCAGCAGAACTTGTCCTGAATGCCAGTCAAAAATTTTTAGCTCTCTCAGACAGTAAGATACTTGGCTTTTTATCTCCCATAGTGATTTTTTAAATTTTATTTTAATAGCATTATGTGAGAAGTACAGAAAGACTAAACACTCTTTTCATTTATATTCATAAACAAAGGCAATCATTCTGTTTCTCCTCAACTAGAAAGGAGAGATGCCACAGGAAGCCAATAATCAGATAACATATGTTTTAGCACTGTCTGCAAGTTATCTTTTCCCTATCATATTTCTTTACAAATAAAGCTGTGCTTTGCAAAAGCTTAAATTTAAACATGCATATGTTGAGAACATTCCCAACACCACAGAGAGTAAAAAGGCATTATAGTGTGTCAAGTAACGCTGAAATAGCTTGGTAGGATCTTTGGAAAAAAAAATGGAATAGCACTGGTTTATGACAAGGCAAAACTTCATCCTCCATGTCTGTGTGTGTGTGTGTGTGTGTGTATATATATATATATATATATAAATATATATATGTGTATATTTAAAAATATATATAAAACCCAAATCTGATCACACAAACAACTTCTTCCTGTTCATTTTCTCACAGTAATAAGCAGTGTAAGTATACCTGAAAGGTGAATTTTGGATTCAAGCACTTTAGATATTTGTCAAAGGAACCTTCTAATTATATTATGGATTTGTGCAACATACTCAGATTCTATTGAAGATGACAAACAACATTCTCTGTAATTAATCATTACAATTTAAATAATGATGTTAGAATATTAGATATTCACAAGGTATTGCTCATTGACTTTCAAGTACAAGAATAAATTTGCAAACAACTGTAATGAAGAAATCAGTTCCTGAATTATATACTATTTCATAAACAGTAATGTTTTCAAAGTATGACCATGTATTCGTAAGTTTTTTTTTTTATATATATATATATATATATATATATATATATATATATATATATATATATATATATAACTGATGTGCCCATCATGAATTCAAAGTGACCCACTGGCAAGAGGCCCATGTGCTTGAATATTAAGTACTAGAAGGCTTTATAAAACATGAATATGACTGCAAAGATCTATGCTTCACTGGGTTATAAAAATCGTATGCTGTCCTAGAATTTACATTAGTATAGCAGCTTCATTAAAGCCTCATTAACAAGTACCACATGCAAGTACCAAGACTTGTACTGAATTTAATTTGGAGCTATTCAGAAATATCAGCTGCAAGAAACAGTGCGTCTTCTTACAAAACTCCTGCCAAAGGACTTGTAAGAAAACCTACATACTCTTATGGATAGTAATAGACATTCCCAATTTCTGAACCAAAAGAACGAACCTGCAGAAACTGTTAATGTCTTCTACCTGACCATATTTCAAAGATTTGTTACGTGAATACTCTGAACTCTACTTATTTTGCTCTTGGGAGACCTAAAAATGAACTGTTCAGCTTTAAATTCATCGAACAGCAAAACACTGGCATGCTACTCAGTCTTACTTGAACAGTGCATTTTATGAAAACAAGTATTTTTCCCGCATCAATTCATGTTTTTCTTGGTTTGTATACAGGTTGGCATGCTCTGCATCACAATTGTTCAAATCCACATGTTACAGACAAACAGGAAATAACCTACCTTGCAAACCTGACTTACGAACAACTGTTCATTCCAGAGATCTGGCAAGTGTAAAATTGCTGTTACAGAACCACAGGGTTTGAGCAGCAAGCTGCTGTTGCAGATGAATATGTACAGCAAGCCAAATACTACAAAACAGCATCTAATATTGAAGGAGGCCATATAAATTAGCAACTCTTATTTTAATAGAGCAATTCTTCTATGAGTGTTGATGAAGTCTTAGAGTACTTACCATATTGTAACAAATGCCCTACAGATTATCATTTCAACTGCAGTTCAAAACATTACTAAGTTTGTCCTGGCCAGAGACAAACCAGTCTTACTCTTCTGCAATTCTTCTGCCTAATCACTCCATATGTAAGAACAGAATGCCGTAATATTCACTATAGTGAGTACAGCTACCAAAATTTTCAGGCTTAGACACCTGCATCAGACAACAAAATCCATTTTCAGGCTCCAGAACAAACAATTGTACTTTCCAGTGATTGCTCACCTGCACATCTCCCCACCAAAACTCAAGAACTTAAGCCACTTTTTGTACTGTCTCTTTGACACCCAGTAAATTGCCTTCTAACTTGTAGTTTCAGCAAAACATTTTTCATAGCATATGCTGAGGAGCCAGAGATAGATCAGCCTGACTTACAGGTAGTCTTTTAGGGTGGCAATTAAGAAAAACAAAACAAAAACAACCAATCAAAACCAAAACCCAGGCACTTACTTTGACTAGAAGACATACAAAGTCCACTAATGAAATAGAAGGAGTAAACAAAGGTATTCATAGAGTTACTAGTCTATATTGTGTTATAGACACTTTAAACTGATGAGACAGATGGCACACATAGCATCAACCATTCCCAGGGTTTTGCAGTTATGTTTATGAAAGGTTAACAGCAGGCACTAATATGAGTATCATGACTCTTTTCAGGCAGTAGGTGAAACCTTGAAGAAAAAGTGGCTCTGTCTTCAAAAAAGTGACCTGACCTTTGCTTTGGTGGGTTTTTACTCTGCAAGAAAAAAGCACTGCATGCTTTCCTATGCATCCTTTCTAGCTGAGAAACTATTTTGTTCTAGCATTCAGCACGAAAGGACTATATTTCATAAGAGTCAAACAGCATGTTTTTAGTGCTAGCTAATAGTAACTCCACCCCTCATACAAGAAACAAGCCTCAGACTTGTAATATGTCATATGAATTATGAAAAAATACATAATCGGCCAAGAACCTTTGATATGCTTAGCAATTAGAAATAACTTCTCACTGAACAAAAAATATTTAAATGAGTTTTACAGTCCCTTGCAGTTCTTTGGATATCAAAGGAATCACAAATCCAGCATGCTTATGATTTATGACACTTTTGTTACGAGAATTTCTTGCAGCATGCAAAGAACTCTTTGTAAGGTAACTGTGATGTGTTGCACAAGTAAGCTAACACAACACTGACCTGGTAATTGGGAAAAAAAAAATGTGTTCTAAAAATGCAATAGTAAGTACATGTTTTTACCTGCAATTGCTGATGAAATGTTTCTGAAACTTAGCTTATTGTAAGCAAGTGCTTTCTGTTGGACATAGAATACAGTGCTATCTTATCATACAGTGCAGTAGTAAAACACTCCTTTTGTTTATAGGCTTTTAAGTATTTCAAAATATTTAAGTCTAGCGTAAAATGCTGCTTCCATGAAGCCAGATCCTGCAGTCTTTGCACAGCTAAAACTTTGATAGCTTTATGCATGCAATAGTATGAACGTGCCCAGAATCCTAGCACAATACTGTTCTGCTATTATGCTTTATGTATACGCTCAGATACCCTCTCTCACTTGCAGGACTTTGAGAGATCAAAAGAAACCTGTGTGAACTTGAGAAGTTCAACAGACTTTTTAAAATAAAGACGGTATGGCATTAAAGGGAATATGGCACCTAATGCTAGTGCATTTTGTGCTGGGCTTACAGAGTACAGTTCAATGGTATTAAAATATTCAACCTTCTCTTGAACAATTACAATGTATTAAGTGAATTTTAAGAAAGTGAAGTTCAAAAAAAAATCTTTACAGTAATTTCAGTAACAATTACCTTTTTCAGGAGATCTGTAGCAATGTCTATGATGGCAGTATTTGGCTCCTTACAGTCTGTAAGTGAAAGAAACTGTTTGCATATAAACTGCTTTTTAAATTTTTACTAGAGCTATAAACACTTCAGGCCCAGTCCTACGGGTTACTTTTCGAATTTAACTGCAGGGAGAATTTGCCTCAGTGAATAAACTGCAAGGATCTGTGCTTTACTTGCCAAAACAGCTTGAATTTACTTTTCATGTAAAACTGTGCATTTCAGATGTAAGCTTTTGGGTAGCTAAAATCAAATGCCAGCTGAAGCAGCGGAGGGGGCTCTCCCGCAGACCCCGCCCGTGTGGAGACCCCGGGCTGCCTAACGGTCAAATCCTTCCGTTGGCGCTGAAGCGCTGCCAGAGCCCTCAACGGCGCGGCGCCTACGGACCAAGCGCAGCGACACCCCACGCGAGCTGTCCGTTCACAGCTCCACAGATTTTTATTTATTTAGGGTTAAACAGTGCTTGGGTGGTCTCCTTTCAGGCAAGCTTCGCTTCCAGCTCTTAACGCCGCCACTGACCGCGGGGGCCGCTCGCGGGTGCGACCGCGTAACCTGACACGCGCCGTTGTTGATTTCGCTGTTGTAGGGCAAAGGCGCTAGGGCGGCCGATAAGGCGGTTGCCATGGTGATGAAGGAGCTTCCGAGGGAGGAGTCCGCGGAAGAAAAGCCCCTCCTCACTATGACATCACAGGTGGGCGGAGCGCTGCGCTCTGAGGCGGCAGCTGACATATGTTGAAGCTGACGGAGCGGCCGTTGTGGCGGCGCCGAGGCGGTGGAAGCCGCTCCCCAAAATGCCACCCGCAAAAATTGAGGGGGGGGAACAACATTAAAAAACAACTCATCTGCTCTTTAGCTTTCCAAATTGGTGTATTTTAGTTTTAGCGATTTTCTGCCAGAAGATCTCAAGTAATTACATTTCAATACTGAGTAACATTGAAAAAGTAGCCTGTGGTAAATAATCGCATTGTTTTTAGAGTTTTGACCCAAAAATTTAACAAAACTTTTTCCTAAATAAAGTGATTTGTAGAAAGCACATATACATATGTCAGTTACCAGGTTATCTCAAAACTGATTTAAAGTGTCAATTATTATTAATGTTGTCAGTATTCATGTAACTTAAGTATTCATTTACAATGCATATATAAAATAAGAAATCACTTTACAGTATCATTTTAAGTGTTTCAAATGCCTTTAAGTTTTCACTAGAGTTTCACTCGTGTTGCAAGTAGGAATATTCTGTTTTGCACACCTCACTGTCTTCATTTTCACAAATTCAGTCAATGAAAGGACGTGTTCATCATACTAAACTTTATAGCGGTAGAGTAACCATCCAAGCGTTAGATGGTTTCACTAGTTTATTGAAGATACCAGCTGAAGCACCACTGTAAAATACAGTGGTTCTATCTCACTGCAAAAATAGATTTTATTCCCTGCTGTTGCTAATATATATGAATTTCTTTCTCATGTAAGTGCTGCAAGAGACTAAAGTGACACTACCATTCAGTACTTCTGATTTGGATAATTCAAGAAAAGTTATTATTTGTATAGTAATACGCAGAGCAATAGCCATTTACTTAGTTTACTGGTTAACATTTGGCACGTTATTCCTATGTGACATAAGTTTAACAGAAGTAATTTCACCACACAGTTATTCTTACATGAGATTCTTCAACAAGACCTACAGTCCTATTTTATTCCTTTGACACTTTAGGATAACTACTACTATACTTTTTTAAAGTATTTATGATGCACAGAATGCCAGCACGTACCTGTACCTGTCTTCTAGAGTATGCTAGATATACTGCACTCATACAACAGAATCGTAAATAATGTTCCTATACTTTGGAAACCAGGTCTGGCAATTTCCTCCTCAAGCCCCGTTGAACACCATGTTGCGCTTGTGGTGAGCTCTAGCGTCTATAAAGTCATTGCGCAAAGGAAAAGGATGCTCTCTTTAATGCATCATTTCCAACTGTACGCTAAGTGGTTGATGAACAGTTAGAAACCAGCATGAGATACGCACCCCTTCCCCCTCCAAGTAACTGCAAAACTTCCATTGGCTTCCTCAGGGCCAGAAGTTTGGCCTGGGCTCATTGTTTGGTGCACCATTTGGTATTGGTTGTCTGTCAGTTTATTCAGCAATAGTCTATGATAAAAAAAGTAAAATGCTTGTGTTCGTTAGTGTAATTTCTTCCACTAAACACAAGTACCTACTTTCCTGCTATGCAGCAAAGGGGTGCAGAAGCCAAAAGCAAGCAAAATCAAGCAAAAAAAGTGAGTATTTTCCATAGCCATCTCTGCATCATGTGTGTTTGATGTGCAGTTACACAACCATATTGCATTCATCATTCATATCCTAATTGTCTGAATGTGGTGTTGTTTTAAGATGCTGTTTCCTTAGTATGCCTGTGTAAACCTCTTGTCGAGGCCATTCATTCAGAATAGTGCGCTGCTGTATTGCGATATATGTTCAGTCAAAGTGTCTGTCTCAGTTGTTTGCATGATGAAACAGATGGATGTGGCTGCAGCTCAGAGTGAAATAGGCAAGTTTCAAATTGGCTAGAAACCAGCTTCCCAAGCCAGATCAAATTAGGTCATCCAAATAAGGCCTGGTCTTTCCAAAGTGATCACCACTGAACCCAGTAGAGGCATATGTTATATATATATAAATTGCACCTCTTTGAAAGTAATTAAATACATTAGGCATCTAGGTTGAGTCACCTCTTGGAGTACAACTAAGATAAAATTTTGCAAGTAAAATGCAAGAATCAAGCCCAGAGAGAATTTTCTTTTCTAGAAGTAAATAATGTGACATCTCCCATTACCAAAGCTTTTCGTAAATGGAGAACTAACAGCATCTCAATATGGAAGCAGACTCCACAGGAAACAAAAGTAGAATCTGATGTACAAAGAGGAGGCTAAATCCTTGTTTTCTGTGAGAAATAATATATGGAGGCTCCCCGAAGTCAAATTTTAAGTGATGTCTTTTTCCACTGTAAAATACTGTAAACATTTCCAACACAGAACAAGTCAGATACACATATATTCACATTTTATTTTTATGCTCCTAGCTGACCTCTGCTTGCAAAATATGACACTTGTTCACTGACAAAAAACACTATGAATTAAATTGATTAAATTTCCAATTCACAAGTTACTTTATATCATCTGGAGTTATTTTGTGTAATCATATATGGATAAAAATCTCTAGATAGCATGAACCAAAAAAAGCGCTGCAGGCTCCAGTGAGGTTATGCCATTGTATGGCAGCTAGGAATCTTGACCATTATTCCAACATTGAAAGGTATATTAAATTACTAAGAATGTGCCTCTGCTTATTGCAGTATACTTGTTAATCTCAGTTATTTTCAGTGGAAGTCCCCTTATCCATATGAAAAAGGCATTCAGCAGCTGCCAAATTTAATGCATCAAGCATCAATACAGAGAGTGGGCTTTCAGTCCTAAAAAGATTTTGTAGAATATAACTCTACGCTATGTTGCTGTCTCTTCTGAATTATTTTAACAAGATAAAGGGAGACAGAGACAAGTGAAAAAAGGGTATTTTTGATATAAATAGAACCTAGAAAAAGAGAAAGAAAATTTACTGAAAGTTCAAAGATTAACAGAAAATCTGTGAAAAAAAATATACTGATAACTGAAGCTAAGGTATGAGAAAACAGGGCATGAAAGGATTTGAATTCCAAAGTAAGATTTCTTTTTAACCCTCTTCACATCTTTGCACTTCTCAGCAGGAAAACACTCACTTGAGAATTATTATCTAATAAGAATTTTAAACATAAATATTCCCTGAAGTCAAAGTATAGTCAACTATGAAATTCCCAGTTTACTACAGGTCAGTGAACTTCCAAAGATCTGATTCAGTGAAGTACTTTGATGCACACTTAGAGTTTAAAATACGATCAACTGCTTTACTGAGCAAGGGAAAAAAATATACATGTTTAAATGCCTTGCCTACCTGATTTTAGGCAAATAAACCTGCAAGTGGCACAGGATTTATTTGTCCCAGATTCATCACATCTAATTTAGATGTCTCAGAGTACATAAATTGAGAGCTTAGTCATGACAGGATCCCTATAAAGATAACAGAAAGATACAAGACCTGCAGAAGGTGAATCATGTCTAAGATGATCCCATGGCAAATATACCCTTCAGGATATGCAAGTTCATAAAAAATGGACCAATAGGAAAAAGAAATGTAAATTGTTTCTCGAAAACTATCCCCTCCGTTCTGTTCAAGTCTGAAAAATATGAGAACTGCCTGCTTAGAATTTATAGTAAGTACACAGACACTGCTCAGAATACTATTTTGATACCAACTACGTAAAGTTTAAGAAGTTGCAATAACAACTTCTTTTAGAATTAGAATTAGGAAGTCAAAAATAAGTTACATTTTCCAAGTTTCTTACAAAAAAAAAGAAAAAAAAAAGAGAGAGAAATGTATCCTTTCCCATGGAAAATACAGACAAGAACCCAGAAATTTTCCAATAAAGGTATGTTCCATGATTATACCTGTTAAATCCATCAGATAGCTTTTTTCCTTATTAAAACAAAAAGACTATGAATAGTCTCTATAAGGCATAAATTGTCATAAATAGGAATAATTTTTTGGAAAAAGCTATATTTACATACCATTGGTTGACCTAAGCACGTTCATATTTGCTTAAGGGCTTGTAAGTAAAACACAAATATTCCCAGTGCTTAAATTCCCACTCAATATTTCCTGAGATTCAGGTTCTTTCAAATGCTTCCTTTCAACTTCATTAAGGAAACAGAATAAAGGGGGCCGAGCTTCAACTCCCATTGGTGCTAGCAGATTCTGCGCGTGCAGTGCTCGCTATCTGAATTTGATTGCATATCATAATTTTCCATCTAAAAATCAATAGTTGTATTTGTTCTGAATAAATCATGTCCTCGATAAACTTCTTAGCATTAGACGTCCAGTCCACCCCGTATCCGAGAGAACAGTCCACTCTGTAAATGTTTACTAAATAACATTAGAACAGAATGGCAGAAAGTTATAGTTAATATAGTTGCATCTTCTCGTTTATACTAATGTAAATCAAAGGTAACTCCATTTCATCTAATGGACACACATTAGTGGGAAAAAAAACACTATGAAGTCATGCCTACTGTAGATAACGATAATGATTAACTTTGAACTACACTGATTCACTTTACATTCCAATCTGCCCTCCATTGACAGTAGTAGTTTCTCCACTGATTTTAGCAAGATTAGTCCTATGATCTTATTTTTATCTTCTTTCTAAGAATTAATGATATAGAAAAAATACTGTTAATGAATTTCTCAAATCAGTCTACTTCTATTTATTATTAAAGGTTTAATTAGTTTAGGAGGGACCACTGAAGTATTAGTTATCTAATGATGGAAAGTCTATCTTTCCATCTGTTAATTTGTATTTTCCTTCTTACTCTCCTTGTATTTACCCATTTTTAATTATGTAAATGCATGCTTAGCAGTACAAATGTTAACTGATTCCTTATCCCTAAGTTAAATACTGCTCAACACTTTTTATTATTATTGCATTTAGGGCAGTATATGTAATTTCAGCAGAAATATTCTCATGAGAATAATAAAGTGCCTTAACAATATGTTTAAAAGTGAACAACCAGCTGCTTGCCTGAAGTTAAACAGATTTCTCTGCTCCATAAATTAAACAGATTTCCACCCCCCCCCATGAAATAAGTTAAAATTTTAAGTTACCATGGAAGTTGACAGTGAATTTTTTCCCATAAAATTAAAAAGAAAAAAAAAAGAAAAAAGTTTCACATGTTTTACAGTGCCCTATTGTTCCTTAGGCACAGAAAAATTTGACCAAGCAAGTCATTATAATACATTATGCTAGCTTAACCCTGTTTTTACTCATGACTTATTTGTGAATAGGAACCAGTTTTCAGAGAGACTGTTGATTCTGCATTCATGACAAATACTCTAGG